>NC_139990.1:25493543-25846703 GCF_964263955.1 Coregonus lavaretus
ATAGCTGCTTTAGCTGCCTCCAATAGGTAGCAGCAGGGGTGGAGAGCTCATTAGACCAGCACACTAAATACCAGACACTGTTCAGTCACAAGGGCCTAGTGTTAGTGTACCATGAGAGGAATCCCTCTCCTCCATTCACTTATCATGAGAGTTGATGAGTGGTTTATGGTGGGTCAAGAACCCATAAGACAAAGGAAAACCAAAGGGGCATCCAAGCATCACGATGGGTCATGAACCGACACCCCCAGTTGCCCACATCCCACTCCACACACCCAGAGATAGTGTTAGGGCTTGGCCCCAGACTGCGGTCGTACTTTAGATGTGAAACATGCACAACCTACCCAGTTCACGTCGGCGCCAACCATAAATGTCATAGTCACGTTTCAGACTAACTAGCCCATCAGGCTAGACCCCATCAGACTAGAGCTCTTTCAGCGCCTCTGCTTTTGAGGGGGTGGTTTGGGTTTTGCAAGAGAGATAGTTAGACATCTTGGAGGGTTTTCTGAAAATGTACTTGACAAAGTGTGCCAAAGCATAATCATACACTGTCAGTCTAGGTCTCCTATTCCTGGTAGACCAGTCACTGTCATTTTCCTAGTAAGTGTGTTTAGGCTTGTCGGAAACATAGATGGGTACTTTTGCATGTAGATATGTATCAATTATTTCAGACAGGCAATATTTTATACATTTGAGGCATCAGCTGTCATGAGTGGACAAGCATGAGATGTAAGACTATAAGTAGCATATAAATAGCATTCTGTTATTGGAACTGAACTGAAGTTGTACTCAGGAACTGAACTGAAGTTGTAATTTATGGACTTAGTCATCTAGAATTCTCTTGCTATTTAGTGTCGTTTTTTTAGCACAGTAAGTGTTTTAGAGACCTAGGATTTCCACAATGTATGGTTGCAGAGCCCCTGGCACAAGAGAGTCTGACAGCTTTGCTTTTGTGGACAATTCACTGGAATCCAGACAGTTGCTGTCTTTCAATGGCTGCTTGTATGGTCTATACCACCCCTGACCCCTTCATATACCACCCCTGACCCCCTTTATTATTATTATTATTTATTATTATTATTATTATTAGTGGGCCATTTAGAGACGATAAAATCATGGCCTGCCATCATCTCCCACCTCACATGATGTTCGAATTCAAGGTAGTGTTCTCCTATAAAGATTTCAAAATGTTAGGTAATTTTCTGAAGGGTTTTTCCGCACTCTGATGGGCCGTTGCCAAGTGCCTTCCATAAACAATGATGATGATACCTTTATGTTCTGTAATCTGCATAGTTCCACAACAATATTTAACAAGCCTGACTTTGTCACCATTCCTAGGCTCAGTGGTAAATGGGCTGTAAGCTCTTCGGTATACTTTGCTTAGGCCTAAGTCTGGTTTGATTTCACTGTTTCCCAGTCAGACTCATGGTTGTGCAGATTGATGTAAAGCTGTATGGCAGCTATGTTACATTAAAAAGTGCAAAGCATTGCATGTTGTTATATCTCTGTAGCTCAGCTGGTAGAGCACGACGCTTGTAACGGCCAAGGTAGTGGGTTCGATCCCCGGGACCACCCATACACAATTAAATGTATGCACGCATGACTGTAAGTCGCTTTGGATAAAAGCGTCTGCTAAATGGCATATTATTATTATATAAGGTATTGAATTTAACTTTTAGGCCTACATGTAAAACAGAGTTGTGGAGCACCTGGTTACGATGTGGGACTATTTAAGCCATGTGTTTAACTTGGGAAGGGCGCTAACTTGTTATTCCTGAGTTGGATTCTTGCTTGTGCTTCTGTTGGATACTAGGCCTAACTGCAAGAAGACGTGCAGGTATCTTTGCTTCCAACTTGCCTCAGTTAAGATTCTTTATTTGCCAGTGGCTGTCTGGGCTGTAAGTTTTAGTAGGGCACCAAGGCCTCTCATATGGAGCCTAGTGGTCCTGTAGAGGCCTTGAGGTCCACGTATCCTCCCTTAGGGCTAACCCTATCCTAGGCCCAACTGAGTCACTGACTGAACTGAACCACATGCATCACGGTCCACATTGGCACTCTCCCAGTAGAACTGCTGATCGGGATAGGCCTACTTTTGTAGCATAGGGCAATGGTTAGGTTTAAATCTCCTAGCCTGGTTAAACCAGATTGAACGCTATGCTCTAAGTAAACATTAGTGAACGTAGCAGTCTGCTTTAACCAGGCTATATCTAACCCACCTCCTCATTGACTTTATAATGTCAAGAATGAGCTGTGATTCTCCACTGTCCCCATACTGCCCTGCTTGTCTTATCCTACCATTCACTTATCATTGCTTGAGGGTACGATCCCTTGTATAGGAGAATGAGTGCTTTCCTATGGGTTTGTTATAGCATTGACTGTGCACATTTACCTATTGTGATCTTCTACTCTGCAACCGTTACGAGGTTAGGCCTAAACTGTAGTCAGGGGCTACAATAGATTGTCTGATAATGTGATCTCCTGTCTTGTGATGTCTCTGTCAATCTAAACATGTTTGGAGATATTCATAACCATATTAGGGCCAGACATTGAGGGTGTTAGCTAGGCTTTTTGAAAACATTGATTTTACCTAGCACTGTATGTACTAGGGTAAAAGTGTATTCTTTCATTATATGATATGGCAAAGTGTCATCAGTGGTTTTGTGGAACGTTTGACGGTTAGAAGTCGTTAGAAGTTTCTTAATTTGAGGTTGAGTTCATCAATCTTCAACAGTCTCTTATACTTACCCCAGGCAACCCGTCCGAACATTTTACCTGAAGTTGTGCATTCTTTCATATTAAATCCTAATTATATATAAATATATGTATATCATATGCCTCAATAACTCCTTTTTATAGTGTGGGTGGTTATAATGGGATTTTCTGTCTGTGTACAAGGAGGATTATAAATACATTATAACTATAGAGAATTATGATTAAATTATAGGCCTAACCTCCAGTCTGAGCTGAACACATGCCTTACTATTGCAGAGAGAGAGAGAGAGAGGGAGAGGGAGAGGGAGAGGGAGAGGGAGAGGGAGAGGGAGAGAGAGAGAGAGAGAGAGAGAGAGAGAGAGAGAGAGAGAGAGAGAGAGAGAGAGAGAGAGAGAGAGAGAGAGAGAGAGAGAGAGAGAGAGAGAGAGAGAGAGAGGAGAGAGAGAGAGAGAGAGAGAGAGAGAGAGAGAGAGAGAGAGAGAGAGAGAGAAGAGAGAGAGAGAGAGAGAGAGAGAGAGAGAGAGAGAGAGAGAGAGAGAGAGAGAGAGAGAGAAGAGAGAGAGAGAGAGAGAGAGAGAGAGAGAGAGAGAGAGAGAGAGAGAGAGAGAGAGAGAGAGAGAGAGAGAGAGAGGAGAGAGAGAGAGAGAGAGAGAGAGAGAGAGAGAGAGAGAGCGATGAGGACAAACTTGGTTTTGGTCTGGATTCTTGCCTTTTTAAAGTGTTGTGTGTTCTCCAATCATCTTCCATTTCCTCTATGTTTTAGCCCTTTTCACTTCCTATTTAGTCTCCTTCTCATTCCATCCTGTCTGCAACACTTTTCTGTTGTCTCTCTCTCTGTTTTTCTCTCTGTCTCTCTCTAACAATGTCAGCTTTGTGTGACAGTAAAGGTGAGATGAGGGGGTCAAGGTGTCAGGTGGTGTGTCTGTCTGGTATTTGGCGCCGCTGTACAAGGATGCCCCAGAAGTAAGAGTGAAAGGAGCGAGGGTTGAGACGGGAAATGCGAGGTTACCCACGGGGTGAAGTGAAGAACGCTCCTCAGTCCTGATTCTCATTCTCCTTGTTTAAAGTTATTCCAAAAGCTCTGCAGTGTTAAAAGGCACCAGTGCACCAGTCTGTAGGGTCGTCTGGAGTGTGACTGGTCTGGTCTGGTCTGGTCTGGTCTGGTCTGGTCTGGTCTGGTCTGGTCTGGTCTGGTCTGGTCTGCAGTGGTCTCACATCACTCTGTTTAGCATGTGTGTCAAGTCACCCAGGCTCCTCCAACAGTGTCTGTCCACAGTCTCTGTGTTTGGACAGTTTTTGTTTGGACAACAGGGTTGTTTGTTTCACTCCATTGGTTTTGGGTCAGTTAGCTGTTTTATGGTCAGATATGTATTGGCCTGGATGTATGGACTCAGTGTTTAAACTGTGATCAGTTATGAATGGCATTGATTGGGTTTATTGGTGTGTGTGTCTGGTGTGTGTGTGTATGCTGTATGTACAGTATGCATTCTGTCATGAATACAACAGTAGGCTATAGCCATCAGAGTTTTATGCCATCCTATCAAAGCATATATTGCTTTTCGGACCCAATATATAGTTTGTATATTAATGTTAATTATACCTTTGGAAAGAATTGAGGGTGAAATAAGCCATGGAAGTGCAGATAGAAATGTAACGAATAGAGCTAACAGGTGTCCTTATTCTACCCGACAGACAATCACGTCTGTTCTACTCTGTTTCTATCTGAGCGTTCTGTAACGTTTCACCCTCCTGAACAGGCTCCTGTTCTGACAGCTGTCAGGAGTTCTGTGTCTGACCTAGCCCCATCTAGTGGTCAATTAAGTTAATTACATTAAAGCAGCCGTGCCACTCCTGTTTGTTTACATTACATTACACTGCATTTTCCACTAGTCTTACATTTAGGATTGTTTTGATTGGGCTTAATGCTATATGTGAATACTTTTTCTTGAAAATAAGGCTTACATATAAAAGACACCATGAACAATTTCTAACATCCTGGTTGATAATGGATGAAGCATACTACTGTATGTAGGCTATTTGCATGAAATACAATTTCCAGAGTGGCGCAGTGGTCTAAGGCACTGCATCACAGTGCTAGCTGTGCCACGAGAGATCCTGGAGACCCATGGGCGGTGCACAATTGGTCCAGCGTCGTCCAAGGTAGGGGAGGGTTTGGCCGGCAGGGATGTGGGTTCGTTTCCCACGGGGGGCCAGTATGAAAAAAAACAAAAAACAAAATAAACAAAATAACATGTATGCATTCACTAACTGTAAGTCGCTCTGGATAAGAGCGTCTGCTAAATGACTAAAATGTAAAATGTAAAATGTAAAATAGATAGCCTATTTCAATTTCTATGTGATTGGTTAATATGATTTCATCATTACTGTAGCTCACTACTGGGTTGCTGTGAATAAAGCAACGTGAAGGATAATACAATGATTATCATTTACAGTACAGGGTGTTAACTCCTTTCACACACGCGGTACTCCCCTTTAAATACACACACCCAGTACTCCCCTTTAAAGACACACATGCAGTACTCCCCTTTAAAGACACACACCCAGTACTCCCCTTTAAAGACACACGCCAGTACTCCCCTTTAAAGACACACACCCAGTACTCCCCTTTAAAGACACTGTGTACAGGGTGGTCTCTACTCTGTGACCAAATGTGTGACTTAAAGGACAGGGTGAGAGGAGAAAGAAAGCAGGCAAAGAGAGAGAGGTGTCTTGTCTGCATGCCTGCCTTGTCTACCCCCATCTGGCTCCATATTTGCCACTCCTTGTATGTTTTTTTTGTGGGTGTGTATTTGTCGTTATATTTTAGTTCATCCTCCTCTCCCAAGACCTCCTAGCAGGAAGGGCCCATTGAGCAGAGCAGCTGTGAGCGGGCCGAAACAGAGGTGCTCATTGTGTGTGTGATCCTGCGGTGGAATCTGATACAGTATCCAGCATCACAGGGCTGTGCTGTCTGCAGTTTCTCTTTCTCTCCTCCGCACTCTCTCTTTCTTTCTTTAGCTCTCGTCCCTCTTGTCCTCTCTCTCTCTCTCTCTCTCTCTCTCTCTCTCGCTCTCTCTCTCTCTCTCTCTCTCTCTCTCTCTCTCTCTCTCTCTCTCTCGCTCTCTCTCTCTCTCTCTCTCTCTCTCTCTGTTTGTTTGTAAAGAATTCCCTCTCTCATAGACCCTTGACCCCTCCTCTTCCCTCTCTCTGTCTCTCAGAGTTTGTGTGCCGGTAATAGACTGTGGTCCCGATTCTCTGAGTCAATATTAACGCACCATTTGAGAGTTCCCCATAAATATTGTCATCTGAGGCCTTCAAACTGGTTGTTCACCCTGGGTGTCACCTAAACACAATGAGCCTGGATTGCCTAATATCATATGTTCTAATTCATTGGTATTTACACTACAATACAGAGTACAGACTGGCCTATGGGAATAATAGTATCATATCATTACATATGACTGTGATTTTTCAGTTAATCAAAAGATACATTCCTATTCTGGGCTAGGATTGCTTTTGTCTTTCTTTTCAAAAGTGCTGTTTATTAAAGTGGCTGGGAATGACTATAATAAATGTGGTTTACTGTTTTTCATTGTAATGGCAACATTAAAGCACAGTTGTTATTTGAATTCATATTAAAGGTCTGTGGCAATTCAGTCATTCCCATTATTCCTGCCTTTAAAATGCTTGACTGGCATCATAAATGAAACTTTGCCACCCCACTAACAGTATAGAAACATTCACCTAGCATCTCAAACACAGACAGGGCAGCCAAGACCAACTCTGAAAAATAATACAACCTTGAGAAAAGTCCCTCCACTGAAACATAGTAAAGAAAGATGGGAGTACCTAGCTTCCTTAGGCTGTACACTGCTCTCTTGTTGGAGTGTCCAGGAACTTTGTCTCGTTCCTGAACCAACCAAGGCTCCCATTCTGGCTAAATTGGTAACTGGGTGCAGCGAAACGATTCATCCTGCTAGGTAATAGAGCATGTTTGAAGTAATAATTGTTTTGTTGAGTACGTGAATTCAAGCATGCCTTCTTGCATCGCAAGAAGTTGTTTGACTTATCTCAGAAAGTCTGTTTCCTGGTTTGATTGAATAAGGCCATAGCATTCCACATCTTATCCAACACAAGTCTTACTTGGGCAGAACAGACCAGTTTCCTGGACCCAGATCTTAGCTAAAATGCACGCTCAATGGAGAATCTCCATTTGAAAGTGTTTTTTTAGCCCAGAAATAGGTTTAATGTGGGCCTGGGAAACCTGCCCTGGGGAGTCAGCCCATTGGTTCAGCCAAGCAAAGTATGACTGACAGACAGTCATTATACCCTGATGAAGACAGCTTGTCTGTCGAAACGTGGTTATTAAATTATTGCATCTGAGCTCCTAGAGTGTGAGACTCTCCTTTTTTATTTCAAGTGTTCTACTCCGCTAGCCAGCACCTCGCCTAAACAGGTGTTCTACTCCGCTAGCCAGCACCTTGCCTAAACAGGTGTTCTACTCCGCTAGCCAGCACCTCTCCTAAACAGGTGTTCTACTCCACTAGCCAGCACCTCGCCTAAACAGGTGTTGTACTCCGCTAGCCAGCACCTCTCCTAAACAGGTGTTCTACTCCACTAGCCAGCACCTCGCCTAAACAGGTGTTCTACTCCGCTAGCCAGCACCTCGCCTAAACAGGTGTTCTACTCCGCTAGCCAGCACCTCGCCTAAACAGGTGTTCTACTCCACTAGCCAGCACCTCGCCTAAACAGGTGTTCTACTCCGCTAGCCAGCACCTCTCCTAAACAGGTGTTCTACTCCACTAGCCAGCACCTCTCCTAAACAGGTGTTCTACTCCACTAGCCAGCACCTCTCCTAAACAGGTGTTCTACTCCACTAGCCAGCACCTCTCCTAAACAGGTGTTCTACTCCACTAGCCAGCACCTCTCCTAAACAGGTGTTCTACTCCACTAGCCAGCACCTCTCCTAAACAGGTGTTCTACTCCACTAGCCAGCACCTCTCCTAAACAGGTATTCTAATCCGCTAGCCAGCACCTCTCCTAAACAGGTGTTCTACTCCACTAGCCAGCACCTCTCCTAAACAGGTGTTCTACTCCACTAGCCAGCACCTCTCCTAAACAGGTGTTCTACTCCGCTAGCCAGCACCTCTCCTAAACAGGTGTTCTACTCTGCTAGCCAGCATCTCTCCTAAACAGGTGTTCTACTCTGCTAGCCAGCACCTTGCCTAAACAGGTGTGCGTTTCATTTGCCTCCAGATTGACAGACAGTCATACCTGGTATGTAGGCAGGATGTGAGATTGGCTCTGATGTCTGTGGTCGGTGTATTCTGTTTGCACAGACTTCCATGACTCAGCACTACCACATTTATGGTACTTGTTATATTTGCTTGACAGACACTGGTAGAATAGAGGAGACTGTTCCTGGGGTTAGATGGAGTGTAGAAGATGGTGGACTTGGCATGTGGACTTTCTATTACCGTAAAGGTTTTTGCATTGCTTTTTCTTACAGCAATAGGTATGTCTATGATACTTTGACATTCCATTAAAATGTAACAAAGGCTCACGACCATAACTCCATGCAGTTTTTCAATTTATGAATCCTCTCCGTCTCTCCTCAGATCCAGTGGATGTGTTGCGGATGCTGCAGCTGCCCTCTCTCCCCGAGGGTGTGCGGAAGGTTCCAGGCTTCTGCACCTCCCGCCGTGCCGGCTCCGCTGACCATGCCTACCGCATCACCAAGAAGGCCCAGATCTCTGCCCCCACCAATCAACTCTTCTCAGGTACCTCTATATCCATGTCTAACTAGGGTCGTGTTCATTAGGCACCAAACAGATGAAAACAGACTGAAACAGTGATGGACTGCCTGGACTTTACCAATAAGAAACGTTCATTTTTGTTTTCCGTTGCAAAACATTTCAAACATCTTCCGATGCGTGCCCTAATGAACACGACCCAGGCCTCAAATGGACTAAAGCTACAACATACCTCATCCCTCAGGTTGACTTGGAAAGATGAGGTCGGCATTACCTGTAAATGGGATGGATTGCTGAAACAATGGACACAGACTTGGGCATACAATTCATGCCACGTGCCTTCTGTGAATTTATTTTTGTAATGTGTAATGATTGCTATTTTTGTCTTTTTCTTTTAGTGGTTCTTATCATTGTTGTTCGGTTTTAGGGTTTATTTTCATCTTACAATTACCTTAAGGAGGTTAGTTGGACCATAACTTTGCAGCTTTAGTGCTAGATTGCTTTTGCGTTAGGCATATAATTATTTCGTGCAAGAGCATGTGAAATGTAAATGCCTTTGGAAGAGCCTAAACACATTAACAGCCAACTAACTACCGTCTGAGACGCTGACGCGCCCTAGGATATCCTGAAAAGTCAAAAGCTCATTTTCTTAGTTTGGTTTCTAGATTTTTCTACACCCACCTTTTATGTCTGTTCACACTTCAATCCTTCAAACCCTCACTTTTAAATTCCAATAAAAGTTGCAACTGTCTACTCTTAGACAGCCCTAACTCATCAATCATCTACCCCTCTACTGTGTCTAATATCCTTCTTCCCCCAATGCCTCCCTCTCTCCCCTCTTCTTTCTTTCCTCCATGCCTCTTTCTCCTCTTTTATTCTCTTCATGCCTCCTCCTCCCCTCATCTCCTCCAGGTCGTTTCCCGGAGAACTTCTCCATTATGGCTCTGGTCAAGGCCCATGCGGGCCTCCAGGCCTTCCTGCTGTCCATCTACAGTGAGCAGGGTGTCCAGCAGCTGGGTGTGGAGCTGGGACGCTCCCCCGTCTTCCTGTACGAGGACCAGACCGGCAAGCCCGCCCCCGAGGACTACCCCCTCTTCAGCGGCATCAACCTGGCCGACGGCAAGTCAGTAACAACACGTCCCGCGGCTCTGTGTTTGTGTGTGTGGGGTGTGTGTTTGTGTGTGTTTGGGTGTGTGTTTGTGTGTGTGTGTGTCTGTGTCAGTATTTCCATGTGTACTGGGGTTTTCAGTGTTTGCATGCATGGTTGTTTTAGTTTTATGCATACACATTACATCATATGAATATCTTCTTCATTAGTCTGATTTTGTAGGGTTGTTATGAGATTTGACACATTTTGCCTCAGTGTCCCAGAACAGTGGTTTTCAAACTTCTCCTCAAGGACCCCCAGATGTTTCAGAATTGTGTTGTAGCCCTGAGCTATGTCACTGATTCAACTTATCAGTGGCTTGATAATTAGTTGACAAGTTGAACTTTGGTATGCTAGCTCTGGAATAGTTCAAATACATGGAATGGCTGTGGGTCCCCGAGGAGAGGTTTGAAAACCCCTGTCCCAGAACAGTCTGGTTTCAATCATGTGAAGTCCCATAAGTCTTTCACACACACACACACACACACACTCACACACACACATACAATTTACACTGTGTACATTGGGGTTTCCTTTAAGCAACCCCCTCCAGCACATTACACAGTTGTGCTTTATCTCCTCCCTGCCTGTAGGTGGCACCGCATCGCTATCTCCGTATCGAAGAGGAACGTCACCCTGCTCCTGGACTGTAAGAAGCGCATGACCAAGGCCCTGCCCCGCAGCAACAGCCCCGTGGTGGACACCAAGGGCATCACCGTGTTCGGAGCACGCCTGCTGGACGAGGAGGTCTTCCAGGTCAGAGGTCACTAGTCACTAGTACCATAGAGTTATACACTGAGTGTACAAAACATTAGGAACAATCTTCCTAATATTGAGCTGCACCCCCTTTTGCCATCAGAACAGCCACAATTCGTCTGGGCATGGACTCTACAAGGTGTCGAAAGCGTTCCACAGGGATGCTGGCCAATATTGACTCCAATGCTTCCCACAGTTGTGTCAAGTTGGCTGGATGTCCTTTGGGTGGTGGACCATTCTTGATACACACGGGAAACTGTTGAGCGTGAAAAACCCAGCAGCGTTGCAGTTCTTGACACAAACCTATTCGCCTGGTGATAATATATAATTCACAAGTGATAGGCTAATATTGTCACCCATCAGATTATTCTTGATTTAATCTTGTCTTTACATATACTAAATAATATATGTGAGACATTTTATTTTGATTTAGAATGGAACATTATCATGCACCTGTCTCGAAACAGGGGCAGGGAGAAAAAATACATGTCTTCTATGCACTTAAATAGCGAATGGAGGACGCTTTTCATGTGGTTCATTTTCATGCCTGCCAGGTAGGCTATACTCCTGTTGTAAAGAGAAGCAATGTGCTTAATATTAGGAAAGTTGAGAAATAAATATAGTAGGCCTAGCCTATAGAAAGCTGTTGGGATCCTCCTCTTTTTAATAGAGGCCATCACACAATTGCATAGCCTATAGAAATGTTGAGCAACATGAGCTCATGGGCTCTCATAAGTGTTTGATTAGATTTTCGATTACATTTGCATTGATCTCAGAGTGATTAGAGGGACAATAGAGTGCTGAGTACCAGGCAGTTAGCAAGTTTGGTAGGCTACTAATGACCATCAGCAGCATCAGAGCTTGGAGAAGCCTAATTACTGTGACTAAACGGTCACGTGGAATTTGACTGCCTTCATGACTCGTGACCGCCGGTGTGGTGGTAATACGGTCACCGTAACAGCCCTACGCCTGGCACCTACTACCATACCCCGTTCAAAGGCACTTCAATATTTTGTCTTGCCCATTCACCTTCTGAATGGCTTAAAAATCCTTCTTTAACCTGTCTCCTCCCCTTCATCTACACTGATTTTAAGTGGATTTAACAGGAGACATCAATAAGGGATCATAGCTTTCACCTGGATTCACCTGGTCAGTCTATGTCATGGAAAGAGCAGGTGTTCATAATGTAGAGATATACATGTCCCAATATTATTAGATTGCTTCCTTTTCTCGTCTCCTCTACTTCCTGAGAACTGATAGGGAGAAAAACGGAATATGGGTCTAACTTCTTTCTTTGACCTATCAAGTTCTTACAGGTTTGTGGTCTTGAAGGAAAGGGGGCTAGGATTGTGAAGGCTACTGATTGTGGTAGCACTTTTATTAAGATATTCAATCTGCTTCAGTAAATAGGCTACCATGTTATGTTATTACCAAGCTCAACCACTCCCATTGACAGGATAACTAATGTTCTTCAATAATCTTCATCTTCTTCTTCTTGTTTGTCCAACAAAAACCTGATGAACCCTTATCCCTTCAAAATCAGCGGATCTGCTTTCAGCTCTGGAACTGATTCAAATTCAATGACTTCTCATTTCAATGAGGTTTTCTGTTTGTTTTCTAATTCCCACAGGGTGATATCCAACAGCTGCTGATCGCATCCAACCCTCAGGCTGCTTATGACTTCTGTGAACACTACAGCCCCGACTGTGACTCCCCTCTACCCAAGACCCAGTCCCAGGACCCCAACACATACGTGAGTAACACAGCAAAACACCACATACACTGAACAGTAACCTGGAAGTGATTTAGGATTCACCATTACACCACTAAGTCACCACAGTATTATAAAGTACCACTCACTATAAATGCAGCTCACGTCACTACAGTCTATCTATGCAGTCCAGCTACTTCAAACATCACGACAACAGCATAAAACAACTTGGACCCACACAAGCTAGTGCAACACAACACATTATAGCATAGTGCAGTGCAATACTGCCATCCTAAACCCAATATTCACTGATATGGTGGCATGTCCACGCAAACCCCACTGCTCACTAAACGCAGTGAGGCCTCGTCATCCTCAGACATCTACAGCTCCAGGAAGTCATCAAAGTGCTGCTCTGTCCTCTCGCATTATGAGTTTGTATCTATCCACTTTCCACAACACCTACGTGTGTTCTGAGGGAATTAAATAAAAGGAGAGCCCTTTGTTTACCACTACAAACAATACACAATACAAACAATGCGGTAATGCTTCAGTAATACAGGCAAACTGATGAGAAAGTGGTCAGAAGTCAAGTCATGTCAATTGTTTCCTCTTGGGAAAAATTGAGTTTTTAATTTGTTTGGGTTTGTTGAAATCCTAATGCAAGACTTATTTCAATAAAGACACACAAGCATTGAATCACAGTTGATTTGCACTCAACTTGAATAAAATGCTTTTTTAGAACAAAAGGGAAAGAGGATGATACAATCAGACTGCTTCTCTACTCTTCATCATTCCATTTCATGACTATGGAGAAGTATCACTTTGGATGCACCAATCACAGAAAACATGTATTAGAAATGCTGCTGAAATGATTGCTGTTGAATGAATATAAATCGGTGTGGTTTTATTCATTGCGTTGGTTTTCTCATTCATCAAGATCCTCCATGTGTCTCCATTACTATGGCTCCAGACATTCATCGACACATGGAGTCGTAATGAATCGAAAAACATTGCTTTTATTTACTTCTCCAATGCACTCGTCCCCACCATATTTCCCCCCTCACTCTCTCCTTTCATGCCTTCCTCTCCCCCCTCACTCTTCGCCCCTCCTGTCCTCCCTTCCTCTGCCTATATCACCTTCTTGCCTACCTCCATCTCTCTCAGTACTTTGATGAGGACCAAGATGACCATGAATACCTCTATTATTATGGGGAAACAACAGACACCCCCTCCTCTCTGTCCATATCCCCCTCCCCACAACTAGGGGGCCCCACTCAACAGGTAAAGAGGGAGGAAGATAATCAAAATAGACAGAAAGGAAGGAGAGATAGAGGCACAGAGAAAGAGGTATGAAGGCAAATATATGTTTCAGGCTCAGTACATGAAAATAGAATGACAATTTTTGCACATCATTTTGTAGATGTTATGCAATGTGAGGGAAATCCCTTTCATAACCCCTGTATGTTTCCTTAAAAAAAAAATCATATTATGAGGTCGCCATGCCTCTCTCCCTGTCACTCTATTTCTCCTCTGTAATACTGCCCTTCTCATGATGTCATTCACACGACCACTCATCCTCTTACATCACCTCGTTTCACCTCACCTATCACATTGTATTAACATTGTGTTATTCATGTTGCAGGAATGTCATTTACATGTTGTCATTGTTGTATATATGAGTATGTGTGGGTATGTTTACAACGTGGGGGCACTGGGGGTTCAGGTACAGCACACACTGCCCCGCTCTCCCTTATTCTCTGGCCACACTGGGCCGGACCAACTGTCAAGAGAAGGAAGGAAAATGAATTAATAAAAAAAAATGGACTTGATATATTTTGCTATAATTTTTTGCAATTGCTCATATGATTATTACCCTCAATTTGGAATTAACAACCTAATGCAGTACATGTTTTGTGCCAAAGTAAGCATTAAAGATAGACTCAGTGATAGCGTCATATCACTGAGTCTCAGTTTAAGCAAATTCTTATGACAAAACAATAGAGCATTTGTCTAAAATGACTAGTTGAGGATGGGGAAGGATTATTCAACTCAGACAGCAGTGGGTGAGAAAGGGCTGCCATGCATCAGGTGTGTCCGTATTAACATATCATTGGCATGTCTGATTCATTATGGGATTAACCACTGCATTTCTGCTTTTCGTATGTATAAATGTAACTGCATGCTTCCACATATTTGACTGTATTATCGGTCTACCTGTCTTTGATCAATATAAGGTATCAATGAGTCTGTCCCCCTGTACGCTCATGGTTATGCATTTCACCTGGATCTGGCATAAATATGCCCCTGTCTGCCCATTTGTCTGTCAATCTCTCTGTGTCTCAGTTTCACTGCCTGTCTAAATACCTGTGTTTGTTAATGTACCTTTTCTGTGTTATATTATCCCTCTGTTGTCAGTATCTCATTATGTGTACTATGCATGTTTTCCATAGCATGTCCAATGAGCTATTCTCTACATACACTACCGGTCAAAAGTTTTAGAACACCTACTCATTCAAGGTTTTTCTTTATTTTTGCTATTTTCTACATTGTAGAATAATAGTGAAGACATCAAAACTATGAAATAACACATATGGAATCATGTAGTAACCAAAAAAGTGTTAAACAAATCAAAATACATTTGAGATTTGAGATTCTTCAAATAGCCACCCTTTGCCTTGATGACAGCTTTGCACAATCTTGGCATTCTCTCAACCAGCTTCACCTGGAATGCTTTTCCAACAGTCTTGAAGGAGTTCCCACATATGCTGAGCACTTGTTGGCTGCTTTTCCTTCACTCTGCGGTCCGACTCATCCCAAACCATCTCAATTTGGTTGAGGTTGGGGGATTGTGGAGGCCAGGTCATCTGATGCAGCACTCCATCACTCTCCTTCTTTGTAAAATAGCCCTTACACAGCCTGGAGGTGTGTTGGGTCATTGTCCTGTTGAAAAACAAATGATAGTCCCACTAAGCCCAAACCAGATGGGATGGCGTATCGCTGCAGAATGCTGTGGTAGCCATGCTGGTTAAGTGTGCCTTGAATTCTAAATAAATCACAGACAGTGTCACCAGCAAAGCACCCCCACACCATAATACCTCCTCCTCCATGCTTTACGGTGGGAAATACACATGCGGAGATCATCCGTTCACCCACACCGCGTCTCACAAAGAAACGGTGGTTGGAAACAAAAATCTCAAATTTGGACTCCAGACCAAAGGACAACTTTCCACCAGTCTAATGGCCATTGCTCGTGTTTCTTGGCCCAAACAAGTCTCTTCTTCTTATTGGTGTCCTTTAGTAGTGGTTTCTTTGCAGCAATTCGACCTTGAAGGTCTGATTCACACAGTCTCCTCTGAACAGTTGATGTTGAGATGTGTCTGTTACTTGAACTCTGTGAAGAATTTATTTGGGCTGCAATTTCTGAGGCTGGTAACTCTAATGAACTTATCCTCTGCAGCAGAGGTAACTCTGGGTCTTCCATTCCTGTGGCGGTCCTCATGAGAGCCAGTTTCATCATAGCGCTTGATGTTTTTTGCGACTGCACTTAAAGAAACTTTCAAAGTTCTTGAAATTGTCCATATTTACTGACCTTCATGTCTTAAAGTAATGATGGACTGTCGTTTCTCTTTGCTTATTTGAGCTGTTCTTGCCATAAAATGGACTTGGTCTTTTACCAAATATGGCTATCTTCTGTATACCCCCCCTACCTTGTCACAACACAACTGATTGGCTCAAACACATTAAGAAGGAAAGAAATTCCACAAATTAACTTTTAAGAAGGCACACCTGTTAATTAAAATGCAGTCCAGGTGACTAACTCATTAAGCTGGTTGAGAGAATGGCAAGAGTGTGCAAAGCTGTCATCAAAGGAAAGGGTGGCTATTTGAAGAATCTCAAACACTTTGCTGGCACCCCAATGGTGGAACAAGCTCCCTCACGACGCCAGGACAGCGGAGTCACTCACCACCTTCCGGAGACATTTGAAACCCCACCTCTTTAAGGAATACCTGGGATAGGATAATGTAATCCTTCTACCCCCCCCCCCCCCCCCCCCCCCCAAAAAAACAAAAAAAACATTGTAAAGTGGTTTACCCACTGGCTATAAGGTGAATGCACCAATTTGTAAGTCGCTCTGGATAAGAGCGTCTGCTAAATGACGTAAATGTAAATGTAAATGTGACTACATGATTCCATATGTGTTATTTAATAGTTTTGATGTCTTCACTATTATTCTACAATGTAGAAAATAGTAAAAATAAAGAAAAACCCTTGAATGAGTAGGTGTTCTAAAACTTTTGACCGGTAGTGTATATGCACACACACTGTACATATTTTTTGTATTTGCCTGAATTTGAATATATCTGCTCCCATCTGTGTATTTTCTTCACTAGTTAAGATATCAGATCACGACCCAGTAAAACTAACTTTTGTGCAATGCTGCTTCTTCTCTGTGGCTATGAGCTCACAGCTCTCTCGCAGTTGGACGGCTCAGTGCATCAGAGGCTTCTCAGTGTGTCCTTGGCTACAGCTTTACCTGACCGTTACATCCCCAGTGCCTCCGCAAGCCACAGGCTCCAGTTTTCATTAGCACAGAGATGCTGCTTTTTTAATATGGAGAATGGCATTACTGGAGAGATCAGCATCCATTGCACTGTACAAGCTGAGTATTAGGCTACACACTGTATTAAATTGACTGCCAAAAGGTGATTCTACACTGACCCCTGTTGTAATTTGAGTCTTGTCATTGGCAAATAACTACATTCCTACCTTGTTCCGATTAGTCAAGGTTTAAATTGGCTGTAAAATGCTCAGTTCCCATCTTTCATGTGCTACATTGACACAAAGTATTTTTAATAGGTGCCCACTTTCTGCTGTATCCAGTAATGCCAGAACAGTCTCAGTAAATTACCCAAGCCTAAGCCATCTTTAAATCACTGTGTCTCAAAACATCCACCCTTGTCTTTCTCTCTCCATCTATCCATCCCTTGTTCCATCATCCCCTCCCACCCCCAAATGTATCTCTCTACCTCTCCTCTCTCAACACCCACCCACCCTCACAAACTACAACACAACACAACCAATACGCATGAACAACAGAAGGATGCCATTGGCAATGCTGACAAACGCAAACCTGTAGTAGTTAAGGCAGATAAACCTGTAGTAGTTAAGGCAGATAAACCTGTAGTAGTTAAGGCGGCAAAACCTGTAGACGTTAAGGCGGCCAAACCTGTAGTAGTTAAGGCGGCAAAACCTATAGTAGTTAAGGCGGCAAAACATGCCCCATCCAAACCTGCGAAAGCAGAGATTGCCAAGCTTGAGGCCACAGCTGCCGCACCTGTCACAGCCAAACCAGCTAAAACCAAACCTACTGCTGCTAAGCCCACCAAAGCCAAGCCTTCCCCGGCCAAACAAGCCAAAGCCAAACCAACTGCAATTGAAGTCCTCCTGGCCAAGATCAAACCCACTGCAGTCACACCAGTGGCCAAGCCCACACCTGCCACAAAAAATGGCAGTGAAAAAAAAGTCAATGGCAAACCTGTAGTAGAGAAGAAACTAAATGGTAATTCCAAGGTCAATGGCAATGCCAAACCTGTAGTTGAGAAGAAAGTAAATGGTAATTCCAAGGTCAATGGCAATGCCAAACCTGTAGTTGAGAAGAAAGTAAATGGTGAGGTCAAAGTTAAAGGCAATGGCAACAGTAAAACTGCTGAGGATAAGAAAGTTAATGGTAATGGAAAAAGCGGCAGTGACAAAAAAGCTAATGGTAATGGTGTAGAAGCAGCAAAACCTGAAACCACTAAAGCCCGGCCAGAAAAAAAAGTCACTAAAGTTCAAATAGAAAAAACTGTGGTCAGCAAAGTGAAATCAGCAAAACCAGAAAACAAAGTAGTGGTAGTAAAAACAGTGGTCAAACCAGCAAAAGCAGAAACTACCAAAGTCGAGGTAGCAAAAACCGAAGTCAAAGTTAAAGTAGTAAAAACCGAGGTCACTAAAATTAAGGAAGCGAAAACCGAGATCACTAAAGCCAAACCAACAGAGTCAGTTGTCAACAAAGTTCCTCCCTTCCTCAAACCTGTACCGAAGAAAGAGCTGCCAAGCCCTGAACCTGCACCCCCTAAGCCAGAGAAAACCAAGGTGGGGCTTGATGTAAATAACATCAAATCGATGACCAAAAAAATGCCTCCCTTTGGCAAGACTGCACTCAGTGGCACCATCGTCCCTGTGCCGGAAAAACCAAAGAAGAAACCGGGCAACGGTTATCAACAGGTACAAACAAAGAGCCCGTGGTGGCAGTCCAGAGCTGTATCTTCCACCTATCCCTTCTAGGAACCAGGTTGTTATCCATCCAGATTTTACTGCCAATGTCCGTTCAACAAGCAGACTTGGATGATAGTTTTAGTTCCGAGTTTTGACTTTAGACACAAATTTGGTGCGCAGAGATTTTTCATATTTTTTATACAATGATACATACCTTCACAATGGGAATATTACTTACATAGATTACAGTAATATTAAAAAGCTGTGACTCTTATTTGTTTCATATTCATATCTATATAATAACTAACTGATTTATGCTTGCTGTCTAAATTATACATATAATTTACAAATCTTTGATTTACCATCTATAAAGCTAAAACTGCACAGTTTGACAGAATTTATGAATTTGCATTAATTGTGACTGCAATGCTTTTTCGAATGAACCACCAACAACTATAGAATTTAGTGTAAAACCTAGGTGGTGGACAACCTGGTCCTCAGAAAGGAAGTTGGCGCATACCAACCTGGACCCTCTCTTCCGTTTATATATCTATATGATGGTGAGAACCTATATGATATAGCGGTATAACAGACTGTCATATTGAAGCATGGCTATCTGTACAGTCTCTCCGTTTCCTTACAAACTCCCCTTCAAAGCTCCTGAAACTCAGAACCTGTTCTCAACGTTCACACAAGGCCTGTTGTCTTTTATTATTAATAATGAGTGGTGCACTAATCAAGTGAATGAGCTGTGTGCATGTGTTTCTTACACAGAAAAAGAAGACATAAAACATATGTACCCACACAATCTGTAGACAATACAACAACATTTTTCACATTTCTCTGTGTCTTTACTTCTCTCAAACGTGTGTTCTCTCAAAGACGTGTCCTTGTCTTGATCATATTTGAATTAAATATGAATGAAGCAGTCTCACAGAAACGAAGCATGCTGAACATGCTTAAGTATCAGTTCAACTTCATTCAGTGCACATTGTAGACCTCTGGCTCAATTACTATTAACATGCAAGTCGAATTGAGATGGGAGAGTATCTTAATGTAATGAAACTCTAAGATGGTTTCTCAGCAACAAAAATGTAATGTCAAAACCATATGTATTACAATGATCAGATAAGTGTGCACTGATTGAAAATAAGTAAGTATTTAGTTATTGTGAATACCTCTGCTCTGATGTTATTTGGAACTAGTTGAACTTGTTCTTTGAGGCTGCTTTTTGTGATTACAACTTTTTGGTTAAAGTCTGTCCCACTTCACAGAGGTTACCAAACAAAATATGCATCCACAATTAATAACATTGATAATCTATCTCACCAGGAGTGGTCAAGTTGAGGCCTTCTCTAACCTTCTGACATCAGCAGAAGAGCAGACTTGACCTAATGAACCTATCATGGCATTGTGGCTTTTTTTACAGTCAAAATTGTTCAGGAATTCAATAAATAAATTTTAGCATGGACAGTTCATCTCGATGATTCCTAAATCTTCCGGATGGCAACATTTATAGTCATCAAGATTTTTTAACTGCTCAAATTTATTTCTAACTCAAAGTGACATTTCTAAACTTTGAAAACATGTTTTGCCAGAGAATTCTTTGGCAAAACTCTTTTGATGTTTGCCTTTTTACCTGACAAACATCCCCTGAAATGTGTCTGATCCTTTCTTTTAACACATCAGTCATAATCCTGACCATCTTTAAACTAACCACCCTTTCTCATTCTAACCTGCCCACCTCATCTTGACCTGACCAATCAGGATGTAGAAACTGCAAATTCTGAGGCTGGCCACACCCCTACAGAGTCGGATTATTATTATGAGGAGGCGGTCCTACAGCAAGAGAGTGAGGTGATTGGACAAGAAGCGACCACTGGCCAGGTAAACTGCACAAAACAGTGGGAGAAGACGCCATCGATATCGCACTAGTTCAAAAGACTCCCCAGCAAAAGTCAATACACACATTCATTATTAGATACTATTATATGCTTCAGAGTAATTCCTATGTGGAGGTGAGCCCAGCCATCCAGTAGTTTAGCAAAGTAGTCTAACAAGTTGTCACGTACCATAACACTCCTAACCATTTTACAATTTTTTTGCCACCAGTGCCATGAGACATGCCACACCTTTTCAAAGAGGAATGCACCACATTCATTTGGGTGTGTCAAACATTTTCATGTGGCTCTCATTTTCCCTAACCCAAGATAATTTTTTGTTCTCATATCAAGATTCTATTTGATAACACATTTAGTCTTGAAATAAGAACAAAAATCTTGAGAAAATGGGAGTCGCATAAGAATATTTGATATACACAACAAAGGAATGGATATCATGCATTCTTGTTTGACAGCATATCTAACTGCATTTTTAGAGTGAATTATAGTGGCTATCCTCAGCCCTATCAGCCAGAATGTGTGACTCTTTCCTCACAGTTCTGTTTTATGTTCTCTTTATTTTATAGGAATAGTTTTTTTATTATTATCTTGGTAAATGGTAAATGAGATTTTTTTTCTGTTGAGAAATACATAGGTTCCTTAATTTCAATAGCCATAATTCTATTCAGTCATTGTTATCTATATCATCAATGTCGGACCTTTTATCAAATGGTTTACATAACCAGCAGTGGTAAGTTGAATAGAAAAAAGAACGTAGTAATAGCTTTGCAAAATAGCAGCAGCTTTTGTTTTCACAAAGTGGGGTGCTTCACCTCATTCTTGTGTGTTTGTGTCAGTGAGTCTTATAAACTAAAATATTATACTGTATGACATATTAGTGTATTGCTAGCCCACAATTATTTTACATCCTTTTCACTAAACTCAATCATTAGACACAAACACACAAGCTGGTGATGAACCATATAAGCTTTGGTGGAAACATGCCATTATTATAAGCCTAAGAATAAACACAAATATGCCTACATGTGTAAGTGATGATGGCCTCAGAAAGACCAGAAGGCTCTTAATGAAATTCATGGAGATATTAATGGAGCGTGAATAAGCCTTCCATGCTTTGGTGAGGGAATTACCTGAAGAACTGGCTGTTCCTTTGATGTCCACCAGGTGTCACTATGCTCTATGTCCCCCTGTCAGTGTCTGTGTTTTTCCAAAGGTAAGACTTACCACAATCTTTGCCGTCTCCTTTTCTCCCGGTATCTCTTTGCTTCTTTATCTATCATTCACTGTCATCCTTTTCCTTAAATTGACATTACTGTCCATTTACTTTTCGTCAATATCTTTGATTTCTTTTCTATGATCCTTTTCTTCTTCTTCTCTTTCTCTTCCTCTCCATTCTCTCTTTCGCTATCTCTCTCTTTGCTCTTTTTCTCTCTTTTGGCACCTCCATTCCGTCATCGCTCTGCCCCAGGTGGAGGAGACATTGGTGGCAGAGGAGGTAGATTTGGCCAAAGCAGGTGGTGAGGTCGAGGCCTTTACTGAGGAGTATGTGACTGGAGACCTTGGCATGAAGGAATACGACTATT
The DNA here is from genome assembly GCF_964263955.1 of Coregonus lavaretus. Lineage (NCBI taxonomy): Eukaryota > Metazoa > Chordata > Actinopteri > Salmoniformes > Salmonidae > Coregonus > Coregonus lavaretus. The sequence goes on from NC_139990.1 coordinate 25,515,362, forward strand.
CCTACAAGGACTACAACGAGCCCCTGCCTGAAGGAGAGACCGACGGCAACATGGGCCCCGCCCTGTCCGCTGTGACAGACGAGGGAGGCGTAAGTCACTCCGCTTCCACTAAATCTTTATTTCAATCCTAACAGGAACTGAAATAGGATTTGTGTATACTGGGTGTATACTCTACTTAGTATGCATACACAAAGAGGTACTAAAGGCGCAGCAAATGATCTGGCTCGGATCTCATTTGTTTTTAATGCCTGTCTATGTGTATGGCTTCATTTGGACTTGCTATTAAGCTAGAGGTTATAGGTCGCTCTGAGGGAAGGATGCCCTGAAGACTTTTCAGTGAGGAGAGTTGTTAAAAGTTTTCGCCCAACGAGGGGCTGGACTTATTTATATAATTTGTTTATACACTTAGACACTGTGGTCTCTTTAGACTACTCTTAAGATTACAATACCTCGGACATAAAACAGGTGAACTTTATTGCTTCTACAACCTTGTAAATAGCAATATTTTGGCGACCATTTTATGATTCAAACCCACTCTGTTCGCTTGCCTTTAGTAGTAAAGACCACAGTTTATATTATGTCTGCACTGAATGTATCTCTCATTAATACTATGTTGTGTATGTGGTATTATCAACCCAGCACACATCATTTGCAGGTATGTCTTCTGTAACTTGTTTATGATCCAATCATTTATTCAGTTTGATAAGGAGCTACAAAATGTCCTATGAAACGATGCCATTGAGAAATGGTTAACCCATTAAATAGTCCCCTTGCCTTTGCAAACAAACACTACAACACCTAATTTCTCCACGGCCGTGCCGTAGAACAATTTTGAGCTACCTTTGGGTCACGTGTGAATCAACTGTTTTCATGAAGTTGCTTTTATGACTATTTCTACCTCACTCTGTTGGCTACACGTCACGCCGACAGGTTTGACAAAAGCTCTTGGTTGAGTGTGTGTCGTGTCTGTAAGCATATGCATTGACTGCGCTGTATTGTGGGTTACATGTGTGTTTTCCTCAGGCCTCAGTGAGTGCCGTAAAAGGAGAGAAGGGAGAGCCTGCTGTCCTTGAGCCTGTGAGTTGCCATTTATGATGTCATTTAGTTATTATAACTACTCCTGTGCGCTGTGACCTCCTCATCTACAGGGGGCACCACAACATTCAGTAGTCAACATTAGCTTCACAAGAAGCAGTTTAGTATTCCATTGGAATTTCTATGGGAAGAAGTAGCAACGTCTAGCATTGAAATACTACCACTATCTCTCACAGTCTCCATTTTTTTTGCATTCTTCACAGGGTATGTTGATTGATGGACCTCCAGGACCAGAGGGACCAGCAGTAAGTACATTTCATCCACCTCTTTCTACTGAAATGTGTCTCATAGAATAGAATACCTTTATTTACCGTACTCATCCCAACCTCCTCTTCTTCTTTCTTAGGGTCTCCCCGGACCTAATGGTCCATCTGGCCCTCCTGGCTCTGTTGGTGATCCTGGCGAGAGGGTGAGTCTTAATCTTATATTTATATCTATGGTTCTGATAAAGTTATATTTTCTATACGGTTGTCTATGGTTGAGATGTAGTTGTCTTGTTGTGGAGGCTAACTGTGCTGTGCTGGAATCTCCTCCTGTAGGGCCTCCCTGGAAAGGCTGGTATTGCTGGTGCCGATGGTGTGCCCGGCCCCCCTGGAACGTCTGTCATGCTGCCCGTGAGTGTCCTCCTGTCAATCTTCTCTAAGACCCACCCACATTACCTCTTGACCTTTGTTTCTGTCCCTCTCCTTCTCTCAGTTTTCTCTCAACAACCCTCTATCCTCCCTCCCATGTTCTCCCTCAGTTTGCTTACTTCTCCTATTAGGACTCCACTACTTTCAATGGATTAATGATGCCACAATGAATTTGGTGACCATTTTTTCCCTCTCTGTAGTTCCGTTTCGGAAGCAGTGGAGGAGACAAGGGTCCCATCGTCTCAGCACAGGAAGCCCAGGCTCAGGCCATTCTGTCTCAGGCCAGGGTGAGTGATGAGAGTTTAACACTGTCCATCACACTGGTTTATCACACAGCTTTAGTGCGCTCGACAAAACATGACAAAACAAATGATTTAACAAACACAGCATAAGGACAACATGCAGGTTGAATGCAGTCTCTTTTGGTCAGTGTTCTTAAGCAGTGCTCATGTGTTCTTCAGCGTGTGTTCAAAATGATCTAAGTAATGGCTAAGTGCTGACATGGCCTCTTGTTGTTTCTACTTTCTCTTAGCTGGCTCTGAAGGGACCACCTGGACCAATGGGCTACACTGGACGCTCAGGACCCCTGGTGTGTACCGTCACCTTTCCTCCATCACATTTCCTTAATTCACAATCTGACGATGTATCATAATATTGACCATGTATAGGTGGTCACCAGATCGTCATGGGGATAAAGTAAACAGAGTGGCTAGGCTATTTGATTGATGTCTGTGTGTTACTCTGTCATAATTATTGTTTCTGTTCTATCTCAGGGTACCCCTGGAAGTCCTGGGCTGAAGGGTGAGGGTGGGGATCCTGGACCTCAGGTAAAGAGATATTCATCCCAGAACCACGTCTGTGGACTTCTTTCCCTGTATCTGGCTCTGACCACAGATTGACTTTATATAGGTTATTTTACACCACTCCAGTGCTGGTCAGTTCCAAAGAGACGGTTGTTTTTTCCTCAACTGAAATGTAATAGTAGAGACTATTTCTCTATATGTGTTTATAATTGATACTCAATTCAGACAGGCATTCATTAAATAAAATAAAATGTTATTTGCCACATGCACCGAATACAACAGGTGTAGACCTTACAATGAAATGCTTACTTACAAGCCCTTTACCAACAATGCAGTTTTAAGAAAAAAAGTGTTAAGTAAAAAATTGATAAGTAAAAAATAACAAGTAATTAAAGAGCAGCAGTAAAATATAATAACAGTAGCGAGGCTATATACAGGGGGTACCGGTACAGAGTCAATGTGCGGGGGCACCGGTTAGTCAAGGTAATTGAGGTAATATGTACATGTAGAGTTAAAGTGACTATGCATTGATAATAAACAGAGAGTAGCAGCAGCGTAAAAGAGGAGGTGGGGTGGGGTTGGGGGACAATGCAAATAGTCTGGGTAGCCATGATTAGCTGTTCAGGAGTCTTATGGCTTGGAGGTAGAAGCTGTTAAGAAGCCTTTTGGACCTAGACTTGGCGCTCTGGTACCGCTTGCCGTGCGGTAGCAGAGAGAACAGTCTATGACTACGGTGGCTGGAGTCTTTGACAATTTTTAGGGCCTTCCTCTGACACCGCTTGGTATAGAGGTCCTGGATGGCAGGAAGCTTGGCCCCAGTGATGTACTGGGCTGTACGCACTTCCCTCTGTAATGCCTTGCGGTCGGAGGCCGAGCAGTTGCCATACCAGGCAGTGATGCAACCAGTCAGGATGCTCTCGATGGTGCAGCTGTATAACTTTCTGAGGATCTGAGGACCCCATGCCAAATCTTTTCAGTCTCCTGAGGGGGAATAGGCTTTGTCGTGCCCTCTTCACGACTGTCTTGGTGTATTTGGAGCATGATAGTTTGTTGTTGATGTGGACACCAAGGAACTTGAAGCTCTCAACCTGTTCCACTACAGCCCCCTCGATGAGAAGGGGGGCGTGCTCAGTCCTCTTTTTTTTCCTGTTGTCCACAATCATCTCCATTGTCTTGATCACATTAAGGGAGAGGTTGTTATCCTGGCACCACACGGCCAGGTCTCTGACCTCCTCCCTATAGGCTGTCTCATCGTTGTCGGTGATCAGGCCTACCACTGTTGTGTCGTCGGCAAACTTAATGATGGTGTTGGAGTTGTGCTTGGCCATGCAGTCATGGGTGAACAGGGAGTACAGGAGGGGACTGAGCACGCACCCCTGAGGGGCCCCCGTGTTGAGGAGTAGCATGGCAGATGTGTTGTTACCTACCCTTACCACCTGGGGTTGGCCCGTCAGGAAGTCCAGGATCCAGTTGCAGAGGGAGGTGTTTAGTCCCAGGGTCCTTAGCTTAGTGATGAGCTTTGAGGGCACTATGATATTGAACGCTGAGCTGTCGTCAATGGATAGCATTCTCACGTAGGTGTTCCTCTTGTCCAGGTGGGAAAGGGCAGTGTGGAGTGCAATAGAGATTGCATCATCTGTGGGTCTGTTGGGGCGGTATGCAAATTGGAGGGGGTCTAGGGTTTCTGGGATAATGGTGTTGATGTGAGCCATCACCAGCCTTTTAAAGCACTTCATGGCTACAGACGTGAGTGCTACGAGTCGGTAGTCATTTAGGCAGGTTATCTTAGTGTTCTTCAGACATGTATTTTGTTCTTCAGGGCCCCAGAGGACCACAGGGTTTGAGCGGACCTCCCGGCAAATCAGGAAGAAGGGTAAGTGAACGCCATCTGATCCTCATTACTGTCTTTATGGATGCGTCCAAAATGGCACCCTATTCCCTATGGGCACTGGTCAAAAGTAGTGCACTATATATGGAATAAGGTGCCATTTCGGACGCACTCTATGTCTACGTTCCAATGTTGATACTAGCATACTACTTGTTGGCATGCCTAATACATTACTTCACACTAAGTGGTGTGCTATGTCTAGAGCCATGCAGATTAGAATACATGTGAATGCTGTGACAATAGCTGTGAACCCTGTGGTTCCCTCTATCTCTCCTCAGGGTCGTGCTGGAGCTGATGGAGCCAGAGGCATGCCAGGAGAGGGTGGGCCTAAGGTAAGCTCTCAGCTGCTTGTTTTGTTTGTAAACATCTTATTTTCTTCCCAATTCTGTTCTATGATCATATACTTCTCTGAATCTGTCTGTATGGTCAAGACTTTGCATGTGTGTTGCTTTTTAATCGTTGTTCAGGTCACATTCATATTTTTCCATTCTCAGTATGGATTTTATGTGATGCTCAGACTTCCAACTGCATCTCGAACATGCCGCAGTATTGTGTTGGTGATATTGCGTTCTAATTTGTTTTCTCCACCACTTTACACGATGTGTCTGTCTCTCGCAGGGTGACCGTGGTTTCGATGGCCTGCCTGGATTGCCTGGGGACAAAGGACACAGGGTGAGTTCAAGGTCAAAGGTCAACACAGCACACCACCATAGAAATATAGTAGAGGACTCATCGAAGAGAGGTTGATTATCATATGAAATGAAATCGTGTTACATCAAGGGACTGGGAAAACCAAACCACTCGGTCTGGATCTATTGTGACTCATGATTATGAACCAGGAAGGAGGACCCTGTCCTATCAAATGAAAGGAAACAGAGTGGAATAGAAGTGTGGTTAAGCATGCTGTTGTTTTAATTGTTTTCCCTCCCTCTCTGTTCCACCATTCTAGGGTGATACCGGAGGACTGGGACCCCCAGGAGGTCCTGGAGAGGACGGAGAGAGGGTAAGTAGTTTGGCGAAACATCAGACATTGACCTATCAGTCCCATGTCCCCATAGAGATCTATACAACTATGAGTCTATCAGCCAGAACTACAGTGGTTACTTAACTATAACTACACACACTGAGTTTACCTTCATTTCTCACCATAGTCTTTTAACGTGATCCCATTCATCCCTCAAACTCCTTCCTCCTTTCTCACATTCTGTCTCTGTCATTCACCTTTGTCTGTCTGTGTCTGTTGTTCCCAGGGAGACGATGGAGACATCGGACCCAGGGGACTTCCAGGTGAACCAGTGAGTGTATTTCTGATGCTACTGTTGACATTGGTTCCTCCTTACTACCATCACCATTCCATTTCTGGGGGATGTAGTATGTATATTATGTTGTTTATAGCGGCTAGCTGTTTTAGCTTGCTCGTCATTGACCAGTTCCTGGCTCCTTCTCTCTGTGTTAGTTTGTTGATTTGCTCTTGTTTTTAGGGACCTCGTGGTTTGCTCGGGCCTAAAGGTCCTAACGGAATCCCCGGACCTCCTGTAAGTACACACATTTGTGCACCACACTGGAATGTCAGTTTTACTCAAAAAACACTTGGCTGTGAATCTACACTGCAAAAAGTGAAATCGAAGCAAGCCTAAATATCTTATATTGAGTGATAATTAACTTACAATTAGTGTTATTTTCCTTTTCCTACCAAGCTAAATTATCTAACGTCATTGGCAGATCATTTTGCTTATTTGAACCTAAAAAAAGCTTAGTACAAGTAATTTATCTTATTTCAAGATCATTAAAAATATATATTTTACCTTAATCGTCATATGAAGGTACAATATTGTGAAAAATATCTTGAAATAAGATCAATTACTTGTATTAAGCCTTTTGTAGGTTAAAATAAGTGAAAATTATTCCAATGACAGAGTCCCCTAAAACAGTACCATGACCAAGCAAACACTGCACTGGGATAGTTTCACTATATCCCAGAATGAGTCCTTTACCCTCATACTACCCCTGAAAGTACTAAGCACCCCTAAAGTAGGCAACTATATGACCAAGAACCACACTGGAACAGTGTCAGTAGACCACATAACCCTCATGCCACCCCCTAAAAAGGCACTACAGTATAGGATAATGTTCTTATCACTAGTACACATCTAGATAGTCATTTTGTAGCAGGCCACTTAAGGTCATGTGTTGTGTTGTTTACCCTGCATATATCTTTTTTTTTTTTAGGGTGTGCGTGGAAACGACGGGCCCCATGGTCCTAAAGGAAACTTGGTCAGTGGCAGTGAATGTTTTTCTGTCCTTTTGTCCTCTGTGGAGTTGAACATATTGATGTATTCCCATTGAGAGCAAACGATTGTTAAAGTCTCAAACCATCTATTCTCTCTTCCTCCTCTGTCCCATTGTCTCTCTCAGGGTCCCCAAGGAGAGCCAGGCCCCCCAGGACAGCAGGGTACCTCAGGAACACAGGTGAGAGACGCCACAGAGCAGGGGCCACATTATTGGGGACAGATTTTAACCAATTGAAACACTTCAAAATAACTGTATATACTATTCTCTTTTTCCCCTTACAATGATGTGGGATGATTCAATGAAAAATAAGCAAGCTGTCCAATAACAATAAGCAAGCTGTCCAATAACACACCTGTAGTCTGTGGTACTGCCCAAGTGATGTATCTCTGACCAGATCTGACCGTATGTGTTTGTTTCAGGGAATGCCAGGGCCACAGGGAGCCCATGGGCCCCCAGGAGAGAAGGTAAGATAACAAAGTGATCCATGACTGTCGTGTGTGTAATTACTATGTTATGAACCTCCATAAAGATATTCACTGTACGACAGGCTTGACTTTGTCTCCATAACATGTCACAACTAGTGAAGCGTCATATTCAGAATATGAATTTAGCCAGGAATGATTAAGGACACAAAATATCTCATTTTGAAGGTGCGTCGTATACTTTGTTTCTTAGGCGATGATAATGTTGTTATCAGTATTGTCGTCAGTAGGCCAGTAAACTCATGACTCTCCTCTCCTCTCCCAGGGCCCCACAGGAAAACCCGGTCTGCCAGGAATGCCCGGAGCCGACGGCCCTCCTGTAAGTCACAATCTCACTGGCTTATATTGGACTCATCAGTACTGTATGTTATAATAGAACAATGAAAACATTACTGGTTATCTGCAGTTGTTTTAACATGCGATGACCTAAATGCATTGGACAGAATGTCACTGGTCAAAAAGGTCAAGTTCTTTATTGTATTTCCATGGAACACAGTGGTAAGAATAAGTGGTCAGCACATGTTGAATTGAAGTTGCCCTCAAACCTCTCTTGACCCCTGCTACTCTCCTCCCCTCACAGGGTCACCCAGGAAAGGAGGGACCTGTTGGCACCAAAGGAAACCAGGTGAGTTCCTCTCATCGTTTCTCTCCTGCACAGTATTCATAGAATATAGTCAACCTCCCCACCAAAATCCCCAATGTGTCGTATGCAAGATGGCTACCTAATTGTTGTGTCTTGCATGTTGTGTCTTGAGTGAGGTAGTGCATTATTAACCCTATCTCCTATCTTCATACAGGGTCCCAACGGTCCTCAGGGAACTATTGGCTATCCTGGCCCTCGTGGCATTAAGGTGAGATCATTACTTGTTATTAATCTGTGATGATAATGCCTGATTAATGACTGACCTCCTAATCCTGTTGTAATTGCAGGGAACTCAAGGTATCCGTGGACTGAAGGGTCACAAAGGAGAAAAGGTAGGTGACCTCATCCAGTGTATCAATGATTGACGAATAGTATATGTGACAGTAAAATATCTTATTTTATTTTGGTATTTGTTATTTTATTAGGATCCCCATTAGCTGTTGTGAAAGCAGCAGCTACTCTTCCTGGGGTCCACACAAAACAGGAAACATGACATAATACAGAACATTAATAGACAAGAACAGCTCAAGGACAGAACTACATATATTAAGATTCAAAGAAGTAGCCTTCACTTTGAGAACTGATGCTGGCATCTTAAAAGTGATGTACAATGCTGGTCTTGTGTCATGAGGACAGCAATAACGTGGGCTAACACCTCTTAAACATTTATGGTAGTGTTTGGGTTAGATTGATGGACATACCTTTAGAAATGTTGTAAAGTTATGTCTCTCAGCCCACAGACATTTATTTTGTGAATGACAAAGTAATTGTAATCCAGTTTTAGAGATCAGCCACTGGTGTCAGTACTTTTAGTTTAGGACCACTAGGGGGCGTACAGTGGAACACTTTTAGACAGGAAAGCCACACAGGTGTCAAGTTCTTTGCCTCTCTCTCTGACCTAAACATGATAAGATATTGATTCTGCTTTTTGTACTTTTCATATTATTCCACAAACATTTTCATCATTCTTTATGTTGTAAGAGTTCACAGGAAAACTTTATTTGAATTTGTGCATTTTAGTTACACCATACCAAGCACTTGATTGACCATAATTATAAAGCCTTTAGCTTTCAATATTCACCACATTTGTCTTTTTTAGGGAGAAGATGGCTTCCCTGGAATCAAAGGAGACTTTGGTGTCAAGGGGGAGAGAGTAAGATTAATGTAGTTTATAAATGATTCCTCTAAATAATTGTATTCAAGTATTATGTCTTGTTTTACAATGTCATGTTACGTGTTTTAAGTTATTTACAAATGTTTTACGTTGTGCTTATTTGCATACAATTGAATGTACATTTTAGGCTTATGGATTGATTTGCATTTGATTGATGCTTATGTGTTTTATGTATCAGTGTTGATTGTTTCCCTGTGTGTTCCTGCTTACAGGGAGAGGGTGGAGTGCCCGGCCCCAGGGGAGAGGACGGTCCTGAGGGGCCAAAGGGCCGTGTTGGGCCCCCCGGCGAGCTCGGACCCATCGGTCTGGTCGGAGAGAAGGTGAGAGGAGGGTTCCTATTGCAGGGACAGAAGTTTGTTTATCTTGATTAAAAAACACTGTTTGAAAGTATCTCATAACACATCTACCTGGTTAGCTAGTGTACACTCATAACAGTTTGACAAACTTTTACATGATGATGGTTCTATCAATGTTGTTGGATTTTTGTCATTTTGATAGGTTTGTCATAGGGTCATTGATGACAATATCTGATTGCAGGGTAAACTTGGTGTCCCTGGACTTCCTGGCTATCCTGGAAGACTTGGACCTAAGGTAACGACAACCCCTGTTTCCTTCTTATTGTTTGCAGGTAACAATTAAATGTTAGCATATTAAAGGGACTGACAATATGGAAGCTGGATTGACGAATGATTGATGTGTTTTCAGGGCTCCCTCGGTTTCCCAGGATTCCCTGGAACCAACGGCGAGAAAGGAACAAGGGTAAGGTTGCTAACGATGGGAATTCAAACTCTGTTTTGCTGTACTTTGTAAATTGGATATGTTTTGTAGAAGTACTCACAGGCACGCCTTTCTCTCCTGATGGTCATGGAGGCCCCTGTACTATGCATGATGTAATCCATGTCTAAAGTAATCTGCACTGAAGTTGATGATGATGTTGCCGGTGTGTCTGTCTTACGGAGTCTGTGTTTCTTCAGGGTCTAATTGGAAAGTCAGGACCTAGAGGACAAAGAGGACCAACGGTACAGTTCAACTCTACTCCACTTATTTATAACACTGTTGATTATCAAAGTCTCTCTTTATAGCTCATCCACCACTGATTACAACATGGGTCATATTGGATAAGGAGCAAACAACAGTTTGGTTAGTTTACTGAGATGAACCAACATGAAGTGGATGAGAACCACTCAACCAAATACCCTTATTATTTATAATTGATTTTCCAACTCTCTCCAATAGGGCCCCAGAGGTCAGAGAGGGCCAAGAGGATCTACTGGAAAATCAGGAGCCAAAGTAAGACAGTATCTATAATACAATATCAACAATACAAACAATACATCAATCGCAGAAAATTATGACAATAGAGATTTATGGAGGTTAATGCTCAACAGCACTGTCAGTTCACCTACAGGCCACCAGGGAAGTCACATGTCATAATAAGGCTGTAATATTGGTTAGCTGCATGTGATGGTAGTAATTCTGGGCTTCTATTTATTTCTTTTTGCAAGGGTACATCAGGAAGTGACGGCCCATCTGGTCCACCAGGAGAGAGGGTAAATTGTTTGAGTTATCATTTATTTGTTTACTGGTAGACATTTTGTCGTGCCACTATAGCGTACATATTGTTGTGAGACTTATACCTGTCCTTCTCCCATTGTATCTTTCAGGGACTGCCCGGACCTCAAGGAGCAAACGGTTTCCCTGGGCCAAAGGGACCTCCCGTAAGACTACAATATACACTCTATAGAGCAATATTAATTTAAGATGTATTTTTATTAGTATAGTTTGAAACTGTAAGTGCCTTCTTGCCCTTAACTCTTTCTATTTCCTACCCAGGGACCACCAGGAAAGGATGGACTGCCCGGACACCCTGGACAGAGAGGAGAAGTTGTAAGTCTGCTTTCTTGTCTGGAACATGCGGCCATGTTGCGTACAAGCTATCAGAAATAAATGAATCTTATAAACAGCGCCTTGTCTTCCTTTTACTCAATCGTGTTGTTTTTGTTGCAGTTGATCTACCGTTACATCCTCACACGATAAACACATGATTACCTGAGCTGCATTAGGGGTTACACAAGGCTCTATTCAATGCCCAGTTCATTTTGTTTTCTCTTCCATAGGGATTCCAAGGAAAGACTGGGCCACCCGGGCCTCCAGGTGTTGTTGGACCTCAGGTAAGATTAATGCAACTTTTTTAAATTGACATTGTCCAGTGTCCAATGTATGGACTGTATCCAATGTATGGATTCACCTCCACCATTCACTTTCCATCTTCATTACTCATTCCCCTCCTCTTCCTCCTCTTCCTCCTCTTCATTGTCCCAGGGTCCCTCAGGAGAGACTGGTCCCCTGGGCGAGCGCGGTCACCCCGGGCCTCCAGGACCACCAGGCGAGCAGGGACTCTCCGGACCCTCTGGCAAGGAGGGAACTAAGGGAGACCCTGGTCCCCCAGGCGGCCCCGGCAAAGATGGACCCCCAGGACTGAGAGGCTTCCCTGGAGAGAGAGGAATGCCTGGCACCCCGGTGAGCAGGCTTACCTAACCCTATTCCCTATATCACAGGGTGAGATGTCATACTGTATATAGATTTCACATTTAGTGTTTTAACATGTTCCTGTCTGCTTTTTAGGGAGGCGGCGGACTGAAAGGAAGTGAAGGCCCAGCAGGACCTCCCGGAACAGCTGTCAGTCTGAGAATAATTACATCTGAAATGAATCATTGTGAAAATGTGTAAAATAATGTAATGTACAGTATTTGTTGACGTCCACGTCACCTTGGCTTTAATCATGTCTGTAATCATACCTGTGCAGGGATCCCCAGGTGAGAGAGGACAGGCAGGTAGCGGAGGCCCCATCGGACCCCCAGGAAGACCCGGCCCCCAGGGGCCTCCAGGACCATCAGGAGAGAAAGGCGTGCCTGTGAGTACTTTTACTAAACATATCCAATATACAAAACTGTCATTTCAGATTTCGTCATTGTTCTACTCTATTCTCTATGCCTCATATGTTCTCTCTCCCACCACTTTCCCTCTCAGGGTGAGAAAGGTCCGATCGGCCCGGCTGGTCGTGACGGTGTCCAGGGCCCAGTGGGTCTGCCAGGTGCTGCTGGATCCATCGGAGTTCCAGGAGAGGATGGAGACAAGGCCAGTAACCACCATGATATCTCTATCACATATTCTAATTACTGTATTACCACTTGAAACTATACCATAATGCTAATTTCAAACCTCTTGTAACAAAAGCTTTTGTGGTGAATTTTGGATTACAGGGTGAGGTTGGAGAGCACGGCCAGAAGGGAGCGAAGGGCGGCAAAGGAGAGCATGTGAGGGACATTACCGCCATTATTTTGCTGTCTAGGTCAAATCCACAAATCACATTCTGTGTCTGAACAACATACTGTAAGTATGATTGTCTCTGCTAAAGTACAGTGACGCCATTTGCTCACAATGAAACATTGTGTGTTGTCAGGGTCCTCCCGGTCCACCAGGGCCAATGGGTCCAGTCGGTCAACCCGGCGCTGCTGTAAGTAGAAACTCTTAACTCCATCAACATACAGTATATTATCAATATTGCATCGAACACATAGGAATTCATAGCATGGTGCCCCTCGGAGGTGTTGCCTACACTAATTCCCTCTCTGTCTCCATTGTTCAGGGAGCTGATGGCGAACTAGGAGCCAGAGGTCAGCAGGGGCCATTCGGGGCCAAGGGAGATGAAGGTTCGAGAGGATTCCCAGGGGCCCCAGGTCCCATTGGACTGCAGGTATGATGACGGATTTCTGTTATGACTATATGCTTTTAGCCTCAATACAATAGTCTTGTGATTGTGACTCAATAGGTCAATGGCATCTCTAACTGTGAATTTATCCTGTAGGGATTGCCAGGCCCATCAGGAGAGAAGGGAGAGACTGGAGATGTCGGACCAATGGTGAGTGTCGACGACAAATTGGAGCAACCCAACAGATAATTGGATCTCATCATTATGAAGCCAATCGTAATAGTTCAGGAAGAGGTATTGGTAGCATGAAACACACTAGGATATTACTAACCTCATCCTATCTGTCTCTTTAGGGTCCACCTGGCCCCCCAGGACCCCGTGGCCCTGCTGGTCCCAGCGGCGCTGATGTGAGTACCAATCTTCTCTCAAAGCGTTCCAGAAGTTTCTCCTCGCTATAGAATAATCATATTGAATTGTTTCATTGTAATGGAGTTTTTATGCTACTGGTGATATTATAAAGGCATCCCACATGAATACCTACTGTAGTTTCCCTGTTGATTTGAAATCATATATGTTAATATGGGAATGACTCTTGTTGTTTATAATTATTGATGTTATGATGTTTATTTGTTTTTTTATTCAGGGTCCTCAAGGTCCTCCTGGTGGTCTGGGTAACCCTGGAAACCTGGGAGATAAGGTTTACATAACTTCACATTAACTTGATTTTCATTTTCCGTTGTAATTGTTATAACGTGTTTGTGTGTACATGTATGTTCTGAGAACTGAACACATTGTGTCGGCAGGGAGAGCCTGGCGAAGCTGGACCACCTGGAATCGGAGGAGAGCCAGGAAAGAAGGTGAGAGATTGATCCTTACTCTGTCTCTTTGGTTCTACTTATGGGCCTGCAGGTATTGTCCCATACGCATGTATTTGTTTCTATACATGGATGTATTGTACTGTGAGTGACAGTGTTGTTGTCCAATGGTAGGGCCCACGTGGAGAGCACGGTGACAAGGGAGAGGCGGGACAACCTGGTACTTCTGGCCCTGCTGGTGGAAGAGGAGGCCCTGGAGACGACGGACCCAAGGGAAACCCTGTACGTCAAAAATAGTCAACAGATAAATCTAGTAATACAACATGTTCTCACCACACTACATCTAGTAATACAACATGTTCTCACCACACTACATCTAGTAATACAACATGTTCTCACCACACTACATCTAGTAATACAACATGTTCTCACCACACTACATCTAGTAATACAACATGTTCTCACCACACTACATCTAGTAATACAGCATGTTCTCACCACACTACATCTAGTAATACAACATGTTCTCACCACACTACATCTAGTAATACAGCATGTTCTCACCACACTACATCTAGTAATACAGCATGTTCTCACCACACTACATCTAGTAATACAACATGTTCTCACCACACTACATCTAGTAATACAACATGTTCTCACCACACTACATCTAGTAATACAACATGTTCTCACCACACTAAATCTAGTAATACAACATGTTCTCACCACACTAAATCTAGTAATACAACATGTTCTCACCACACTACATCTAGTAATACAACATGTTCTCACCACACTACATCTAGTAATACAACATGTTCTCACCACACTACATCTAGTAATACAACATGTTCTCACCACACTACATCTAGTAATACAACATGTTCTCACCACACTACATCTAGTAATACAACATGTTCTCACCACACTACATCTAGTAATACAACATGTTCTCACCACACTACATCTAGTAATACAACATGTTCTCACCACACTACATCTAGTAATACAACATGTTCTCACCACACTACATCTAGTAATACAACATGTTCTCACCACACTACATCTAGTAATACAACATGTTCTCACCACACTACATCTAGTAATACAACATGTTCTCACCACACTACATCTAGTAATACAGCATGTTCTCACCACACTACATCTAGTAATATAACATGTTCTCACCACACTACATCTAGTAATACAGCATGTTCTCACCACACTACATCTAGTAATATAGCATGTTCTCACCACACTACATCTAGTAATACAACATGTTCTCACCACACTACATCTAATAATACAACATGTTCTCACCACACTACATCTAGTAATACAACATGTTCTCACCACACTACATCTAGTAATACAGCATGTTCTCACCACACTACATCTAGTAATACAGCATGTTCTCACCACACTACATCTAGTAATACAACATGTTCTCACCACACTACTTCTAGTAATACAGCATGTTCTCACCACACTACATCTAGTAATACAACATGTTCTCACCACACTACATCTAGTAATACAACATGTTCTCACCACACTACATCTAGTAATACAGCATGTTCTCACCACACTACATCTAGTAATACAACATGTTCTCACCACACTACATCTAGTAATACAACATGTTCTCACCACACTAAATCTGGATGTTTTTGTGTCTAACTTTATGCCATTGTGTCTCTCTCCTAGGGCCCTGTTGGTTTCCCTGGCGACCCCGGTCCCCCTGGTGAACTCGGTCCCAGAGTGAGTATCTAAACGCTCTTCACCCACGTTTCATTTGATCTGTTTTGTTGTGGTAAAACAGATATTCCAATTCATGTGTTCATAGCGTTTCATACCTAGTGAGTGCAAGATTTGTGTCTGCTGGTGTTTCTATGAATGAGTGTCATTTTCTATTATCAAAGCCCAAACAGTATCTACTTTTGACACCATCTTAGCAATTACCATACCTCCGACAATACCTCTGTTTCTCTTCTTCAGGGTCAGGACGGAGCAAAGGGAGAGAGAGGAGAGGACGGTGAACAAGGACAAGCTGTAGGTGGCTGTAGTACCCCAACATCAATTTCATTTCATTCCTTAACTGTTGCTATAGTTACTACATGGGCTCTTCCAGGAGTCTCCATGTAGCCTTCATCAAGTGCTTTTAATTGGATGTTATTGGGCCATATATTGTCCATTTACGATCGCCCCTATGTAAAATGGCTCCCTGCAGCATTCAAGAGTAGTGTTTGTAATGTGAAGCATATCCTCTTAAGATGTTCCCAAAAGAATTCAGACTTAAGCAATGTAATGTGGTCAATAATTCAGACTTAAGCAATGTAATGGGGTCAAGAATTCAGACTTAAGCAATGTAATGTGGTCAAGAATTCAGACTTAAGCAATGTAATGGGGTCAAGAATTCAGACTTAAGCAATGTAATGTGGTCAGAGGAATAAGGGGTCATTGTGGCCATAGGTATGCAAATCCCAGCTCTGAACCATCTCAATTAAAGCCCTAGAAAATTGTATTTTCCATGTTGAAGCACCTGTTGAATCATAAGATGGCACTGCAAGATGAAAGTTAGATGTCCTTCCTAGCAGATCGCCCTTGTCTAGAATATAGATTAATATGTAACTTTAAAAAAACAGCTACCAGTATGTATATTTTGGTTCAGTTCTTACAGGTCACTGAAGTGTTATAATCATGATCATCCTCTCTGCTGTAGGGATCTCCTGGACCCACTGGTGAGAATGGACCTCCTGGTGGACCTGGAAAGAGGGTAAGATCATTCACCTCATCAGGCCAAACCACAACTATCATCCACAGTCATATCTGTTTGTTTCAATGTATTATGTTTGATAGATGCACATATCTACTCAACGAAGACTACCGGTGGCCTATAACCAGTCATAAAACGTTAGAACGTTGATAATATTACACATTGCTTCTTTCCTAGGGTCTTGCTGGAACGAGAGGACCAGAGGGCCGACAGGGAGAGAAGGGAACTAAGGTAAGAGTTCAAAGGTTATCGTTCAGTGTGTTGGCACTGGCAGTTTACCCTGTGGATCGTTATCTATCCTAGTGATAGTGAGTCGCAGGCCATGCCAGACACACCTGACACCAAATGTACATATCTCTCTCTGCTGTCAATTGTTTTCCAAATATATTAATTTGCTCCACTCACAACACACATCGGGGATTTGGAATATTGGAGTTTATCAATGTCTGATGTTTTTTTCCAGGGAGATCCAGGTGCCAACGGACCTCCAGGAAAGACAGGCCCCGTCGGACCTCAGGGTCAACCAGGAAAACCAGGAACTGAGGGTCTGAGAGGACTCCCTGGATCAGTGGTGAGGGAGATGAGCCCACATTTCCATGGACAGACGGCTGTTCAGTCTGTGGTTCAGTCTACTGTTCTAGAGTCTGTCTGTCTGTCTGTCTGTCAGTCTGCTCTATAGGGCCTATTTAAGCTGTTCACTACTACTATGAGCTTAACAACAGTGTAACTGAGCTGTTTGGTGTGTGTGTCACTAACTTATTTCTGATGATCTCTTCCAGGGCGAGCAAGGTTCTCCAGGCCTTTCCGGACAGAAGGGACCTCCCGGACCACTGGTGAGATAAGACACTGATATGTACATGAATAGATTGTATCTTCCACACTGTGCTGATCTATAGGCATACAGTCTATATTGATGCTTAAAGTGAATATACCCACCTTTTTAATCTGTAAAGCTATAGTACCAACTTACTCTCTCTCTCTCTTCAAGGGACCACCAGGCTTGCCAGGACTGCGCGGCGAGGGCGGTGACAAGGGAGAGAAGGGCCACTCGGGTCTGATCGGTCTGATTGGGCCACCTGGAGAACAGGGAGAGAAGGGAGACAGGGGACTGCCAGGGCCACAGGGGACACACGGGTCCAAGGGAGAGACTGTGAGTGACACCTGTCTCTCCTTAGCTGACATTATAGAGCTTTGAAAGAAAGGTCGCTGGTTTGAATCCCGAGCCGACTAGGTCCAAAATCTGTCTATGTGCCCTTGAGCAAGACACTTAACCCTAATTGCTCCTGTAAGTCACTCTGGATAGAAGTGTCTGCTAATTGACTAAAATGTAAAAATACCATATATATTTCCTCTAAGGATACACACACACTGGAAATAATTTTATTCTGTCTGTATGACGCATCCCTATTGAACATGTATTCTGTCACCCTTCAACAAACAGTTTAGTTCAATGCTGATGCATTTGTTATGTGTTAACTGTGTTTTAGGGTGTCTCTGGAGGCAATGGGCCTATCGGTCCTGCTGGTCCCGCTGGTATGCCTGTGAGTAACTCCACCCTTTACCAGTTCTACATCACCTCTCTTGGTTCTTTCATCAGTACACGTGTTTAATCCTCTATCAACATTGTGGTATTCTCAAAACAGAACCTGTAACAGAAAGATTTTAGCATTCATGTATTCATTCCTTTTGTGTCTTGCATAACTCTGTTGTCTCTAATAATTAGATTCTTATTTTTTCTATGGTAGTATAACAATGTTAATACTTACCTTCTGTTGAATACTAATCATTACTTTCCTGGGTGTCTTCCACAGGGTCCCCAAGGTGTCAAGGGAGCTAAGGGTGCTACAGTGAGTAAAGCTCCTTCCTCAAACACTCTTTGTAGTGTAATATCTGCTTCAATATTATAATGCGTATTGAGTCCCATGTGCAGTGTATTGTTCAATCTCTAATGCCTCCTGTCTCTGTGTTCCAGGGAGGAGCTGGTCCCAAGGGAGAGAAGGGTGTCTCAGGACCCCCCGGACCTCCAGTGAGTACCCATCCTTTGCGTAATCAGTTTACTCCATGAAACTAATTAAATACTCGTATTTTACCCCCATTTTTCAGTTTAGTCCTGTCTAGATCTATTTTTAGTTGCTTACATCATTCTAGAGCATAGCATATATCTACAAGTATGTATATTCACAGTTTTCAGTTACAAAATAAACAAGTTAAATGAAACCTAAACCTATGAATCTCATTCATCTTTCTCTGTGACCCTCCTCCAATCAGGGTCCTCCAGGCGACGTCATCCAGCCACTGCCCATCCAAATCTCCAAGAAGTCCAAGCGCTCCATTGACGCCAGCCGGATGCTGTCCGAGACAGACGCAGAGTCTGCCGCAGCCGACGCCCCCGGCACAGAGTTCCTGACAGGCAGTGAGGGCATGGAGGAGATCTTCGGCTCACTGAACTCGCTGCGACAGGAGATCGAGACCATGCGCTTCCCTCTGGGCACCCAGGACAGCCCCGCACGCACCTGCCAGGACCTCAAACTCAGCCAGCCAGAGCTCAAAGACGGTACGGGGCTTTCAGGCGTAAAACTATTCACAAAAATGTGGCAATTCTGACTTTACACAGGGATTTTTAAAAAGACAGACGAACTCCTACAAAGACATTTATGAGGTTCACTTTTAACTAAAGTCTAAGGGCTGGGGCAGGGTTTCTACTAAGCTAACATATGGATTTTTTTTTTTTTTTTTGAGTATTTTCATCCGTATCGGGTGAACCGTATAGATATTAAAGCACTTTTTGTACATAGTCCCCCTCATTTTAGGGGATCAAAAGTATTTGGACAAATTCACTTATGTGTATTAAAGTGGTCAACATTTTTGTATTTGGGCACCTATTCCTAGCACGCAATGACTACATCAAGCTTGTGACTCTACAAACTTGTTGGATGCATTTGCTGTTAGTTTTGGTTGTGTTTCAGATTATTTTGTGCCCAATAGAAATTAATGGTAAATAATGTATTGTGCCATTTTGGAGTCACTTTTATATATATGTTTCTCAACGTTTCTACATTAATGTGGATGCTACCATGATTATGGATAGTCCTGAATTAATTGTGAATAATGATGAGTGAGAAAGTTAGAGGCATAAATATCATACCCCAAAAGAAATGCTAACCTCCCCTGTTATTGTAATGGTGAGAGGTTAGCATGTCTTGGGGGTATCATATTTATGCCTCTTTAACTTTCTCACTCATCATCATTTCTAAACGGTTCACAGTCTGCACTTTAACCTCATAGTCATTGTATAATTTCAAATCCAAAGTGCTGGAATACAGAGCCAAAACAACAACAAAAATGTGTCACTGTCCCAATACTTTTGAAGCTCACTATATTAGTTTGTAGCCCAAACCGTTCGGAGGCTACAGACGTTTTCGTGAGAAGACCGATTTTCGTGATGTCTCCTGGTCTGACAAACGCCGCTGTAGCTCAGCCACCTTCCACCGCAGACGCGGAAGACCGGCATCGGCGGATGTGGTGGATTGAGACGCAGCCCATGCAAAAAATCACATCTCTAGCTTAAACAGGCATATTTTTATGGGGATATTTTTATTATGCACGGGTGCGTCAATCAGCCATTAATACAAAGAAAGATAAATGCTGACTTCACATTAAGTCATTTGAGTCACATTTTAAGTCACATTGTCATTTGAGTCACCTTTTAAGTCACAATAAGTCATTTTGAGTCACCTTTTAAGTCACATTAAGTCATTTGAGTCACATTTTAAGTCACATTAACTCATTTGAGTCACATTTTAAGTCACACTAAGTCATTTGAATTTCTTGGTGTTTCATCGTGCCTCATCTCTCTGCTCCCCCCTGTAGGAGAGTACTGGATCGACCCCAACCAGGGTTGCTCTCGCGACTCTCTCAAGGTGTTCTGCAACTTCACTGCCGGTGGGGAGACCTGCCTGTACCCCAGTAAGAGCGTGGACACGGTGAGAAGAGAGACTGAGCTTATCAGTCAATAATGTACACACAAACTCTACCCTGAAGTAGCTGTATGTTTAAACATCTATAGATTTAATTGTCGCTCTATTTCTTTCCTAGGTAAAGCTCAACTCTTGGACCACGGAGAAACCAGGCTCCTGGTACAGTGAGTTTGCAACTGGCAGCAAGGTTAGTATGGGTTCATTACACCACCGTGCAGAATCCCAGAGGGACATTCATTATGGTCCATAAGTGTGCGATGTTTGACCTGGATATTAACAAATGGGTAAAGATAAAGGTCAATCAGAAAAATGACCAAAGCATTATCATAACACTGTCACTAAGCAAAGTGTTTATTTAATGTCAGGTTGACATATCGCACTCTCTGCTTATTATAGAGTTCACCTCTACCAGCTTCATCCGTTTTTATCTCATGGGACATCCTCTCTCCCTCCCAGCTCTCGTACGTGGACTCTAATGGCGAGCCGATCGGCGTGGTCCAGTTGGGCTTCCTGCGGCTGCTGAGCGTCCAGGCCCGCCAGAACCTCACCTACCACTGCCACCACTCCGTGGCCTGGGCCGACCGCACGGCCAATAACGGCCACAAGAGGGCGCTGCACTTCCAGGGCGCTAACGATGAGGACCTCAGCTACGAGACCAGCCCATACATCAAGGCCCTGCTCGACGGCTGCTCTGTGAGTCTCATTGAACTGGTTTATTTAAACAGTGTGGTTCACTCAGTAACAATTGCCAGTGTTTTCCAGGGAGTCATGGAACCAAAAGTCATCTCTCTAGCTTACTCACCTCTCTGTGTGCGAACAGTCAAGTTATGGATGTGTATCTCAAGTACCTCAAAATTAAACAAAGAAACCTGAGATTTTATAGGGGGTCTGGGGGTACCTCCCCCTTAACTTATTTTAAAGGAAAATGTGTCAGAATTCCCTACATTTTGCTCTATTTTGAAACTGATGTAGGCTAATTGAATAATTTTACTCTCAGCAGTCAATAAGAACAAATGCCCATACAAAAAGTATTACTATGGAACTGTATTTTTTCATTACACACAATCAAAGTACAATATTGAATCCTAGGCAGATACCCTTGCCTCAGATGTAGTGATCTCACCTGTCTCTCTGTTTCTGTCTGTCTGCAGTATCGTAAGGGCTTCGACAGGACAGTGGTGGAGGTGAACACGCCCCAGGTGGAACAGCTACCTCTGCGGGACCTCAAGATCACAGACTTTGGGGAGAGCAACCAGAAATTTGGCTTTGAAGTGGGACCTGTCTGTTTCCTGGGCTAAAACACCGTACAGAGAAATGAGAAACACAGACACATATAGAATATACACTTACACACACTCTGTCACACACACTCATGCACTTAACACAAACATTGACACATTTACATAGACATACCAATATACAGTACATGCCCAGTAATTTGTACATTTATTTCCTGATATCAAGCACACATTCTCACACACACACACAAATACTGTTATGAAACAGACATGCACTCACTCAAGTACATGCCCAGGGGAAAACATCTCCCAATTAGAAATGGACGACAAGAGAAAAGTAGAATACAAACATTCTCGCGAAGAGGAGACCAAAGATCGATTGCAAGAATGAGAGATGGTGTTCAGACCAATAACCGAATAAAACAGTGTTCTTTTCCAACGAACAGCTGGGTCAAAGACCCGTCTCCTTCTTCCGTACACTCCAGAGCCCCCCGTCGCGGACCCCCCTCTCACTCCTCTCTCCTTCCCGCTGTCTCTCTATCGAGTTGTCTCACCCACTCTACCTCTCTGCTTCACCCTCACCACACACTTTTACCTCTCCTGCATTCAAGCCCCGCCCCATCCTACGCCTCATTTTCTGCCTCAACCAATGAAAGAATGGGAGTTCCACGAAGAGCATGTCGGACCGAATAACAGCCAAGCCTGTAGCCAACCAGGCCTGACGGATCAGAGACGACCTGGAAAGTCTACTGTACGTCCATGTTGTCTAGCTAAGTGAATAGTCTATTCATCATCTCCACAGTGACATTTTGTACCAAACAAACCATGATATCACACAACTATACCAGCCTAACATTACAGTTATCCGAAAGCAGGTCAAATATAATATAGGCGGATGAATAGAAACTTTGTTGTGCTTTGTGGAGATCGAATGGAGTGGAAGTAAAGCTGTGAGATCTCTAGTTTAATGCGACTTTAACCTAAGGTGTGAATATGAACAGCTCTTTACTCAGTACTGTAACAATAAATTCCTAACAGCAATGTACTGTCTCTGAACTGTATGGCTGTTTATTATTGGGCCAATAATGTTGCATGCAATGGGACGGAAGGGTGTCTATGCCTTCTCCAAGTATCAATGAATCAAAAGCCATTAACCTTGTAAATTGTACTGAACTTGATGTATGATACATGTATTTTTTATAATTGTTACAACTGTCATACACAGGTCAGAACTGTAGTTCCTAGACCAGCGAATAGGCCACAATGCCATCACACCAGTCCAGTACTCAGCCTGGAATTTGATTATTGTTTTATGTAGAACACAGGTTACATTCCAGGATTTGTGACATTCCATCTCTTTTCAAGCTCGGAATGTATCAGGGTTAAATATGTATATGAGCTTAATAGATGACGACCAAAAGTTCTCTCTTACAACAGTGAATAAATGAATGCTTTCAAAAACTGTGGCAAGGTGCTAATTATACCAAAGCGTTAATATATTCAGCATGAATAATTCAAGTTTGTCTCCATCACAGCCACATGATGCTGTCACCAGTTCTCCTACTGGAAATGTGCATTAGAATCCATTTGTACAGACATAGTGATATTATATTGTATTTATTGAAACCAAACAGGGTGCTCTAAACAAAGACAAAACAAATATGCCAGTCGAATGTGGTATTTCATTTTGTATTTATTTCCTGTAGTTCTCACTTGACGGTCTTAAAACAATTAAATACATATTAAACTAACACTAACCCGAGTTATCTGTGCACACCCCCTTGGTCTATGCATGTCAACAGTTCTGGTGGGGAAAAAACAACATTTGTGGCCATATCTCATTGTAACCCTTTAGCATTCATCGACTGTACTGTGCTGTTACGATTGCTTCTGTTGTAATTATTAAATGGTGACTCTCCAATGTGGTCACCCACTGCTGGGCTGAGCCGTGCTGCAGGTGTATTGCGAGGGCGACAAACAGACACCGGGATTCTACGGTTGTGAGAACACAGCGAGCAGGGGACAGCTAGTGGGAGGGAGGGGAAATTCTAGCAACCACATGGGGGAAAATTACTAAGATTTTGTTTATAAGTAATGTAATGTGGCTATGGGGTTGTATATCATTATGGGTATTTTGGTTTGTTTTGTTTTGTTTTTCTTTTGATATTGCAGAGAGGGGGGGATTGGCAAACTAAAACCCAAGGTGGAAAAATAATGTCCTTGTGATTCTCGAGAGAAAATTACATCAATTTTTGTTTGTTTGTTGTTAAAGACAAACAAATGTTTCAACAAAATATGGTGCTGAAAAGACAAAAAGTATTATTTTATAATGTGTGTAAGTAATTTTAAATGTTTTGTTTCTGTAATATATAATCTTTTTAAAAAGAGCTTCTTGACTCCCTTGTTTTTTTCCTAGTTCCTCTCCGGTTTCATCCTCTCAAATGGCAGGAGTTGCATGTTACCCGGAGCTACACAATAGCTAGTAATTATTTTATTCCTCTTCATTCTGCATACAGCAGCTCAGAAAGCTGAACAAAACCACATCATTCACACATCTCCAGTGAACTTACCACAGAATCAGTCACATCCCAACCTTATTTCCACTATATATCACCTCACCACCCCAATAGATCACTTCTAGTGTTTACACCCGTTTGATTCTGATCTATGGCTGCCTCGCTCTCCCAACCTTTTCCCCCTCTACAGTCCACTGCTCTGTCTTGTTTTCCTTCTGCTAAGTTTTCTGTTGGTTTTTGTTTCGCTTTAGTTTCACTGTCTTGGTTTGTTCTTGGCTTGTTGTTTTCTGTTCAACGTCTCCAATTAAACCACATGCCAACGCATTTTCTCTGTGTGCATACTGTATTCGTGTGTCTTTGTATGTGTGAACAAACATCTAAATCCAACCGTGTTAGTAATGACTAGTATAAGTTTCACTATCGAAATGATAGTAACTGTACGTAAATGTAGAGGGTTTAGAGGCGTAACTTGGTTACATTGGGAAACCCGTCAACCCCATCACATGAACTCTCTCCACAACAAAAGTTACATAGGTTTTAATTTATTGCACAATCCCATTTACACTGTTCATATTACAAAACAAGATTGATCTTGCCTTTTTGGTCTTCATGAGGATGATGGAAAGTTGTCTCAGCCAATTAAAAGGCCTCCTGAATGTGAGTAGGATAAATAATTATTTTTGTTAACAGGACAGCATGGGTAATGTAAAAGGCATTTCCTGTTACACATTAATCAATCATTTGAATGTATTTCAGGTGGGTCCATTATCTGTTACTTCAATACTGGTTCCAGTGATGTAGCGAGAGTCCTCTGAAGCCAGAAAGGCACATACATCAGCTACCTCTATACACAGAGAGAGAGAGAAGGGTTAGTTCTTCTAACTTGACTATAAAGCGTACGGAGTTCTGCATTTGTGATGTGCTCTACAGCGTAGAGGGTTGTGTACACTGTATTCTCACCTGCAGGCTCTCCCATCCTATCCAGTGAGAGCATGGAGGTAAGCTGCAGACACGCACAAAACAAAGCACAGCAAGTTAAATACACACTTCTATACAAAAACAACATTTCAGGGGATAACTTTCTATATCTGATATAAAAGGAGAACTCAGTTGTAGCTGACTGATTACTTTCTCTGGCACTTTATTAGTCATGGGTGTGGTTATGAACCCTGGTAACACACAGTTACACCTGATCCCAAATCTGGAGAAGAGAGCAGTTGTAGGTAATATTCATACTTCAAACCACCCTGGGCCCGCTTTCCCAAACGCATCTTAAGGCTAAGTTCATTAGAACCTTCATAGGAGCATCGTTAAATCTCCGAGCTGTTTCCCAAAACCATCGTTCCTGAAGTTGCACTTGAAAATGTTTGTTATTTACCGACTGCCTCAGACCACTCATAGAACAGCTAAGTGGTCATTGGATACTTTTTTTGCCCCCTTCTGAGTCACTTAACACAGAAGATCTCTGCTAAACATATAATCAAGCTGTTTATCTGTCTCTCTGTAACCGCCATTAACTTCAGAAGGAAGTTGACTATAATTACAAAGTTGCCAATGTCTTTGCAATTGTTACAAACAAGCGAAGGATAAAAAGATGCTTCAAATGAAAACCGAGATGACTGCATTAAAAACATACAGTAGACTTAAAGGCTAAATGGGCCTATATATTTCAATTAATTTAGTTCTATTTTGCTAATTGTAGGCTACACTGTCTGTAATTTCATGATGGTTACATGTGCGCAATGATGTGCCAAATCTTTGATTACGTTATTATAGGGTAAGCATTACAATAAGCGGCCTCAATATTTGCAGCCATATAGGTGATAATATATCTCTAGGAGCTGATCCATCGTCAGTATTGTGGACTAATTCTAATGTTAAGGTAAGATTTGAATGGAGAAAGCTGATCCGAGAGCAGCGCTGACTTTCTTCGATCCTATCAATATCGACACCTGCTCCAACGACGCACTTAGCAAACGTTTTTTTGCCTGGTGTTTTGGGAAACGCATGTTACATCTTCAGCCGTAGGAACGATGGATTGTTAAAACACTCGTTATCGGGAAACCGGGCCCTGCTCACTACAGAATGTTTATAGCCTATTTATCTTCTCTCTATTGGTGAATGGGTCAAATTTGGGGTGTTGAAATCAAATGCAGGGTCGTGTTCAGTAGGCACAACACAGAAGAAAACAGACCAAAAAGGGTAGGTACCATCTCAACTTGAATAATACGAAATGTTCATTTTTGTTTCTGTTGCAAAAAAAATTGCTACGGTTTGCCCAAATGAACACAACCAAGGTGTGCCTCATCTGCTCAGCTCCTTGGCTGCAGTTCTGGTAAGGCTCTCCACACCTGCTTTGGAAGCAGAGTAGTTCACCTGTCCAATATTGCCCACCTGGTAACAGCCAGAAACACAAAGAGAACATTAAAGAATGGCATGGAATGAATGTAAGTCTGTTGAAAGCTAATGACCTATGCCTGGAGGGCCAATAGTTAAGATGCCTTGCCCACAATGCTACCCACAGTAATGATGGAGCCTTTAGGAGCTCCACTGGCAACTAGAGCCTTTCCAACAGGAGAAATGCACCCTGAGAGAGAAAAAAAAGGGGGAAAGATGGAGGGATTTGTAGAATACGAGGGTAGGAAAGACTATTTATTTTAACAACATTTTAACTCTCTGATTTCGGTGTATCAACATAAACGTCACTGAACCTAAAAACCCTTGCGCTTTTGTTCCACTAAACAAAAATATAAACGCAACATGTAAAATGTTGGTCCCATGTTTCATGAGCTGAATAAAAGATCACAGACATGTTTCATATGCACAAAAAGCTAATTTCTCTCAAATGTTGTGCACAAATTTGTTTACATCCCTGTTAGTGAGCATTTCTCCTTTGCCAAGATAATCCATCCACCTGACATGTGTGGCATACCAAGAAACGGATTAAACAGCATGATCATTACACAGGTGCACCTTGTGCTGGGGACAATAAAAGGCCACTCTAAAATGTGGAGTTTTGTCACACAACACAATGCCACAGATGTCTACATTTTTGACGGAGCGAGCAATTTCCACCAGAGCTGTTTCTAGATAATGTAATGTTACTTTCTCTACCATAAGCCGCCTCCAACGTTGTTTTAGAGAATTTGGCAGTACATCCAACCGGCCTCACAACCGCAGACCATGTGTAACCACGCTAGCCCAGGACCTCCATATTCGGCTTTTTCACCTGTGGGATCATCTAGGAGGGGGAGGGGGTGTGCTGAGGAGTATTTCTGTCTGTAATAAAGCCCTTTTGTGGGGAAAAACTCATTCTGATTGGCTGGGCCTGGCTCCCCAGTGGGTGTGCCTATGCCCTCCCAGGCCCTTCCATGGCTGCGCCCCTGCCCAGTCATGTGAAATCCATAGATTGGTGCCTAATGAATTTATTTCAATTGACTGATTTCCTTCTATGAACTATAACACAGTAAAATCGTAGAAATTGTTGCATGTTGCGTTTATATTTTTGTTCAGTATAAATAGATTGTGGTCAGGACAATAAGAACAAAGGGTAATACCTTTAGGTTGACTTGGATAACCTTGTCAAAGTCCTCGTCATCCATTTTCAGGAGGAACTCATCATGTACGCCCGAGTGGCGCAGTGGTCTGTCGTAGCCGGCCGCGCCCGGGAGACCCATGGGGCGGCGCACAATTGGCCCGTTGTCCAGGGTAAGGGAGGGAATGGCCGGCAGGGATGTAGCTCAGTTGGTAGAGCATGGCGTTTGCAACGCCAGGGTTGTGGGTTCGATTCCCACGGGGGGCCAGTATGAAAAATACAAAAAAAATGTATGCACTCACTAACTGTAAGTCGCTCTGGATAAGAGCGTCTGCTAAATGACTAAAATGTAAATGTGATACCTGCAGCGTTCACACATACTGAGGGAGCCTGGAAGTCCCGACACTGCAGGAGGATATCACAGCACATTGTTTATGAGTTAATCACTCACACAGCAGCCGTCATATGGTTCAGGCTGCCGAGGGTCTTATTGGCTGACTCCTTGCTGATGTGACACGGGGGGCCAGTATGAAAAAATAATGTATGCACTCACTAACTGTAAGTCGCTCTGGATTAGAGCGTCTGCTAAATGACTCAAATGTAAAAATGTAATGTGGCACCCTCGGAGGCAAATCGCTGGTATACGGCTCGGCCAATCCCGCTGCCCCCTCCTGTAGACAATGAGTAGTGCAGAAATGTAGGAGGCAATCTGCTGCAGCTCACTGCAGGCAAAGAGGGCTCTATACCACTAACTTGGAAGTTCTGTAAATTAGGTCTATAATAAAGGACTGACGCTTGGTCGCCTACAAGCAGGGAGGGTATTCTTTCTAGCTTGCTTTGTCACCTGAGTGAAGATTCTTGTAGGGCAAAATTGTTGTTTTCACCTTTGACCCAATGAGAGTGACACAGCTGTCTCATCTGGTAAAGGTAAAGACAAATGCATTTTTGTCGAATAAAAATGGCCTACTCTAAAGAAAATGAATGTGTATGTTAAAGTTAACTTAAATGGAATATTGTCATTAAGGTTTCATAACCAAATGAGTTTGCTATGTTGCTCTTGACATACCACAGGACAGAAAAACACATTTTCAAAGCAAACATGATCAAAAATGTCTGTAGATGATACACTGTAACAGTGATGTAGTTTAGTTGAAACAATGTTAGAATGTTGCAAGGTTACAAAGAACGTTAGCTACAATCTTGCATTGCAACAGAAATATATATAATTGATGCCCAACAACTAGCCCAAGGGTTAGCTACAACAACTACTAGCTAGTGCGCCTAGATACGCACATCTACCCTAATTTCCTACAGAGAACTGCAGTTATATTTACCTATCTTACATATGTATTAAGTTGCATATAAAGGCCATCGAGACCTGAAAGACGACACTAACCCGTGACAACTGTCAACCTTAATGAGTCGCGTGGTGGCCGCCATGATGATTGTTGTTGAAAATTGAGTCGTTCTCTCTTGATCCAGGAGATGGAGCCACAGGACAGGTTTTGTTCAAGCTCGTATCTCTGTGACACTTGTGACCCTTCTTGTGACTCTTCTTCTGTTGGTTTTATGGCGGACTACAACCCAAAAAGGTGTATTTTGCCGCCGCCAACTGTACGGGTTGAAAAAACAAGGTGAAAATAAAATCCATACGTGATAGGGAAAACTAACTTAATCCACCCAAGTAAAAATAGTACATTGACAAATCCAAACCAAATCTCCATATCTCCCTTTCTGGCTCTCCATGAAACTCCTCCGCCGAGAAATATTTCAGTCCCAGGAACCGCTCTGCCGAATCCACAATTCTGCAAACACTTGAAACATATCCAAAAGCTTTACAGTGATCACACTGCATTGGTCTAGGGATAAATACTTTGACTGCACTTGAGTAGGGAGAGACTCCATATAAAAAAATAAAATAACAGATACTCTTCACTTTTTCATCATTCACCGCACGATTAATCCGAAGTGAATCAGCCTTCACTTTACCCAGCACTCTCTCCACCCATGTGGATATCTCAAATGTATCCCTTAAGAAAAAAGATAGCAGTCAGAGTACAGTATATCTGCAGTACAATGCAGTATAACTGCAGTTAAAGTGCAGTATAAATGCAGTATTCAGCAAATACTGCGTCCAAAAGAAGTTTTTTTTACTGCAGTAATTTTGCAGTGTAACTGCAGTTAGAGTGCAGTATAACTGCAGTTATTCTGCAATTACTGCGTCCAAAATACCAGTCGACTGCAGTTACTGCAAAGTTTCAAAACTGCAATCTTTTTTTTGTAAGGGATTCTTCAAGATTGGTAATCAGATCAACTGCTCCTCATTAACAAACCGTACTCCTACAAGATACGCTGGGACATTCTCACCACTGTACACTACTTTGCTCCGTTTTCCATTATTTTGGACAATATTCAAATTCTCCTTGATTGTACCGCCATTAGATTCACAAACCACATCAGCTTCCGCCATCTTTTCCTCTCATCTCTGTGACTCGCCAGCTTGTAGTATGAGGCTTCTTATTATAGTCCTAAAAAGGGGAAAAGAGTTTCCTCTGGTTCGTTCAGCCATTCTTATGGGGGAAATGAATGGGGTTAGGAGAACACAGGCTTAGGAGATCTTATACGTTTTGTTCAATGCAATAATATCAGTAACAGTTAACATGACCTTTTATGTGCTTGTTTTGATTACATAAATGCTTCAAAAACACCAAAAGTGACGTTAGCTGATGAAGATGATCTCATAGAATAAAACATATAAGATCCCCTAAGCTTGTCTTTACCACAGACCTTATTTTCGGAGTTTATCCCCCCAAAACCCTCCAAAAATCCCTATTCATATCCCCATAGGCTTTGGCCAACGAGCCATGGCAGAGTTAGTGCCTGCAAAAATACGTCATTACTATTGCTCTTTATACTTTAATTGCAGCAGGTAATACAGAAATAATCCTATATTTTAACCTAGGCACAAACATTCAGACAAAGCAATATATCAGTGGCCATATATCAGTGGCCCGCGGTTTACGGGGGTACTGCAGATGGTCTGCAAATATTTTTAGATTTTAAAGGGTTCTAAGCAACGCGAAGCTGTGAACACCTATTGTTATTGTCTGAATCGTTCTTGTTTATTTTTTCTTGACATGGTCAAATAACTAATTTAAATAGTCAAATAAAGCATAGATTGGTAACTTTTTTTCTAATTTGGCACAAAAAGTAACTTGGTCAAAAAGAATGGCACCAATTGGCCTATAGGGGTCTCTGTTATAAGCAGTCTCACTTAAACCCTCATATCTGTCGCTCCATTTGACCTAGAGACTTGAAACTTTTTATATAGGTGTCTTTCTTTATGCTGAACAAATTTGCCCCAAGGTAGAGTCCAAATAACACCATGTATTTACGATAAAACGCTCAAATTTCTCTTAACCAATATCTTCCAACTCCTGTAACATGATATACCCCTTTAAAAGACAGAGCAAGCTACACCTCAACCTCAGCAAAACGCTCTATCATGACCACCTACACACTCTAATGTACTAAGTAGTTGAGCATGACAGAGCACTCTGCTGAGGTTGAGGTGTTGTTTTCTCTGTCTTTTAGATGGGTACATCATGGTACAGGAGTTGGAGGATTGTGAATACATTGAGGACCTCTCTGTGTGCTCTGTTCAACCTTGGCAAATATGTGGGAAAATGGGATATAAAATGCAGAGTGGTTCAATTAATAACATGTTAATTACCATTCACTTGTCACTCATAGAAGTGGAATAGTTGACTGCTGGAGTTGTTAGACAATGCTGTGTGTGTTCCAAGTACATTGGAAATCAAAAAATTAGAAAAAACAGGTTTCTCTGAAAGTCCTCTAAAGAACACAGTTTTCTCCACAGTTCTACACTTCCCTTTCCTCCCTACGTTCCAGAGGCTTCTCAGATCTTACATCAGGCCAGACCGGCTGGCAAATCCTGCTTTGTGCTGCTTTATGCAAGTTACTGCCAACATCTACTATAGCCCATTTACTCACATCGGAGTCTCGAACATGTTCCCTTATTGAAACTGCCAGACATACACATGACCAAAAGTATGTGGACACCTGCTCGTCGAACATCTCATTCCAAAATCATGGGCATTAATATGGAGTTGGTCCCCTCTTTTCTGCTATAACAGCCTCCACTCCTCTGGGAAGGCTTTCTACTAGATGTTGGAACATTGCTGCGGGGACATGCTTCCATTCAGCCACAAGAGCATTAGTGAGGTCGGACACTGATGTTTGGCGATTAGGCCTGGCTCGCAGTCGACGTTCCAATTCATCCCAAAGGTGTTAGATGGGGTTGAGGTCAGGGCTCTGTGCAGGCCAGTCAAGTTCTTCCACACCGATCTCGACAAACCATTTCTGTATGGACCTCGCTTGGTGCACGGGGGCATTGTAATGCTGAAACAGGACCTTCCCCAAACTGTTGCCACAAAGTTTGGAGTACAGAATCGTCTAGAATGTCATTGTATGCTGTAGGGTTAAGATTTCCCTTCACTGGAACTAAGGGGCCTAGCCCGAACCATGAAAAACAGCCCCAGACCATTATTCCTCCTCCACCAAACTTTACAGTTGCCACTATGCATCCGCCAAACCCAGATTTGTCCGTCAGACTGCGATGGTAAAACGTGATTCATCACTCCATTGAACACGTTTCCACTGCTCCCGAGTCCAATGGCGGCAAGCTTTACACCACTCCAGCCAATGCTTGGCATTGCGCATGGTGATCTTTGGCTTGTGTACGGCTGCTCAACCATGGAAACCCATTTCATGAAGCTCCCTACGAACAGTTTGGAACTTTGTAGTGAGTGTTGCAATCGAGGACAGAATATTTTTACATGCTACGCGCTTCAGCACTCGGTGGTCCTGTTCTGTGAGCTTGTGCAGCATACCATTTCGCGGCTGAGCAGTTGTTGCTCCTAGACGTTTCCACTTCATAATAACAGCACTTACAGTTGACCGTGGCAGCTCTAGCAGGGCAGAAATTTTACAAACTGACTTGTTGGAAAGATGGCATCCTATGACAGTGCCACGTTGAAAGTCACTGAGCTCTTCAGCAAGGCAATTCTACTGGCAATGTTTGTCTATGGAGATTGCATGGCGGTGTGCTCAATTTTATACACCTGGCAGCAACGGGTGTGGCTGAAATAGCCGAATCCACTCATTTGAAGGGGTGTCCACAGAGTACATTCACTTTTGTCTTCTGATCGCAGACATATGAGAATAGGCTGGCACACATTTGTTTTTTCACCGAATGCTGCCATCTAGTGATCCCAAAGTCCTCATGGCAAGAACTTTCAACACTGTTGAAAACAATTATCACTAATAAGAGTGACTGCTTATCATCCCCCCTTTGAATCATTACATGGACCCACTGTATTGATCAAAACAGACAGAGTGTTAAAGATCTCTCTCTTTATTTGTAGTCAGACAGTTCAGTCAAGTTTTCTATCTTAGAAAATAAACAGAACAAGAAAAAACCACTCACAATTGTAGGGGTCAAAGAACATGACTGTAAGAGAACAAAATCAAAACAAAAAACATCAGTGGTAGAAACATGCTCCAAAGTTGTGTGACTGTAAAATGTACACTTTTTTCAGTTGTGCCTTTTCTCCTTAACATTTTTGTTTGATTAGTTTGTCATTATTACCAATATCCAAACTTTCTCAATTGCCTTCAAGTAAATGCAATTAGGATTTGGTCTCAGTGTCCACTCAAATCTCCAGAAAATAAATAACTTATCACACACATACAAATTCTAAATTCTCAAACGATTATAAAAAAAAAAGAGCTTGATTCTTACCTAAAATCACAAAATCAGTTTAGTTCCTCCGAATCATGAAGTACATATACCACTTCTGCTAAACGCACTATGAGCAAGGAAATGGTCACTACAATCTTCTTCCGAAACCAGATTTAGCTAAATTGAAGAAGAAAAAACATTCAGCTGCCAAAAGGTTAAAAGGACTAGTTAAATAAATAGTGTGGTTTTGTGCCACAAATCATTGGTATGGCAAACAGATCTGGGGGACACAAGGAAGGCATGTCAGCGCCTCACTGAACCTTACTAAGATACCATCTATCAATGTGAAATAAAAAAAAAGGTGAAGTCTCATAATCTAGTCATTGTACACTACCCATGCAAGTTCAAATGTCTTGGGAGAACGACGTGACCATTTCAGTAGTCTGTAGACTTCATTTGACAAATCCTGGACATATCCAATTGACAGAACAAAACAAGGGAAGAATATGTTTGCGTGTGGGTAATGGTGAGTGGAGAGATGTCCTCACAATTTATTTGCAGATTGATCACAAGATAGAAACACGTAAAAAACAGAGTGAAACGTAGGAAAAAGTTAGTTTGCTTAAACCATTTATATACCATGGACACCCCTCTCAAGCTGTAGAAGTACATGCGTATGTTGCACAGTCTTGATGCTCTTCAGTTTCTTCATGTGTGCATTTCATACATGTATACTGAACCAAGGTGCTTTACAATGCAGAATTCTTTCAAATGCCTGCATCAACAAGATGAGAAACTAAGCAGGGCTGTGTTTACTGTGCGAGGCCGTGCCCCACACACACACACTCTCTCTCACACACACACTTTACCTTCTAACTCCTTGTCATAAAAACAAACACCTTTACTTTCTCCCCACATTTGGGGATTCCTTAAAATTCTTCTTTATAAAAGAAAAATATATATTTATATATTTGTACACAGTATATACACACAGCGTGGAGAGAATTATGTAGTACGAGATGATCCCAGAGTTCTGGACCATCTATCCTCCTTGCTTTCTACAGCCTGTAGAGATCCTGCCATCTTTATAGAGCCTGTAGAGATCCTGCCATCTTTCTAGAGCCAGTAGAGATCCTTCCAGCTTTCCTGCGATCTTTCTAGAGCCTGTAGAGATCCTGCCATCTTTCTAGAGTCTGTAGAGATCCTGCCATCTTTCTAGAGCCAGTAGAGATCCTTCCATCTTTCCAGAGCCAGTAGAGATCCTGCCATCTGCTCTTTTTCCTATGAGACAACGCATCATCTCTGTCAACCCTCTAGGTTTCTAGAGCAATGAAACAACCCAGTCTCTCTCCATCCACTCTTTCTGTTGGGTCTGGATATCTTTCTTAATTCCGGGTCAGTTCTGACTATAGTCTGACCCGCCTGCAGCTCTGTTGCCAGTCCTGCCCTGTCTGGGGTTCGCGGGCTCAACGCCCATCCCACTGGAGCGTTCAGTCCGAGTCACTGGTGTCAGAGGAGGACGAGGAAGAAGAGGAGGAAGAGTCTGAGCTTGAGCTGCTGGCGCTGAGGCGAGACGCTACAGCGTGGGGCTCCACTGCACTGGGCTTCTCTGCTGAGAGATAGACCGATACACACAAGGTCAAATACTTGGAATATAATGTTGAGAAGACAACCCACATATTTTGCAAAGACCTGAGCTGATCTCTTTCATAACGTTTTCATGACATACTATGTAGGTGGACAGGGCCATATGTTAGAGAAAATGTCTTGAGCCAGCCATCTTTAACTACATTTTGGCTTGTAGTTCTCTGTGAATGATCTGAAAGTATTCTGAACAAAAATATAAAAAGCAACAATTTCAAAGATTTTACCAAGTTACAGTTCATATAAGGAAATCAGTCAATTGAAATAAATAAATTAGGCCCTGATCTATGGATTTCACTTTTTTTTTTAAGTAGGGGCGTGGATCAGAAAACCAGCCAGAATCTGGTGTGACCATCATTTGCCTCATGCAGTGAGACATCTCCTTCGCATAGAGTTGATCAGGCTGTTGATTGTGGCCTGTGGAATGTTGTCCCACTCCTCTTCAATGGCTGTGCGAAGTTGCTGGATATTGGTGGAAACTGGAACATGCTGTCATACACGTTGATCCAGAGCATCCCAAACATGTCTGGTGAGTATGCAGGCCATGGAAGAACTGGGACAGTTTCAGCTTCCAGGAATTGTGTACAGATCCTTGTGACATGGGGCCGTGCATTATCATGCTGAAACATGAGGTGATGGCGGCGAATGAATGGCATTACAATGGGCCTCAGGATCTCGTCACGGTATCTCTATGCATTCAAATTGCCATCGATAAAATGCAATTGTGTTCGTTGTCTGTAGCTTATGCCTGCCCATACCATAACCCCACCACCACGAGGCACTCTGTTCACAACGTTGACATCAGCAAACCGCTCGCCCACACGACGCCATAAACGTGGTCTGCGGTTGTGAGGCCGGTTGGACGTACTGCTAAATTCTCTAAAACGACATTGGAGGCGGCTTTATGGTAGAGAAATGAACATTACATTCTCTGACAACAGCTCTGGTGGACATTTCTGCATTCAGCATGCCAATTGCACGGTCCCTAAAAACTTGAGACATCTGTGGCGTTGTGACAAAACTGCACATTTTAGAGTGGCCTTTTATTGTCCCCAGCACCTGTGTAATGATCATGCTGTTTAATCAGCTTCTTGATATGCCACACATGTCAGGTGGATGGATTATCTTGGCAAAGGAGAAATGCTCACTAACAGGGATATAAACAAATCTGTGTAAATTTTTTTTAGAGAAATAGGCTTTTTGTGCTTATTGAAAATTTCAGGTATCTTTTATTTCAGCTCACGAAACATGGGACCAACACTTTACATGTTGCGTTTATACACTGCTCAAAAAAATAAAGGGAACACTAAAATAACACATCCTAGATCTGAATGAATTAAATAATCTTTGTCAATAGAGCGGTGAATTGGGAGCTTTAACAGTGTGCGGGTCTTTTTGTATTTTACTTGTTTTCAGATCTTGTCATAGGTTTTGGATGTGGTTCAGATCTGGACTCTTCGCTGGCCACTCCAGAACAGTCCAGCGTTTCTTCTTGGATATACATACACTGAGTGTACAAAACATTAGGAACACCTTACTAATATTGAGTTGCACCCTTTTTGCCCTCAAAAAAGCCTGAGGGCAAACAGGGCATGGACTCTACAAGGTGTCGAAAGCATTCCAAAAGGATGCTGTCCCATGTTGACTCCAAAGCTTCCCATAGTTGTGTCAAGTTGGCTGGATACCCTTTGGGTGGTGGACCATTCTTGATAAACACAAGAAACTGTTGAGCATGAAAAACCCAGCAGCGTTGCAGTTCTTGACACACTCAAACCAGTGTGCCTGGCACCTACTACTATACCCCGTTCAAAGGCACTTAAATACACTGCTCAAAAAAATAAAAGGGAACACTAAAATAACACATCCTAGATCTGAATGAATGAAATAATCTTATTAAATACTTGTTTCTTTACATAGTTGAATGTGCTGACAACAAAATCACACAAAAATGATCAATGGAAATCAAATTTGTCAACCCATGGAGGTCTGGATTTGGAGTCACCCTCAAAATTAAAGTGGAAAACCACACTACAGGCTGATCCAACTTTGATGTAATGTCCTTAAAACAAGTCAAAATTAGGCTCAGTAGTGTGTGTGGCCTCCACGTGCCTGTATGACCTCCCTACAACGCCTGGGCATGCTCCTGATGAGGTGGTGGATGGTCTCCTGAGGGATCTCCTCCCAGACCTGGACTAAAGCATCCGCCAACTCCTGGACAGTCTGTGGTGCAACGTGGCGTTGGTGGATGGAGCGAGACATGATGTCCCAGATGTGCTCAATTGGATTTAGGTCTGGGGAACGGGCGGGCCAGTCCATAGCATCAATGCCTTCCTCTTGCATGAACTGCTGACACACTCCAGCCACATGAGGTCTAGCATTGTCTTGCATTAGGAGGAACCCAGGGCCAACCGCACCAGCATATGGTCTCACAAGGGGTCTGAGGATCTCATCTCGGTACCTAATGGCAGTCAGGCTACCTCTGGCGAGCACATGGAGGGCTGTGCGGCCCCCCAAAGAAATACCACCCCACACCATGACTGACCCACCGCCAAACCGGTCATGCTGGAGGATGTTGCAGGCAGCAGAACGTTCTCCACGGCGTCTCCAGACTCTGTCACGTGCTCAGTGTGAACCTGCTTTCATCTGTGAAGAGCACAGGGCACCAGTGGCGATTTGCCAATCTTGGTGTTCTCTGGCAAATGCCAAACGTCCTGCACGGTGTTGGGCTGTAAGCACAACCCCCACCTGTGGACGTCGAGCCCTCATACCACCCTCATGGAGTCTGTTTCTGACCGTTTGAACAGACACATGCACAGTTGCCCTCCTACGGCCTCCTCCACGTCTCCTGATGTACTGGCCTGTCTCCTGGTAGCGCCCCCATGCTCTGGACACTACGCTGACAGACACAGCAAACCTTCTTGCCACAGCTCGCATTGATGTGCCATCCTGGATGAGCTGCACTACCTGAGCCACTTGTGTGGGTTGTAGACTCCGTCTCATGCTACCACTAGAGTGAAAGCACCGCCAGCATTCAAAAGTGACCAAAACATCAGCCAGGAAGCATAGGTACTGAGAAGTTGTCTGTGGTCACCACCTGCAAAACCACTCCTTTATTGGGGGTGTCTTGCTAATTGCCTATAATTTCCACCTGTTGTCTATTCCATTTGCACAACAGCATGTGACATTTATTGTAAATCAGTGTTGCTTCCTAAGTGGACAGTTTGATTTCACAGAAGTGTGATTGACTTGGAGTTACATTGTGTTGTTTAAGTGTTCCCTTTATTTTTTTGAGCAGTGTATTTTTGTTCAGGGTAGTTGTCATTTCTGCTGTGTCTATTCTGTGGGCACTGATGCAAATTTATTCGGACTCACCTTTGGTTTTCTGGGGCTTCTTGCCAGAGTTCAGCTGCCCACTGACGTCCAGCAACCTCTGCTCCAGTTCCAACTGCTTCTCCAGAGCCAGCTCCTCCCGGGACTTACCTGCTCCACCTTTCTTCCCTACTAACAGAAAGGAGACCAGGGGATGATGCAATGTCTGCATTCACCAACTGATCCAACAAACCGAGACTAAGTCACTATAATGCTACCCAGTGAAACCATTGGGAACAGGGGAAATTTGTATGACATTTGACCGAAATGGGGACAGAAAAGCCCCATGGTTGCGCCCATCCAGGACACTTAACAGGGACCAGAGAACATTTGGAAAAGGTCTGGAACTACACAGGAAAGCTCCCTTACCATAGGGTTTGCGAGGCTTCTTGCGGAGGCAGGTCATGACGTAGCGTTCCAGCTCGCGCAGCGTGGACGGCTTGAGTGTCTCAAAGTCT
This sequence comes from Coregonus lavaretus, assembly GCF_964263955.1. Taxonomy (NCBI): domain Eukaryota; kingdom Metazoa; phylum Chordata; class Actinopteri; order Salmoniformes; family Salmonidae; genus Coregonus; species Coregonus lavaretus. The sequence continues at coordinate 25,554,178 of NC_139990.1, forward strand.
ATCTCGATCTCCTCTGGGTTGGTGTCGCGCAGCGAAGGCTCGCGCGCCTGGATGATGTGAACCACACGGCCCAGCTTCTCCCCGGGCAGTTTGTTGATGTCCAGGCTGAGCTGGCGCTTCTCGTCGTAGCTCATGGGCGACACCTCGTCCTCCTCCTCGGAGTCGTAGTGGGGGAGCATGGCGGCAGCGCTCATCTGGTGCATGCTGAGCGTCACTGCCTGCGACTTCTTGGAAGACCTGAGGGTGAAAGTGTGATTTAATGATTAAATTCTGAAGGAATACTTTTTGGGAATGGTTATAGTATGGAGACAATAAAATCATATCATGACAGAGAGATGTTGAAATTGATAGACACCGCTTGCCAGAAGAGAGCACTCACTTGCTCTTGTTGCTCTTCTTGCCAGTGCTCCTCTTGCCCTGTGTGGAACCCCCTTTGCTACTCTTGGGTGTCTTCGGCATCTTGGTGACCTTGGGCGTTTTGGGCGGCCGGATGGGTATATCCTCTTCGACTGGTACCCGGCTTCCCCGATGCTTCTCCGTCTTCTTCTTCTTCTTCTTCTTGTCCTTCTTATCTTTCTTCCTCTTAGGCTTGACGATGGGGCCCTGGGAGAGTGCTGCCAGCTGCTCATGAACTGCTTTCAGCTGATGGGACCGTGGAGAGAACATGGTCAGTGACCGTTGTGGCAACCACATCCAGCTCAGGTTGACAGAAATACTTTAGTAAAAAAACATTTTCATGACGTAGAGCATTCATCTTAAGCCAGCTAGATGAGACAACCACATATCTCAGATGTAGTAAATACAGTTTTATTATATTAAACAGGTTATTATATTAAAAATAACCTGCCCTTGCTGATAACTACTTTATTGAAGAAAACTGTATTTACTACAACTGAGATATTTGGTTGTCTCATCTAGCTGGCTTAAGATGAATGCACTAACTGTAGTCGCTCTGGATAAGAGTGTCTGATAAATGACTAAAATGTAATGTAGTGATGTAATAGAATGTATGCAGTGTGAATATTGATGTGTCCCTGGTGCTAAGTGTGTGTTGTGTTACGGTGGGCGCAGGGCTGGGTCAGTCTACCTGTGTACACACCTGTTCCTGCAGCTCGGCCAGGCGGTGTGCTCGCTCCTCCTCGCTGTCCGAGCTGGGGCTGCTATCGCTCTCACTCTCGCTGCTGGGGTCGCTCTCAGACGAGGAAGAGGAGGAAGATGAAGATGAGGAGTGCCCGCCCATGGAAGCAGGAGGGGCCGCAGGCTCGTCAGGCATCTTGGCAAAGCAGAACTCAAAGACGTCCTGGACAGAGAGGAAGATATCAGATCAGTGCACTCATGTCCATTCAGCTGTACGATACTACTGTTCAAGGGCATAAAAACTCAGCCAAGAAAATACATATCTCGATGCGTAAAATGTGTTGACTCGCACCTGTAGTTTGCGTGCCATGGCTACCACGTCATGGTCTGGGGGGTTGTACTTGTAGCAGTTTGAGTACATTATCCTCACGTCACCAGCAAACTGCTGGGCGTCCCTGTACTCTCGACTGTCCATTTTCCTCTGCAGAGGGAGAGTTGAGGAGGTTAACGTCACATAATTACTGACAGTCTACCTTTATGGTGCTTGATGAAGCTGTGATCTACAGCCCTACATAGGGTCCATTGTCTAAGGATTACAAACAGGCTGTGTGGTGAGCACAGGAGGCTACTGAGGGGAGGACGGCTCATAGTAATGGCCAGAACAAAACTAATGGAATCAAACACCCGGAACCCACGTTTGATGTATTTGATACCATTCCACTGATTCCGCTCCAGTCATTACCACAAGCCCGTCCTCCCCAATTAATGTGCCACCAACCTCCTGTGGTGGTGAGGCATGTACCTTGATGGTGCTGAGGTCCATGGGCTGCTTGATGATGTCATGGTAGTCGTGTAGGCCCAGCATGGAGGCGTCCACTGGTTTGTAAAAGGGCCAGGCGTAAGCCGCGTGTTTCTTGGACAGCAGCTCTTTGAGAATCCCATTGCAGTACCGGAGCTGCTGGCCCAGTTTGCCGCGTCGCACCGGTTGGAGCTGCACAGAATCCGGCAGGTCCTTCTTCGGGGGCTTGATAGGGCGCCCGCTGACTCCCCGCCTCCCTGCAGGTGCTTTGGCGCCCGCCATGCCTCTGCCACGGCCCACACTAATACCCATCCCCATGCCGAGCCCCAGGCCTTGGCCTACCACCAGCGAGGTGAGTGTCAATGGGGAGTCGGGCCCGCCGACCATGCCCATGCCAATCCCGCCAACGCCCACGGTGATGGGCATGGCCATGGTGGTGGGAGTGGTGGTGTCCGCTTTCCGCTTCACTCCCTTTTTCTGTTGAAGACAGAGACACAGGGGCTCTTGTCATTGGCTGAAAACCTTGCCATTTCGGATAATGGGCCAAGAAATAAAATAGTAAACAACGATGTCACCAATTGCCGCCTAACATTGTTGCAGTAGGTACTTTAAAGTAGCACAAACAGTTGCAAGGCCATCAGGTAAATTGTATGTTTCAACAGCGTAGTTTAGGGGTAAGTGAACACTGCACAGACAGAATTCATGTATGGCCTGCTGGCCTTACCTTGGCTGTTGGCTGTGTGGGAGGTAAGCCTAGCATAGCAGGAGTACTGTGGAGGGTGGGAGGTAGGCTCTTGGCCAGAAGTGTCTGTGGGGGGGTGGAGAGCAGCGACTCTGGGGTGTCCGGCGTGGGGGGAGAGTACGCGGACTGGGACACTGCCGGGACCTGGTGAGCAGTCGTCACTCCTCCTGGTACTGAGGCAACTGAAGAAAAAAAAGTTGTTTACGCATGGGAAATTATACATATTAATGTGGTCCTGTGTGGCTCAGTTGGTAAAGCATGGCGCTTGCAACACCAAGGATTGTGGGTTTGATTCCCACTGGAGCCACCCATAAGAAAAATGTATGCATCACTAAGTCGCTTTGGATAAAAACATCTGCTAAATGCCATATTATATGACATATAGATATCTAGATATACACATAGATATGATTCATATTCACATTATCTGACAGAACACATTTCCCCAAAATAATCACTCTCAAAAACCATTCACAAACATAATCACACAAACCCCCTCATGCTCACCTGTGGCCCTGCGTCCTTTGCCTGGCTTGCCCGGTTTGCCCCGTGGGGGAGGAGGGGGCAGTTCTATTTCCTCCTGGGGCATCTGGGCAACCTTCTGAAGGAAAGCCTTCTCCAGGGACTGGGCCATCAGAACAATATCATCTGTTGGCTGGGAGACAATCACCATGGAAAAGCTTTACCCGGCTGGAGATTACATGTAGGGCATATAACTTCTCAAAATAGGATGTGAGATCATCCTAAATGTCTATCAGAAAGATTATATATTTAGACAGTTTATAAGATTGTGTTTATTATTGACATATCTCTGACAGTTTCCAGAGATGTCAAATATAAATAGATAATCCAATGTTGAGCTTTTAAACTCAAATGGCGTTTTGACTCCCTCTAGTGTCCAGCCAGTAGCCGCAGTTGGTCAAAGGCTCATTTATGACAGTGAAAATGTTAACTGTGGTTACAGTATTTGTCTCACACACACACACACACACACACACACCTTGTTGTAGATGTAGCAGTTGGTGAACATGGTGTTGAAGTCCTGCATGCACTCGCTGGCGCTGCGGTAGTAGTTGCTCTCCAGCCGCCTCTTGATGGTCCCCATGTCCATGGGCTGTTTGATGATCTTGTGATAGTCCTGAGGCAGAGAGGAGCAAGTTTACTTAATGCTGCTGTACTAATAATAAATAAACTGAGCTCTCTAGGCCTATTCAGCACTGTATTGTCTGTAAGCTTGAATGAAAAGCTTTTATAAAACTTTCAAATTTCCCAACCTAACATAACAATATTCTAAAAACCTTAGTTTTATGGTTGGTTCTGACAACTGTGACATCCTAATATGCAAATAGGATTAAATATCACTATTTTAATATCTATCTATAAATATCCGCTGTCCGCCTTTGTTTGGCTAAAGTACAATGTGACTGGGCTCTCTGGAACAGTGGCTTGCAGCGACACTCACAGGCAGGCTGAGCTTGGAGGCATCCACAGGCTCATGGAAGGGCCATGCGAAGTGGTGCCTCCACAGGTACTTCATCATGGCTTTCTGGAGGAACTGCAGCTGGTTGGTGGCACGGCCCTGCCGGTTCGTGTCGGGCACTAGGGGCCGTGGCGACCCAGAGGGGGGAGCTTGCCCATGGGGGAGCAACGGCGGGCCCTCGAATCCCTCGAACAGCAGTGACGGTTTCCGGATGCGCTTGCCGGGGCCCGGCGGGCCCTGCTCCAGCGCCATGCCGCCCTGCAGGCCTACGTCGACCCCGCCCAGGGAGCTGTTGACGGAAAGGGAGGAGGGAATAAGCATAGAGCAGTGGGGCATAGAGAAGAATGGAGAGGTGGAGAAAGGAGAAGGTATGGGATATGTGACACAGCAGCCCTCGTAGAGCAAGCCTTCAACTTAGCTAGCCCACTCTAAACATCTTAAATGAGGACAGGCTAGCAAAAAACATCGTGAGTAATGCCCCCTCTCACCATGTTTCCGTTTCAATTGAGCTTTGAATCACAACTGCCTCATCGGCAATGACAGAAACTAGAGGATTAGCCAGACTACCGGTACTGTCACGGGCTGTAGAAAATATGATATATACAACAAGCTTACACTGGAATCTGGGTGTGGTTTCAGGAGTTATTGGACAGCTTGCCCCAAGCAGGCATTTGTGGGGTTCACCAAGTAGCCAAAAAGCTTATGCAATACACCATAACAAGGATGTAGGGGTAGATTTAGTTTTGAGCAGCAGTTTCAATTGTTGCACCATAGACCCTTTGAATGATGAATCCTTTGTGTTGTCTATGTTTTAGTGCCCCTGGCTGATAATATGTTGGTTAGAAGTGGTCTCAATGGAAACAGTGTTATCTGTTGAAACTGTGATAAGAGCCTGGCTGGACACAAACAGCAACAGTGATACTCATACTGAACATAGTGACATAACATGTTACATACAAGCAGCCTGTTAATTGAAACGGTTGATTTAATGGAATGCAGTGACCATTGGCATTATACACCCAGAGGCTTCAAGGGGAGCAATGTTACAGAAAAGGGGAAAGTCAACACCTGCATGCTTTTAACTGTGCATTTCTCTTATGTCTCCCTGGCAACGAAGCTAACAAATTGGATGGTAGGTTATAACCATGGTAACTAGGCCCTACCCCCCCACCAACAATACACACAAAGTATAAGTCCTAGTCTGCAGTCAATTGTGGTTTGTGCATATAGCATTGTTATACAGATACAATGTGTATATGTTTTAATGGAAATCATGAATCATTAACTGTTTGTGTACATAGTTGAATAAGTATTGAAAGGTGCACTGTTTGTTAGCAATTAGAAGCCACTTATGGACAAATACTCTTGATGATCTCTTCATAATTGTTTCCAAGAATGAACAATGTTCTCTATAGGGACAAGCTAAGAAACATGATGGAAAGGTTGTCAGTGATGCAACTGGGTGACGTCTTGTCGTGCTAACATCAGACTATAGGGAACGGGGCCTGGTCTTCCAAAGACAGGAAAGTGGGGGTCGAATGTTTACTGTCAATCCCCACTACTCAAATTCTAAAGATGAACTGACCAATTTTTATATTTTTGGTTCATTTGGCTGATTAGATTCCCTAAAATCATACGTTTTCTGTTCAAGTGAATATCAAGAGCCCATTACCAACCATTCCATACTGTAAGCTAAGTCCACATAACCCATTCATTCAGGACTAGATCAGTTGAGTTGTATCTTCCTCATACGTGAACACCAGAGACTACTTTACCAGAATTTAATAATCACCTGTAGCTTACCTTGACAGGAACACAAACAAATAACTGCTGCAGACAGTGCCCTTTACGTTACCAATGTGGAAGTCATACTGTCGTGACTTGTTTTGTTACCAATTCTACAAAATGAAGACGGTTTCAGAGTTTCTTGAAGACAGTGTGGGTTTTGTACCCTATGCTGACCAATCCAAATCACAGATAACCCCTCCCTTCTACGCATAGCTTAATATCAGCTGTTATTCAATGATACAAGTTGGAAAACGCATTTGACATTTAATGTACTTTATTATAAAAGTAAAAAACTTTCAAATACATAACACATGTCACTGACACTTGTCAGCAACAAAAACATCAATATAAGTTATAATTGCACATGAGCTACATTTCCTTTAAAAAATAAAATGTGGGTGAAAGGGAAGACTTTACTAACCACTGAAAACTTTGCACAAGACTAGGTCACTAAATGTGTCTTATTTATGTGAGCAGTTATATCGCTGTCAGATTAAAAACGATGTTCAGGCCTGTTGTAACAGGTTTGTCAACATCTACCTACTTTACATTTTACTTGAATGTTTACAAAGTAGAGGTCTTAATATTTTGCAGGTTTGGTGAGTGGCCCCGTGTAGCTCAGTTGGTAGAGCATGGCGCTTGCAACGCCAAGGTTGTGGGTTCGTTTCCCACGGGGAGCCAGTATGACAATGTATGCACTCACTGTAAGTCGCTCTGGATAAGAGCGTCTGCTAAATGACTAAAATGACTAAAATGTAGACGGAGACCACTGCAAGGAAACTGACGAGAATCGATTCCCATCCAACATTTAAGATACATGACTTGCACGCGCTGATTAAAAAAAATACCATTGCATGGCCCCGGCGTTAGACTGAAATTATAGGATGACTAAATCAACACTATCCATAACCGTAATGCTGACATGAAATGTAACGTTTACCACACTGTTTGACAAACATATCATTCCCCATCCAAATACGAGAACGAGACTCTCCAAATAGCTAGTTACACATTAGCTTGTTAACGTTAGCAAGTACTGTGTTCTGTGATTAACAATACACTGCAGCTAGTTGACTTTTACTCGAAGAGCTTTCAATGGCTAACGTAAGGAAAACAATCATGATTATGCTACTTTTGCCAACTTCGAGTTAACGGAAAATAACTACCTAACAAAGGAGACTTCCCTGCAAAAAAAAAAACCTATGACCGTCTGCTAGTTAGTAGTCGTAAGTTAGCTAACTTAACTGACACAGAAAGCTTATCCCATGGCATGGTAGCCAGCTAGCGAGCATTTATAGAACTGTACCCACCAAACAATCACATTGTGAAAGAACTTAGCTAACATGCTAACATTCACCCAGCCACTAACAGTTAGCTAACCAACAGGAAGATAAAATAAACACATAGCGAAAGATAGTTATGCTCGTGTAAATCCATTTGAGCGATATCACCAACTAAAGTTAGTTCGCTTGTTATCATGCCAGAGATAGGCTAGGCAATACTTCTACGGCAAAGACTAGCTAGCCGAGACGCTGGGAAGATGGCGTCGGTGTAGTACGATTTAAAAGACTGGCGTCCCAAATAATTGTCATTTTTTGCAGATTGACGAGTGGTCATATCATGACAATTGCCCAATATATTGTTTTTTGTTGCAAAAATATACAAACGCTCTATGCCGACTGAGCAGTCTTGGTTGTACATGTCGGTAATCAGAAAGCATCTGTTTATAAGTGAATAATAATCCTAATGCAACAACAATATCTTCTCAGATCGCAAACTTAAAGTCAATTGTTCCGATCGGTACCTGTCATGGGGCGGGTTTATGGCCGTCTCCATCACGATGGATCCGGATTCTGTTTAAATACCAATATTTAAGTTCCTGCTTTGCCCGTCCTTTCCTCCAGCCCCCGCTCTGATTCCAACTGATCACTGCTTCAGCGAAATGGCATCTAACGTCTATGCCCGACAATTTATAGACCAACCATGCATTCTATTGGATAGGGAATTTAAGACTACGCCCCGCGATTTTCTATTCGCGGTTGAACACGTCAGCCAGAGTAAACACACCCCCAAACACCATTTGTTATCCTATAAGCTTTCCCTCCAACCTATTCGCATATTGTTATTGTCAATCAAACTAAATTCGCTATATTTCTGGCCAGACCTCCCAGCACTCAAAATGTATACTTTCTGATTGGTTGTTTTACGTACTATTCCACGAAATGCGACATCCAACAACCCGCCCTTTCGCTTATCAAATGACATTACGTCAGCGTGGGCAAAGCAACGATAATGATTGGTCGCTGAAACTCTAGCGCGAACTTTGAGTAAAAATTAAGCAAGCCATTGGTTAGCGAGTTCGGTCACACGTATCTATCAGATGCCAAACGTAGGCCGAGCGCTTAAAACCACATTTATCTCCGAGTAGCCGCATTTTGGTCCTTCCCAAGTGTTGATGGAGCGCCATCTTGAAGTGCGCACGAGCTTGACTGCATACAATGAGTCACAAAATGTACAAGAAATACCACTCCCTGCGTTGGATCAAAAGGGCGATGATCATAACGCCTAGTTTCAAACCACTCTTGTACCAAGTAAGATCCACGTGCTGTCTGACCTAGGTACATATTTACCAGGATGACTACAAAAGAGGCTACCATTGACCTAGGCCTACTAATATTAAGGAACTCAACCAAGGCCTGAAATACTAATAGTTCAACAGTTGATGGATAAAATAGCTTAACGCACACTGAAGCTGAGGTAAGGCAAACGTCAACCCTAAGCTGAAGTGGCAAAGGAAATTACCCTCTATTGAATGACACAGCATTTCTCAACTCGTGCTGAAATGGTTATCAAATCAGATAAGAATTTGGGATTACACAACCACTTAAGAATTACTATAAAACAGGCACTTCAAGCAAAGGTCGCATCTGTTTAAAGAATTTTAGGGCAAAGTTGCTCAACTTCAATAACACCCAAGTAGGCCGCATTCACGATTTGAACACGTAACTATAAACCTTACAATCTTCAACATGAGCTGCCCAGAGAAAACCCAAACTAGCTCGTTATATCTCCATTTAGACAACTAAATCCCCAAACATGTCCTTTCATAACAAAATATACTCATTCGACCAAGTCCACGTGCAACAAACTAGACTGAATTATCAGCACAATGCCAACCTTCGACAAAAAGAAAAACTCGTAAGGGTAGTTTTAAAAGCTGTACAAAATGGTTCCCTAATGATAATACCCATCCCCCACACCAAGGTTACACGTTCTCTTCAATGTCACTCGACTAAATCCTCGCGATTTTCAATATACATGGACAAAAAGTATACATTTGAAAGCCTCTAAATACAATGAAACTTGAATTAAACCATAAAATAATATCTGTATCTTAATCTTGAATAAATACTAACAAAAATATTTTGCTAATTGATTCCCATGGTTACATAAAAATAAACTATTAAAAATCTCAATTTGTAAATCCATTATGCAGAGTAAAACTTTCCTTCAAAATTATCCTTGTCCTCCACCACGATACTTTTTTTTCCCAACACATTTCCCTCAAACATGTCCGACTTCTTCATCATTCTTTGAGGTGGGGGAAGGGAAGTCATGTGATGAATAAACTCATGGCGCAATGTTTGCCAAAAACTTGTAGCGCACACTCACTGCTCCAGGAAAAAACAGAAATTGATGTATCCAGAAATTGTCGTCTTGCGGTTACAAATCATATCCTTTCTCCGCATGTTGCTATATAAAAGTTAATTCGACCATATTGTTGATAACTTGGAGAAATCCAGACAAAGGGCATAGTTTCGGGTATCAAATCGCTGCTCCAATTGGACAAACCCAAACCACGTGGTGCGTCTTGGCTTGATCGAAATATCGATTGACACGTTTCCTCTACAAACCTGCAGTAATCCATGCAAGCAGACAATATACATTTCCAGCATCGACACGACCCTTATATTTGTTATAACTGCGGGTCTTCTCTTGACAAAGTTCATATTTTGGTTGCCAGCATAGTGGCTTCCACTGCGACGCCAAAAGCAAGCTGCTGCGCATGCGTAAAATATGGGCGAGCCAGTGGAGAGCCGGATATTGCCTCTACACAGAGTAGACTCTGTTCTAAGGTCAGTTTTCCATTTCGAGAAGGCAGAGAGGTTTCGTTAGGACCTAGGGATGGTATCTGATCCTAGATCTACCTTCAGCTTTTATGATTATTATCAGAAGATTAGTATTTGTAATGTATTGAAAATGTAAAATAAAATGTTTGAAAGAAGATTAGAGTTCAAGTAACAGTAGGCTAAACGTTATATAATTGTGGAAAAAGGATTGTGATTGTGGGTAGTTGTTTAAGACACAAGTGCAATGATCATATAGTATATTGGGAATTTATTTAATATCCAAACTACAAAGAAATGTTCATTGTTATCTTGCCGCAACCTCAAATGTATATAGCATATCAGGTCAGTAGGCCTATGCGCCTCACACTGTCCCATTTAGGGGATATTCTGACCAATTTGAGGTGGCCATCGCTGTGTAGTTAATGATCTAATCAGGCTTCCAACAGAGAACAAGATGTCATTTGTGCTTTCTCAGGACTTGACAAATGGATAGGCCTTGCTGCTGAAGTTGCATGCTCACACCCTACCCTCAGTTCACAGCGCTCACTCAAGAGGAAGACATCTCTGAGTCACCAAAGCATTCGGTGCATGAGCTGTGTCACATGATGATTTGGCCAGCAGGGGAAGTGGTTGCTAGGGAAGCTGTCTCCACCGTGAAGCCTCATTTCATTAACCGGTGAGCCGTCCTTGGCAACATCCCCCCTTGACAACTGAAGATGCAAGCAGAGTAGTGTGGAAATACAAGGGAAGGTACAGTATGTGAGAGTTCATGGCTATGGAAACTTGTTTTCCTCCTTTGCATTTGTTGAGTGAGGCCCTCTCTCCTTCCTTTCACATTCTATGTATACCATGAACAATTAGTGTTATGGCATAAATGTTATGAATTTATTTGGGACACCTAATAAAAATTGGGATAGGCCTTCTACCTTTATTTATTTTGGCCTTCAGGCACCTTGCATTAACTGACTGTTTGTGGCTGTGTATAATACAATAGCTGGAATGGAAATGTTTGGCCTACTGTCGTTGTACCAATGTTTTTCCTACTCCACACCTACTGTAATTTGCATTGCTCTATGGTCATCAGGGAAGCTCATCAGGCAGAAGCGCCTCTAGCCTTTTGGGGCCTGTAGAATAGTGGACCCAGAGTGGCCAAGGGAGGTGATAGGTGGGAATGAGGAGGACCCATGATTGTACAAAAACAATACTTGATTTTATTACAGATGCAGAATTTCAGGATACATGGCTTGTCTCAAACAGTTGTCCATAGCAGCAACATTCAGGATACGGAAAACTCACAAAAATGACGGATGACAGTGAGTCTAAAGATCAGCCCCTCAATAGGGTTCCTACTGCAGCTAATACTAGGCCTAAATGTTAAACAGCATAACTAGGGATTAACCCTTATCCAGCTCTAAACAGAGCCTAACTCTCTCCTTACTGGGACTAAAGAGAGTCTACCAGGACAGCTGATATCAATTGCCTGTACATCAGAGGAGGCTGGTGGGAGGAACTATAGGAGGATGGGCTCATTGTAATGGCTGGATTGGAACTTATGGAATGGAGTCAACTGTATGGTTTCCATATGTTTGATACCGTTCCATTTATTCCATTCCAGCCATTACAATGAGCCCGTCTTCCTATAGCTCCTCCCACCAGCCTTCTCTGCTGTACATACAGGACGCAACAAACACACTGCTATGGAGCACATTGTAAAATGATGTTCAACCCTGAGCTGAGAGAAAAGGACAGCATTCATCCCTTTGCTCCCCAACCCTGCCCACACTTATTAACCAATGAGAATGAGCATTTAATTAGAATAACTTTACTTTATTAATTAGACCAGGTAACACTATGGAAAACATGATTTAAGTTCATTGCATTCATTAGTTTAAATTGCCATATTTAGTCATGTACACTTTAGTTTTTAAAACATGATTAGAACTACTCAGGGAGACTGAAGGCATGGGTGAATTACACGCTAATTATGTAACTTACCACACCTAGCTTCAACCTGCACAACCAACTCGGTAGCAAACAATTAAGATCAGGAACACCTAAACTTGTAGATTGTGCACTTTGTCCAAACCACACATGTATATACCTTTAAGCATTTTTAGATAATATTAACTTCATGAAATACCTTTTTAAAATGGTGATGAAGCCAGTCTAAGGCAATTCGTCCAGGGTAGGGGAGGGAATGGCCGGCAGGGGATGTAGCTCAGTTGGTAGAGCATGGCGTTTGCACCGCCAGGGTTGTGGGTTCGATAAAATAATGTATGCACTAACTGTAAGTCGCTCTGGATAAGAGCGTCTGCTAAATGACTAAAATGTAATGTAAATGTAAGATTTGTTTGGGGGGCCCAGCAATCTCACAGGCAAAACATTTTAGATAGCTGGCTAGACTACCTTACCTAGCAATCAAAAATATGTTAGCTGACATAGGCTAATTGAGTGACTGCCAATGACTGACATAATAAGTGCTGATGCACTACCAAATTTCGAAATTGCATCTTGTGTATTCTAATTTCATCTTGTGTATTCTAACTTTTAACAGTAAGTTGAGACCCCAACTGAATTCCTAAATATTTTTTTTACTTGGCAGGCCAAACCAAACACCCACAGGCCCCAGTTTGGTCGACCCTGCTCAATGTGATGTTGTTTTGACAACCCTGTATTTAAAACAGGGCTCTGTCCTAATGCCAGCACAAGCAGTGTGCCTCTCAAATTGAAAAGCCTAGAGTGCATTTTAAGGGCCAATTTCCCAGACACAGATTAAACCTACTCCATAAAAAGCATGCTCAATGGAGAATCTCTATTGAAAGTGATTTTAAATTCAGGAATATACTTAACCTGGATCCCCGAAACCAGCCATGTGTCTGAAACATGGGCTCAAACTCTAATTCTAATTTAGAACTAATTGGTACTCAAATTATATAGTGCGATTAAGTATATGTAGTGCTGCATGGTTTGTACAAATGTGTCCAGGATTCTTAAACAGCTGTGTAATTATGCATTCATACTCTCAAAAGGAAGGCAGCATCCAAGAACAATGATTAGCATCTGAATAGAAGTGGGTTCTTCCCTCAGAAGGTTACTCTAAGTTGTAGAACAGTAAGGTTTTGGAGTGTTCTTGGAACAGACACAGTTCACTAAAGCTTTTTCAAAGAGTAACTATTTAACAGTGTTGGAGTAGTGAACTACATCTAGTTTAACTAGTAATTTAACTACATTTTGCAGTAGCTTGGTGGTAGTTGAACTAAAAGCAAATCTTGGTAGTGTTTTCAGTAGTTAATAACTATTTTTTTGCCATGTAGCTAACTACTGGAACTACACACTACTTTTTTTTGCAAAGAAAATATGGGTGAAGTAAGCCATAATTTCCTTTCTTTTTCAGCATCAAACCTGCCTAATTCTCACTTGAAACAGTTTCTGTGTTAAATAGGCTAAATTACACATTCTGTTAACATTGACACCAGAGTGATCTACTCTTGCAATTTGTAATCTATGACATTTCAGATTTAGAAATGATAATTTATCACAAAGTATTTTTTCAATGTCAAGTAAACTATATTTTTCTTAAGGGTAGCTTTAGTGTATCTTAACTTCCTCCAGTGTGAAGTAATTGGTAGCTTGGTAAACTATATTTTCAGAGTAGCTTCCCCAACACTTCTATTGTATTGGGTCTAAATAGCTCAGTTGGGAGAGGATTTTACTGAAGATCTAAATCACCCTGGTTACACATGCAGCCACAGATAAGATCTGCATTAGTGATCACCAAATTGAAATTAGATTAAGATTAAGTTACTTTATGATTTATCCTGTGTGGTTCAGTTGGTAAATCATAGCGCTTGCAATGCCAGGGTTTTGGGTTTGATTCCCACGGGGGACCAGGATGAAAAAGTATGACAATCTATGCACTCACTACGGTAAATCGGTAGCTTAGTGGTTAAGAGCGTTGTGCCAGTAACCGAAAGGTCGCTGGTTCTAATCCCCAAGCCGACTAGGTGAAAAATCTGTCGATGTGCCCTTGAGCAAGGCACTTAACCCTAATTGTTCCTGTAAGTCGCTCTGGATAAGAGCGTCTGCTAAATGACCAATTTATAATAGATATCTGTTTTGCAGCATACTGTATGTCTCAGACACACAGGTATACCAAATAAGTGTAAGATACCAGGTAATGTAGAAAAGCACCAATATGTTATTTTACTGGTTTCACTTGTACATCTTTTTTTTCAAGGGTAGCTCAAGTTTTCCTTCAGGGTTAGTTCAAGTTTGCTCAGATGTCAGATCACTTGTGTGTTTGAATCAGTGCACTATTCTGGTCAATTATTTATTTCTTGGGTGGGGCTTAACTATATATTCTCAGGGTTGTTCTCACTCTTTTATCCTTCAACTGCCAGCTGAAACCACGGGCAGAATGATAGTGCTTTCAGCTTGATGGTTGACAAACAGGCTGGGAGGTGTGAATGGCTGGTATGCCATCCCATTGTGTCACCTTCCCTGTTTTTCCACTCCACAGAATGAAATGAAAAACAACAAGGGAGCAGCCTGGAAATGCACTGGTAAACAACCCTTCACAATTCTCATATCCTTCAATCATTGGGATTCAAGCTTTTCTACATGAATAGTAGAAAGAAAATGGTGTTTTCATCATGGATGTGTAGATTGAGTCAAAGTAGAAGTCTGAAGACTTAAAAAAAACTATACCTATCAAACTGCTGTGTTTATATACTTTCACAAAAGGTAAGTAAGTTCTTTGCCCTATTTTGTTGACTGTTGTGAATCAACCGAAAATCCGGTTCCACTCTGAGGTACCAGATCAGAAGGGAAGATACACTGAGATAGTGTTGATTCTGAACATCTTTCATTGTTGATTTGACCAGTACTTACCAGACAGTACAACCTGGATTCAGGGCTAGACGTAACATAGTACATGTAAATCCGGGAAAGTATAAATTGTACATTTCGTATGATATGTATTAATTTGCGGATGTCCATCATCCATTTCTATGATAATTCAAGGTTAGGGTTAGGAGTTAGGTTAAAAGGTTAGGGGGAGGGTTAGCTAACATGCTAAGTAGTTGCAAAGTTGCTAATTAGCTAAAATGCTAAAGTTGTCCGTGATGAGATTAAAAAACGCAACCTTTCGGTAGCTAGACGTTCAGGTTATGCGCCTACTCATCCTCCCCGACCAACCACTCTACTTTCTTTTTGCCTTAACCTTCTGTCTTATGTAACCATACCAAACTTAACATACTGTATCATACTAAATGGAGTGTTTCGGATTTCCGTTTACTATGTTGCGTCAAGTCTATGAGACCAGGCTGGACAGTCATGTATGCATGTGGGTGAGTCAAAATACAAAGAAGAGATGTCCCAAATGGACACAGCTTCAAGTAGGCCTGTTATAAGTCCCGTGTAGCTCAGTTGGTAGAGCTTGCAACTCCAGGGTTGTACGTTCGATTCCCACGGGGGGCCAGTATGAAAATGTATGCACTCACTAACTGTAAGTCGCTCTGGATAAGAGCGTCTGTTCAATGACTACAATAAGCCCCATGCTAGTACAGCACAAATAATGTACTACAGTATTACTACTGACCCTGCAAATATCACTAATTAGCTATGGTAATACAAGAGATGGAAGAGAAAGCGAGACATTTCACTGGCTCATTTTTCTGTTTCATAAACAGTCAATGAACTAAGCAGACCAGACCCAGCTGCTATGTGACAATTTTTTCAATGGTAAACGGCCTGAGTAAGACATCTTCATTTATCCACCATCTTTGCTAATACTTCTACTATATTAATTATATACACAATGGTATTTACCATGTTACCTTTGGTACCCTGTCCTGCAGTCACAATTTTTTCACAGTTTCTGTTTTAAATGAACGGGTCAATTTCAAGTCACTGTGTACTGCAGGGCCATCTAGAAACAATTACAATGACATGCTCCATTAACACAGTGCTACAGTGCCATCTAGTGGTCATTATTAGCATGCTGCATTCTGTATACCAAAAGGAGACATGTCCCACCGGGCACAGACATCAGCTCAACGTCTAGTTTTAATTTACATTTGGTTGAGTTGTCAACTAACGTGAAATCAACAAAACATTTCACAATGTCATTGGATTTAGGTTAAAAGTTGGATGAAAAAACACTAAGTGCCCTTATGTTGATTACTTTTTTCAAACCCAATTTGTTTTCCACGTTGATTAAATCAAATCAAATCACATTTTATTTGTCACTTGCGCCGAATACAACCTTACCTTGAAATGCTTACTTACAAGCCCTTAACCAACAATGCAGTGAAAAATAAATAAATAAATAAATAAAAGAGCAATATTAAAATAACGATAAAGAGGCTATATACAGGGGGTACCGGTACCGAGTCAATGTGCCGGGGTACAGGTTAGTCGAGGTAATTGAGGTAATATGTGCATGTAGGTAGGGGTAAAGTGACTATGCATAGATAATAGATAATAAACAGTGAGTAGCAGCAGTGTAAAAAAAGTATTATGGCTTGGGGGTAGAAGCTGTTCAGAAGCCTTTTGGACCTAGACTTGGCACTCCGGTACCGCTTGCCGTGCGATAGCAGAGCGAACAGTCTATGTGGCTGGAGTCTTTGGCAATTTTTAGGGCCTTCCTCTGACACCGCCTGGTATAGAGGTCCTGGATGGCAGGAAGCTTGGCCCCAGTGATGTGCTTGGCCCCAGTGATGTACTGGGCCGTACGCACTACCCTCTGTAGCGACTTGCGGTCGGAGGCAGAGCAGTTGCCATACCAGGCGGTGATGCAACCAGTCAGGATGCTCTCAATGGTGCAGCTGTATAACTTTTTGAGGATCTGAGAACCCATGCCAAATCTTTTCAGTCTCCTGAGGGGGAATAGGCATTATCGTGCCCCCTTCACGACTGTCTTGGTGTGTTTGGACCATGATAGTTTGTTGGTGATGTGGACACCAAGGAACGTGAAGCTCTCAACCTGCTCCACTACAGCCCTGTCGATGAGAATGGGGCCGTGCTCGACCCTCCTTTTCCTGTAGTCCACAATCATCTCCTTTGTCTTGATCACGTTGAGGGAGAAGTTGTTGTCCTGGCAACACACTTCCAGGTCTCTGGAAGTCATTTAGGCAGGTTACCTTGGTGTTCTTGGGCACAGGGACTATGGTGGTCTGCTTGAAACATGTAGGTATTACTGACTCGGCCAGGGACAGGTTGAAAATGTTAGTGAAGACACTTGCCAGTTGGTCAGCGCATGCTCTGAGTACACGTCCTGGTAATCTGTCTTATCGGCCTTGTGAATGTTGACCTGTTTAAAGCTCATGGCTGGGCTTCCCTCTGTTCCCCATTGTCCTTGTCGATTATTGTCCCATGTCTGTTGGTTTGTGGGGGCCGTTTAATGTCCTGAGGAGGGTTAATGAGGTAATGTACCATTTGCAACTCCTCTGGACACAATACACGGTACTCACGAGACCAACGGACAGGTGGATGGATTATCTTGGCAAAGGATAAATGCTCACTAACAGGGATGTAAACAAATTTGTGCACAACATTTGAGAGAAATAACATGGGACCAACACTTTCCATGTTGAGTTTTTATTTTTGTTCAGTATATATCGTGGCAAACACAACATTACAGTTGGAACTTAATTTGGCCAAAGAAAATGGCTCAACAGAACGAAGCAAAACACTTGTGAACTGGTTTAAACCTTCACAACAGTTTTGAACCTGCTATATTGCAGCAATTACCAAGAAAGGCTAGTGCCTAACATACCCCAAAAATTACAACAATAGGCTAATGATATTTATTTTACAAAAGGCCTTAATACAGAGCACACACTAATATAGGAGTACAGAAGGAGGCTAATTCTTTATTTTTCTCAGTCAGTAATACCACAGCAGTGTCATGGCGTTGGCTACCTTGTTGAGTCTCTTGGTTTGGAAGCCTCTCTGCCAGGGTCCTATTGTCATGGAGCTGGAGACCTACCATTACTATGGACACAGCATGGGGTTAGGTGTGACGTGATCTCTGACCTCTAACCCCTAACCCTGTGACCATCACCTGACCCCTGGTCTCTCTCCACCCCCTCACTCCTCCCCACAACTCCTCTCTCTCTTTCTCCTCCCTTAATCTGTTCTGTTTTAGCCTTACCCACCTCTTTGTGTTGCCCCTCTCCCTCACTCCCTATGTTAGCCTGTCTAGACACCCCTCAGTGTAGTGCAATTTTGCTTTGGGATGCATCCCAATACTCTAGCACCGCTTCCTTTCCAGGGCTCTGTGTCTCTCTCTCTCATCGGCCAAGGGCTGGAGCTGAACCCTGCTAATCAGGTCAAACTCCTTTCCTCTTCCTGTGTGTGATTTAACTTCCTGTAGCTACACTCTTAGAAAAAAAGGTGTATCTAGAACCTAAAAGGGTTCTTCAGCTGTCACCATAGGATAACCCTTTGAAGAACCCTATTTGGTTCCGGGTAGAATCCTTTACACAGAGGGTTCTACATGGAACCCAAAAGAGTTCTACCTGGAACCAAAAAGGGTTATACCTGGGATCAAAAAAGGTTATCCTATGGGGACAGCTGAAGAACCATTTTGGAAACCTTTTTTCTAAGAGTGTAGCGTACCCCTGAGGAGGTCCAGGAAGTGCGCAGTAAGAGTGACCCCATCACTATGCTGAAGGAACGCATGCTGTCCAACAACATGGCTTCTTTGGAGGAGATCAAGGTACACACACCTTCACCGACACATGCACACACACACACACACACACACACACACACACAGGTGTTCCAAGTACCCCAGTTCATTATTTATTTTATTTTATTTTTTCCTAAACTAAAGTCTGCCAGCTAGACACACACACACACACACACACATACCTGGACAACACTACAGTCCATTAGCTACATATCCCCCCCGACACTCTGCGACACCAACCCCTGGGTGAAAGTCTACTCCTTCTCTTCCTTCTCTCATTCCCTTCTCTCATTAGTTCTCTAAACGCAGAATAGGAGATTCAATCGTGACCCAGTAGGTCAGAGTTCAGTCTGTAGCAGCATTCCAAACCAGTTCATCACCTCTGACCCTGTGATGTCACTGGTATTTATTCACAATATGTACTGTATAGCGTATAATATGTTGTTTTATAATTATGTCAGAGTTGGTATGTATTCTCCTGATACTGAGGGATCTGTCTGTGAATGGGAGGTGAATTGCATTGGGCAGGCTTTTGTTCTAGCCCAGCACTAACACACCTGATCCACATATCAACCTCTCATCAATACTTTTATAAGCTCTATCAGGTGCTTTAATGCTGTTATGTAACGTACTAAGCTTCAGTGGTGGAAAAAGTACCCAATTGTCATACTTGGGTAAATGTAAAAATACTGTACCTTAATAGAAAATGACTCAAGTAAAAGGGAAAGTCACTCAGTAAAATACTACTTGAGTAAAAGTCTAAAAGTATTTGGTTTTAAATATACTTAAGTATCAAAAGTAAATGTAATTGCTCAAATATACATAAGTATCAAAAGTAAAAGTATAAATCATTTCAAATTCCTTATATTAAGCCAAAAGGGGGTGAGGTTGCAACTCAAAATTAGGAAGGTGTTCCTAATGTTTTGTACACCCAGTGTATATTTATATACAGTATAGATCATGTTTTAAGATTGTGAGGTTTCTAGCTTAGGATAGCTGAAGGCACCAGAGTTATAGCCTCTCACTTTTCCAGAAATTCACATACACACACAGTCTAAGTTTAGTTTAGGCTGTTGTTATGTTTTCAACTTTGAATGGTCATTCAATAAACATTACTAATGTTAACTGTGTAATTTACTATTTTTACAGTCTGTTTGTTGTAGGCTATGCAATGCAATTTTGAGGTGTTGGACAAGAGTAAACATCAAGTTTATTAGTGCTGTTTCATGTCGGTACAAAATGCTAAATGCTCATTCTGATAAATACAGTTCATTCGGAAAGTATTCAGACCCCTTGACTTATTCCACATTTTATTACGTTACAGCCTTATTCTGAGGAGTGGCTTCCGTCGGGCCACTCTACCATAAAGGCCTGATTGGTGGAGTGCTGCAGAGATGGTTGTCCTTCTGGAAGGTTCTCCCATCTCCACAGAGGAACTCTGGAGCTCTGTCAAAGTGACCATCGGGTTCTTGGTCACCTCCCTGACCAAGGCCTTTCTTCCCCGATTGTTCAGTTTGGCTGGGCGGCCAGCTCAAGGAAGAGTCTTGGGGGTTCCAAACTACTTCCATTTAAGAATGATGGAGGCCATTGTGTTCTTGGGGACCTTCAATGCTGCAGAAATATTTTGGTACCCTTCCCCAGATCTGTGCCTCAACACAATCCTGTCTCAGATCTCTACGAACAATTCCTTCAACCTCATGGCTTGGTTTTTGCTCTGACATGCACTGTCAACTATGGGACCTTATATAGACATGCCCAATCAATTTAATTTAACACAGGTGGACTCCAATCAAGTTGTAGAAACATCTCAAGGATGATCAATGGACCACAGGATGCACCTGAGCTCAATTTCGAGTCTTATAGCAAAGGGTCTAAAAACCTGTTTTCATTATGGGGCATTGTGTGTAGATTGATGAGGATATTTTTTTATTTAATCCATTTTAGAATAAGGCTGTAATGTAACAAAATGTAGAAAAAGTGAAAGGTTCTGAATACTTTCCGAATGCACTGTAGTTGTCACGTCTCCTCCCGTTGCTCCCCTACGGCGCTCTGATTCGCCGGTCTACTGAGCCACCGGTCTGAGCGCACCACCTCGGCAACACTGGAATGGAAACCCAACGCACCCTAATCACCTCCAGCGCACCTACACCTCATCATCTCATCACCACCCCTATTTAGCCCTGGACTGTTCCTTATGATGTTGTGTGTGATTGTTTAGCTTCGTGTCGTGTACTCTATCTTTGTTATTTCTCTTTGTCATTGTTTAAGTAAACCTTGACCTTTTTAATTCCTGCGTCTGCGTCCTGCCTCTTCGTATACTCAGTACTCGTCACAGTAGTTTTGCATCATGTGCCATCCATAGACATTCACGCAAAGTAAAAACAAATAATGCAATTCCTATCATATATAAAGCATTCCTTTAAAACAAGTGCTTTTTCGACATCGCAAATCCAGAAGTCTTCTTGAAATAAACAGCGTTGGACAGTGCAGGAACTGACCAATGGCAGGTATCAATAGACTAACCAATGGCAGGCACCAATGGGCGTTTCCTGATATCAAGGAACACTGACATCAAAAAACATCCCAAATTGCGGTCTGCAATTACACCATACTGGATGTGTGTGACCTAAAATAATATCCACATCTGTGCTGCCTCTCTTTCCTCTTACGTCCCGTGGCTTCCTGTAGGTTCCCCACAGACCACAAAGCCCTTGACCTCTTCATATTTTTAAGTGTAGGTGTATTATAACCATTTCAAAAAGTAAAATGTGTTTCCTGTGACATAAAATAGGGTTTCTATGATTGTTTCGGAATTAGTGTCACAAAAAAGTAGCCGAATGTTGCCAATAATGTGATTGTTTGCCTAAATCTAATTTCATCCACTAGATAGCAGCAAATACCATCTATTTGTTCCTCTTAGCTCTTGGCAGTAGTTTGGGGTGTTCTATGATTGGATTGCTATTACATCATCAGTTACTATGGGAAAAAGGAAGGATCAGGTTCTGATGAGCCTGGAAGTAAGGAAACCGTCAACTAAGGAATCTTCTGAAGCAGAACAATTCTTGCATGTAGCCAGCACCGTCTTTTATTAGCCAAAACAGCAGTTGACTATCCCATGAGATTGTCCTCAATTTTGTTGTTGTGCCAGTTCCCTTCCCTTCTTGTCTCCCACATTAGTGACCTAATTCCAGATCCGAGTTTCAATTCTTTGAAATCACGTGGTGGGGCAGTGTGCTGAGATGCTGTACCTCTGTGGGGCGCAACTCCCTAACTACTGTAATCTTTAATTCAACACACTCAAAGGGACTTTCCAGTAGACCACATTCACGTTTTTTTGTAACGAGACTGTAAACTGCATGTCATCTTGTAAGATGATGAACCAATAAGGGCCAATAAAACGTGCTGTCAGGGAAATCTAGGGGGTTCACAACAACTCATCGGGAGTTTACCTGACACCCCCCAAGCATGTAATACTAAATTCTGTCCTCCAAGGAGGTGCAAAAGGCTGGTGTCAAATCCATAATAATGCATAATACCACTGTGCCTTAGTCAGAAATCAGGACAATCAAAATAGCTGGATACCACTAGGTCCGCTATATCATATGATATCATGGTATCATAAATTGGAAACCCTTTTCAGTTATCTTACTTAATGAAATGGACTTTGGCAAATGTGGCTGCTGCAGGTACAACAAATTCAGTAATGGGCCATTCTAGACTATCTAGTTTACTGCAGCTTTAACACAGGGCAACCATAAGTGTTATTCTTACATGAACTCTGGCCAAACAGGAAGAGATCTTAGATCATCTGCCTATTTTAGTTTGGTTTGGTGTGTGCCACATCCTCTGTGTCTGCGAACTGGTTTCTCTAGTTTCACCTTACAGTTCACCTCTGCTCTTTGTTTACCACCATCAGCATGTTTGTATACTCTGCTGTGTCAGGTCGCCATGGCGACTCACCATCAACATGGGTTACCTAAGGTGATGCTGATGATGAGGCTAGGAAGTTGTGCTTCATTAGCTAAGACTATTCTCAAGTATCTACTGCAGCCTGTTGTTTATTACAACCAGATAAGGTGTCCTTGTTGAACATCGATATTGTGTATAAAAGCCTCAATAGCAGTCACAAGACCCAGGGCTTGGCTTGGTTTTGCTTGTTGAACTGTATTAAAGTGAAAGTGAAAGCAAGGGCAGAAGGGACTTTTTACAACTTGGTGTGATTGCAAGCCTACTGATTCTGCATGGAGTGGTTACACAATTGCCACTTCACCCATGTCAGATCCAGATATTGTCGGCCATTTTGTGATGCTAGAAGGTCTTGAGATTAGATGGCCGCTGGTATTTCCCCTTTGTGCTCTCCCTCCCTCCTTGTTGTTATCCGTAAGCAGTGGGTAGGTGGATTGTTGTTGATGAGGATAGCTGAAGGCACCAGAGTTATAGCCTCTCACTTTGCCAGAAATTCATTCACACACACAGTCTAATTTTAGTTTAGTTGTGTCAGTGTTAGACTGTTGTAATGTTTTCAACTTTGAATGGTCATTCAATAAATGTTACTAATGTTAACTGTGTAATTTATTATTTTTATTGTCTAATGTGTTTGTTGTAGGCTATGCAATACAATTCTGAGCCCTTACAAAAAATGATTGCAGTTTTGAAACAAGTAAAAGTGCAGTAACTGCAGTCGACTGTGGTATTTTGGACGCAGTAATTGCAGAATAACTGCAGTGTACTGCAGTTGAACTGCAGTTATACTGCACTCTAACTGCAGTTACACTGCAACATAACTGCAGTAAAAAAAACGGTGTTATTTTGGACGCAGTATTTGCAGCATACTGCAGTTATACTGAACTCTGATTTCAATATTTTTTCGTAAGGGAGGTGTTGGCCAAGTGTAAATGTCAAGTTTATTAGTGCTATTTCAATAGCGGTACAAAATGCTAAATGCTCATTCTGATAAATAGTTTTGCATCCACAGACATTCACGCTTAGTATAAACAAATAATGCAATTCCAATCAAATATAAAGCGTTCCTTTAAAACAAGTGTTTTTTCGACATCCGGAAGTCTCCTCGAAATAAACAGTGTGGGACAGGAAACTGACCAATGACAGGTATCAATGGACTGACCAATGGCAGGCACCAATGGGCATTTCAACAGACCAAAAAGCCCTTGACCTCTTCATATGTTTAAGTGTAGCCATATTATAACCATTTAAAAAAGTAAAATGTGTTTCCTATGTGTCACAAAAAAGTAGCTGAATGTTGCTGTTAATGTTGTTGTTTGCCTAAATCCAATTTCATCCTCTAGAGAGGAGCAAATACCATCTATTTGTTCCTCTTAGCTCTTGGCAGTAGTTCGGGGTGTTCTATGATTGGACTGCTTTTATATAATCAGCTACTGGAAGTAAGGAAACCTTCAACTAAGGAATCTTCTGAAGCGGAACAATTCTTGCATGTAGCCAACACAATCTTTTATTAGCCAAAACAGCAGTTGACTATCCCATGAGATTGTCCTCAATTTTGTTGTTGTGCCAGTTCCCTTCCCTTCTTGTCTCCCACATTAGTGACCTAATTCCAGATCCGAGTTTCAATTCTTTGAAATCACGTGGTTGGGCAGTGTGCTGAGATGATATACCTCTGTGGGGCGCAACTCCCTAACTACTGTAATCTTTAATTCAACACACTCAAAGGGACTTTCCAGTAGACCACATTCACGTTTTTTTGTAACGAGACTGTAAACTGCATGTCATCTTGTAAGATGATGAACCAATAAGGGCCAATAAAACGTGCTGTCAGGGAAATCTAGGGGGTTCACAACAACACATCGGGAGTTTACCTGACATACCTCCCAACAATGTAATACTAAAATCTGTCCTCTCACGAGGTGGAAAAGGCTGGTATCAAATGCATAATAATGCATAATACCACCGTGTCTTAGTATCAGGACAATCAAAATACTGTAGCTGGATACCACTAGGTCCACTATATCATATGATATCATGGTATGATATCCAGGCTCTGTCGCAGCCGGCCGCAACCGGGAGACTCATGGGCGGCGCACAATTGGCCCAGCGTCGTCCAGGGTAGGGGAGGGAATGGCCGGCAGGGATGTAGCTCAGTTGATAGAGCATGGCGTTTGCAATGCCAGGGTTGTGGGTTCGATTCCCACGGGGGGCCAGTATAAAAAATATATATGTATTCACTAACTGTAAGTCGCTCTGGATAAGAGCGTCTGCTAAATGACTAAAATGTAAATGTAAATGGTATCATAAATTGGAAACCCTTTTCAGTTATCTTACTTAATGAAATGGACTTTGGCAGCTGCAGGTACAACAAATTCAGTAATGGGCCATTCTAGACTATCTAGTTTACTGCAGCTTTAACACAGGGCAACCATAAGTCTTATTCTTACATGAACTCTGGCCAAACAGGAAGAGACCTTAGATCATCTGCATATTTTAGTTTGGTGTATGCCACATCCTCTGTGTCTGCAAACTGGTTTCTCTAGTTTCACCTTACAGTTCACCTCTGCTGTTTGTTTACCACCATAAGTATGCTTGATATCATCTTCTGTGTCAGGTCGCCATGGTGACTCACCATCAACATGGGTTACCTAAGGTGATGCTGTCTGATGATGAGGCTAGGAAGTTGTGGTTCATTTGCTAAGTCTATTCTCAAATATCTACACCAAAGCAAGTCTGTGTAATGTAATCTAATGCAGCCTATTGTTTATTACAACCAGATAAGGTGTCCTTGTTGAACAGCGATATTGTGTATTGAAGCCTCAATAGCAGTCACAAGACCCAGGGCTTGGCTTGGTTTTGCTTGGTGAAGTGGTTTGCTAAAGTGAAAGTGAAAGCAAAGGCAGAAGGGACTTTCCAACATGGTGTGATCAATAATTTATATATACACTAGATGACAAATAGGGGGCGCTGTGTTGAAGCTACCGTGCCTCCATCTTGGCACTCCCCCACCGTTATAAAAAATATTTTATATCGTTTTTACCACATTTATTATAATATAATAATATGCCATTTAGCAGACGCTTTTATCCAAAGCGACTTACAGTAATGCGTGCATCATTTTTTTTTGTGTATGGGTGGTCCCGGGGATCGAACCCACTACCTTGGCGTTATAAGCGCCGTGCTCTACCAGCTGAGCTACAGAGGACCACTATATTATATTACAGACACCTTAATGCTATTTTAAAATTGTATTATGTGAGCTAAACATAAAAGTAAAAAAATATATAAAAACATTTTCCTTAAAGTATAATTGTTAGAGATTACTAATGTTACTGTCCCCACTACAACAACAAAAATACTTAAATACATGTAATTGTCCTGGAGGACTGCTCTTACTGGGGAGTGCCAATATGGCCGACCAGAATATATATACATCATTGGGTATGATTCCAAGCCAACTGATTTGGCATGGAATGGTTACACAATTGCAGCTTCACCCATGTCAGATACAGATCAAGTTATTGTCGGCCATTTTGTGATGCTAGAAGGTCTTGGGATGAGATGGCCGCTGGTATTTCCCCTTTGTGCTCTCCCTCCTTGTTGGTATCTGTAGGCAGTGGGTGGATGGACTGTTGTTAATAATTCACCAACCTAAAGGGGCAGGAGAGGAGAGGAGACTGTATATGTATAACTGACAATGCAAACTTTTTCTAGTGAGAAAATAATTGAGTTGATGAATGTTGCCACATGACAGTTATCTCACGAATGTCCTGTGCTCAAATCGCAGCAGCGATTATAAACAAACTCAGGCACTCCTTATCAATACTTTGATTGATTAAGTTGATGATTTGAACGATTCGATGATGAATTTCTGCACCAGTGCTGCAGATGCAAAACATTTTTAGGTGAGCAGTAAACTCTCACAAGACACTGACCAAGTGAATACTTCAAAACACCTGCATGACACATGCACAAAGTGTTTTCCAGATCAGTGTTAACGATTCTCAAAAGGAAATATTCAATATTGGTATGAGACTCGACTGCCGCCATTTCGTGGTGATGTGTTCTAGTCGCAGATCTGGTCATAAAATGGTTGCCAGTATCACCTAAGGTCTATATCAATATGTTATTGTTCTCCGGTAGGGGGAGGTGGAGTACTGACGTCTTGTTTGGCTTTAGCAGTGGTGCAGACAGGCAGACTGCCAAAAACATTGGCAAAGAACAAGGGACGGGCCTCCAGGGACTTTCTGTGTGGTAAAATAAGAAACATTTATCCCGTACCATAATATAATGTGCTCATGTATACATACACGTGGCCCAGACCCGCCTCTCTTGCGTGCCCTAAATGAGATTTGGTTGCCCCCAGAGCCATTTATTTAGAGAGTTGGGCCCATAGATATAGAATGTTATATCTCTATGGTTGAAGTTTCTACATTATAATGCATTATGACACTACACCATTCTATGCCAGCCATGTTAGCGCCCTATTAACATTATATTGGGAAAAAATATATGGGGAATATTTAAATAATTCTATGTAACTGAATGTTTAGAATTATAACAATAATCAAAATTCTTAAAGTTAGCCCAACTCTAAACACATGGCTTTGGTTGCCTCCACCACCCAGACCCCCCACCTCAAAAACGGATCAAATTTAGAAATTGCACCTTGTGTATTCTACTATTCAAAGTACAGTGGCTTGCGAAAGTATTCACCTCCCTTGGCATTTTTCCTATTTTGTTGCCATACAACCTGGAATTAAAATGGAGGTTTGGGGGTTTGTATCATTTGATTTACACAACAAGCCTACCACTTTGAAGATGCAAAATATGTTATTGTGAAACAAACAAGAAATAAGACAAAAAAACAGAGAACTTGAGCGTGCATAACTATTCACCCCCCCAAAGTCAATACTTTGTAGAATCACCTTTTGCAGCAATTACAGCTGCAAGTCTCTTGGGGTATGTCTCTATAAGCTTGGCACATTTAGCCACTGGGATCTTTGCCCATTATTCAAGGCAAAACTGCTCCAGCTCCTTCAAGTTGGATGTTTTCCGCTGGTGTACAACAATCTTTAAGTCATACCACAGATTCTCAATTGGATTGAGGTCTGGGCTTTGACTAGGCCATTCCAAGACATTGAAATGTTTCCCCTTAAACCACTCAAGTGTTGCTTTAGCAGTATGCTTAGGGTCATTGTCCTGCTGGAAGGTGAACCTCCGTCCCAGTCTCAAATCTCTGGAAGACTGAAACAGGTTTCCCTCAATAATTTCCCTGTATTTAGCGCCATCCATCATTCCTTCAATTCTGACCAGTTTCCCAGTCCCTGCCGATGAAAAACATCCCCACAGCATGATGCTGCCACCACCATGCTTCACTGTGGGGATGGTGTTCCCGGGGTGATGAGAGGTGTTGGGTTTGCGCCAGACATAGCGTTTTCCTTGATGGCCAAAAAGCTCAATTTTAGTCTCATCTGACCAGAGTACCTTCTTCCATATGTTTGGGGAGTCTCCCACATGCCTTTTGGCAAACACCAAAGGTGTTATTTTTTTCTTGAAGCAATGGGGTTTTTCTGGCCACCCTTCCATAAAGCCCAACTATGTGGAGTGTATGGCTTAAAGTGTTCCTATGGACAGATACTCCAATCTCTGCTGTGGAGCTTTACAGCTCCTTCAGGGTAATCTTTGGTCTCTTTGTTGCCTCTCTGATTAATGCTCTCCTTGCCTGGTCCGTGAGTTTTGGTGGGCAGCCTTCTCTTGGCAGGTTTGCTGTGGTGCCATATTCTTTCAATTTTTTAATAATGGATTTAATCGTGCTCCGTGGGATGTTCAAAGTTTTGGATATTTTTTTATAACCCAACCCTGATCTGTACTTCTCCACAACTTTGTCCCTGACCTGTTTGGAGAGCTCCTTGGTCTTCATGGTGCCGCTTTCTTGGTGGTGCCCCTTGCTTAGTGGTGTTGCAGACTCTGGGGCCTTTCAGAACAGGTGTATATATACTGAGATCATGTGACAGATCATGTGACACTTAGATTGCACACAGGTGGACTTTATTTAACTAATTATGTGACTTCTGAAGGTAATTGGTTGCACCAGATCTTATTTAGGGGCTTCATAGCAAAGGGGGTGAATACATATGCACGCACCACTTTTCCGTTATTTATTTTGTATACTTTTTTGAAACAAGTTATTTTTTTCATTTCACTTTTGGACTATTTTGTGTATGTCCATTACATGAAATCCAAATAAAAATCAATTTAAATTACAGGTTGTAATGCAACAAAATAGGAAAAACGCCAAGGGGGATGAATACTTTTGCAAGGCACTGTTCTATTCAAAAAGTACGTTGAGAACCTGTCTGTTTTCCACAAATAAAAAATAAATAATAAGTCGTGGGGGCCCCTCATGGTTGGGAGCCCTATGCAGAGCACATGGTCCGTGTACCTACCTTGCTGTCAGCCATTTAGAAGTGCTGCTTTATGTGAGGGTTGACTTTGAATGTTGGAGTTATACAGCTGTGCAAGTTCAACTCTTTTTATAAGATAACATTAAGAGCTTTCATATTTTAATGCGTGTGTTTTTTTCTATTTGACTCATTGAGCACCATTTTATGGATGGAATTTAGGCTTTGATCTTTTTAGGAGATGGCTGCCTTCCTCTCCCCAGCAGGCAAGGGGATGATCCCTGACAATCACATGATGGCACTGCCAGGTACATTAAAATGAGGATGGAAATGTCCATCTCAGCTCAAGAACTCAGTTTACTCTGCAAACACCGTAGTCCCCAAAAATATTCGATAATAATAAAGCAAAGAAATAAATAAACAAATACAACACCCCTCAAAAACTAAATAGGGAACACTGAGGAGTATTTTGAGGAATGTAGAGGAGGAAATAGTAGAAAAGGGAGAGCCTTTATCTGCCATGAACAGCAGCTGAGTCTTGGGAGTCTTTACTCACTTATGTCTGATCTATTAGTTTACTGTAATAATTAATAGCTGATTCCTTATCTGCAGTATCTGTCCATCCTGCTTAACTAGTGTCCATGTTCTTGTTATTGTTCACGACAGATTCCAATCTTCAATGAAAACCAGGACACCCTGGTGAAGGTCAGAAGCGTGTACACCACAGGATCTGGGATAAACATACAATGTGTATGTAAAAAGCTAGTAGATTACAGAAAAGGTACATTATACTTTATCAGAATCATAACATCAATTCTCATAAATCTATGGCTTTGCCTGTGACACTTACTATTTTCACACTATCATATGCCGACCTGAACTGTACTGTGCTGGCTCAGATATTTTCTTTTCACATTGTCCTTTTCAGAATGGTTCCAGGATCTATGCTGGATGCGTAACCAGATGCGTAACTAGGCCAGCACAGTTCAGCTCGGCTCAGCTCGGTTTGGTTCAGCTCAGTAGTATGAAAAGGGTATTAGACTTCTTGGTGAGGTAAAATTTCATGTCAGCCCTGTTTTTTTCCAAATATCTGTAAGATCCAAAGAGTTTATTGTAGAACACAAAATAAAGCTCTGTGGCAGGGGGAAACAAATGTGAACATGTATTTGAAAGACAATTAGAAATATTGTATTTGAAAAACTCATAACAACGTTTAAAAAATGACTATGACAGTAAAAAAAAAAAAAAAAGTATTTTATTGAGGACAGTGACTGCCATTTAATTTTGCCTGAGAGAAGGTCACGACTCCATGATACTTATTATTTTACATACTTATTTGACTATGCTTATGATGTATTGTATGCTATTGATGTGACTATGAATATAGTTAGAATGGGCCAGATTCACTTCTTCTCACTGTAAAAGCGGTGGTACAGGTCGCCAACATCCTCTTGAGAAACTTTGATCCAACCAGTCTCTCTCATGTGATACACTGCAAAGAACAAAGACAAAGACAGTCAAACACACACACACACCACCATCACCACAATCACCACCAATATAAACCAGGCAATACGATCAGACTTACTGTTGACTGTTCCACCAGAGTAAGCATCTCTGTGTGTAGCATGAAAGATGGCCCTCTGTGCCAAATCATAGGCTTCTGGAACAGAGAGGTCATATCGGTAGCCGCTGTCCATCACACCATAGGCGTAGGTGTTACCAGACCCAGTGGAGAACATGTTTCCACACAGTCTCAGGCCATTGTCATCAACGTAATACAGCCCAGGACCCTGCAATCATAATAATAGTAATAATAATCATGAATGTCTATTAGTAGCAGGCTGACAATACAATTTCAACTAATGGGTGTGTGTTAATTACCCACTAAAAGAGCAACATTTGTAGTCAAAACGTATGCAAAACAAACCTATCCGATTTATGATATTACTGAATATTGACATTATCAAAATATTGACTATATCATGGATTACTTGTTAATAACAGACTAGACTAGACAATATTTTCTAACAGTGGGGTACACAAACCTAGCAACCTGAAAGGCCTAACTTTAACTTGCCTTCTTGTCCCAGCCACATATCATTGTGCCCATGGAGAGACCCATCCCTCTGTAGTTGACCACCATGTTGGCAAGGAGCTTAGAGGCAGCAGATACTGAGATCCTCTCCTTGTTCCTCAGCTTGTATATCCTTAAATGAAGTGGGGGTTGAGGGAAAATTGAAAAATATACACTCTAAGAAAAAAAGGTGCTATCTAGAACCTAAAATAGTTATTTGGCTGTTCCCATAGGAGAACCCTTTGAATAACCCAGTTTGGTTCCCGGTAAAACCCTTTTAGTTCCAGGCAGAATCCTTTTAAGTTCCATGTAGAACCCTTTACACCAGGGTTCCCCAACTGGCGGCCCACGGTCTCAATTTGGCCCACGTGTTGTTTTATTTGGCCCCCTAATTTTTCTTTGCAAAAATGTTTTACAACAATATTCTACATATAGAACAGTGGAGGCTCCTCAGAGGAGGAAGGGGAGGACCATCCTCCTCAGTGAATTTCAGAAAAAAAACTATAGTGAAACATCAAAAAGTTAACTATACTAAATATATTCACGTCACCAAATAATTTATTAAAACACACTGTTTTGCAATGAAGGTCTACAGTAGCCTCAACAGCACTCTGTAGGGTAGCACCATGGTGTAGCCGGAGGACAGTTCGTTTCCGTCCTCCTCTGGGTACATTGACTTAAATACAAAACCTAGGAGGGCCGTGGTTCTTACCCCCTTCCATAGCCTTACACAGTAATTATGACAACTTCCGGAGGACGTCCTCCAACCTATCAGAGCTCTTACAGCATGAACTGACATGTCGTCCACCCAATCAAAGTATCAGAGAATGAATCTAGTACTGAAAGCATAAGCTACAGGTAGCTAGCACTGCAGTGCATAAAATGTGGTGAGTGGTTGACTCAGAGAAAGACAATAGTTTAACAGTTTTGAACAAATTCATCTTTAAAAAATAAGGAGAAGCAAGACAGAAAGAGAGAGAGAGAGAGATAGCTAGCTATATTTCATATTTTTTTCACTTTCACTTACTTAGCTAGGGAATTCAGCTAGCGAGTTTAGCTTACTCAAACACCCAGCTCAAACAGAGAGCGATGCTATGTTAGCTAGCCGGCTATAGCTATCCAACACTGGAACTCTTCCAAGTCAAGGTAAGCTTTTGGTTTGATTAATTTATTGCCACCAGGGCCCACCGGTGTAACTGCTAAACTGCTTGCTAACTGTACACTATATGCATGATTGTAGCAGGCTTACTAACATGTTCATTCTAGTAGCTATGTTGACTTGACGTTAGCTAATATGGTGACAACAATGTAGGCTGTGTGTAGCGGTTATGATATGAAGGTTTGGCTTGGAAAGGTTTTGTTGCCTGGTCACAGACAGCTAATGTGTCATGCACTGAAGTCCACAAGTGAAGGGAAAAGGTGAGAGGAGGAGAGCGCGTAGATGCGTGAAGGAATTATCCAATGATCAAAGGGATCATGCTGTTTTGTATGTGGCTGCTATGAAAGTGAACTGTGTTTACATGTGATCAGGGGTGTATCCATTCCCCCAGTTCTGTTGAAAAATGTTTCTTAAACGGAAGCAAACGAAATGAAACCGGGATAAACATACCTACATTTGTTCAATAAAAACTCTAGTTTGCAACTGTTGGAATAAAGATGACACCCTAGATAAGCTAGATGCAGGCAAGATTGTGCAAGGCGGTATTGAATGTGTCAATGTCTGTCACATTTCTATAGACCTGTGCACCTATGTAAACTTTCATTCATAGGCTAGGTTGTAGCAACCCCATGATGGGTATAGAGAAAATGTGAGTTTAATGTAGTAGCCTAAACCTATCGATGTTACATTGAGCTGGGTGAATGGAATATGAATGACAGTCATCCAATATGCTGTAATAGAAATAAGGCCAAGCTCGTTAAAAAAATAATCGTCCTCCCTCATCTAAAACGGCACCGACCGCCACTGATATAGAATTTTCATTGTTCGACATAAAATACTGTAAAAACACCAGGAAATCAGCTACAAGTGATTTAAATTTGGAAATCTGTTCCCAAGTATTCCCACCCATAATAGAGAGACACATTACATTTTAGTCATTTAGCAGACGCTCTTATCCAGAGCGACTTACAGTTAGTGAGTGCATACATTATATTTTTGAATTTTTTCATACTGCCCCCCCCCCCGTGGGAATCGAACCCACAACCCTGGCGTTGCAAACGCCATGCTCTACCAACATCCCCTGCCGGCCATTCCCTCCCCTACCCTGGGCCAATTGTGCGCCGCCCCATGGGTCTCCCGGTCGCGGCCGGCTACGACAGAGCCTGGATTCGAACCAGGATCTCTAGTGGCACAGCTAGCACTGCGATGCAGTGCCTTAGACCACTGCGTCACACGATCATACATGTGATCGTATGCAAATGCTGGGTTTGAAATGAATAGGTTTTATTCAAATATTATTTCAAATATTATATCTGTAAAACAAAAAATAGCCCCGCGGCTGAATCTAGTTGATCATCCCTGCTTTACACAGAGTTCTACCTAGAAACAAAAAGCGTTCTACCTGGAACCAAAAAGGTTCTCCTATGGGGACAGCCGAATAACCCTTTTTTCGAAGAGTGTAGGATGGAAAAGATAGGTACCAAATAAAAGGAAATTAGACAGTGCCCATCTTTCCCATTAATTTGGGATTGAGGGATATAGTTTGATTAACAAAACATGGGACATGGACTCAATATTAAAGCACAGTTGAGTTTTGACGTTAAAAATGTCTAACAAGCTTTGATTTTGGAGTAAGCTATTACTATAATGTGACAATCTTCTCTCACCTGCATTCCTTGGCCAAGACTCTCTCCCAATAGACACAGTCGGCAGCACTGCCTGACATTGTCCCAAGTAGAAAGGGGTTTATCTCGATCACCTTCTTAAACATCTGAGTGCCTTAAAAACACAAAGGGGGGTTATTCATTACACATATGCCACGGTAGATTCACAAAACATACAGTGAGGGAAAAAAGTATTTGATCCCCTGCTGATTTTGTACATTTGCCCACTGACAAAGACATGATCAGTCTAGAATTTTAATGGTAGGTTTATTTGAACAGTGAGAGACAGAATAACAACAAACAAATCCAGAAAAACACATGTCAAAAATGTTATAAATTGATTTGCATTTTAATGAGGGAAATAAGTATTTGACCCCTCTGCAAAACATGACTTAGTACTTGGTGGCAAAACCCTTGTTGGCAATCACAGAGGTCAGACGTTTCTTGTAGTTGGCCACCAGGTTTGCACACATCTCAGGAGGGATTTTGTTCCACTCCTCTTTGCAGATCTTCTCCAAGACATTAAGGTTTCGAGGCTGACGTTTGGGAACTCGAACCTTCAGATCCCTCCACAGATTTTCTATGGGATTAAGGTCTGGAGACTGGCTAGGCCACTCCAGGACCTTAATGTGCTTCTTCTTGAGCCACTCCTTTGTTGCCTTGGCCGTGTGTTTTGGGTCATTGTCATGCTGGAATACCCATCCACTACCCATTTTCAATGCCCTGGCTGAGGAAAGGAGGTTCTCACCCAAGATTTGACGGTACATGGCCCCGTCCATCATCCCTTTGATGCAGTGAAGTTGTCCTGTCCCCTTAGCAGAAAAACACCCCCAAAGCATAATGTTTCCACCTCCATGTTTGACAGTGGGGATGGTGTTCTTGGGGTCATAGGCAGCATTCCTCCTCCTCCAAACACGGAGAGTTGAGTTGATGCCAAAGAGCTCAATCTTGGTCTCATCTGACCACAACACTTTCACCCAGTTCTCCTCTGAATCATTCAGATGTTCATTGGCAAACTTCAGACGGCCCTGTATATGTGCTTTCTTGAGCAGGGGGACTTTGCGGGCGCTGCAGGATTTCAGTCCTTCACGGCGTAGTGTGTTACCAATTGTTTTCTTGGTGACTATGGTCCCAGCTGCCTTGAGATCATTGACAAGATCCTCCCGTGTAGTTCTGGGCTGAGTCCTCACCGTTCTCATGATCATTGCAACTCCACGAGGTGAGATCTTGCATGGAGCCCCAGGCCGTGGAAGACTGACAGTTCTTTTGTGTTTCTTCCATTTGCGAATAATCGCACCAACTGTTGTCACCTTCTCACCAAGCTGCTTGCCGATGGTCTTGTAGCCCATTCCAGCCTTGTGTAGGTCTACAATCTTGTCCCTGACATCCTTGGAGAGCTCTTTGGTCTTGGCCATGGTGGAGAGTTTGGAATCTGATTGATTGATTGCTTCTGTGGACAGGTGTCTTTTATACAGGTAACAAGCTGAGATTAGGAGCACTCCGTTTAAGAGTGTACTCCTAATCTCAGCTCGTTACCTGTATAAAAGACACCTGGGAGCCAGAAATCTTTCAGATTGAGAGGGGGTCAAATACTTATTTCCCTCATTAAAATGCAAATCAATTTATAACATTTTTGTTGTTGTTATTCTGTCTCTCACTGTTCAAATAAACCTACAATTAAAATTATAGACTGATCATTTCTTTGTCAGTGGGCAAACGTACAAAATCAGCAGGGGATCAAATACTTTTTTCCCTCACTGTACTTGTTCTTTATTGTATTTTACAATTTCTCTCTTTCATACTGAATGTTCTACCCCCTCCCTCTATCAATCACTCCATCCAACTAAAATGTTTTAACACTTATGTCCAAGTGTGTGTGTGTGTGTGTGTGTGAGTGTGAGTGTGAGTGTGAGTGTGTGTGTGTGTGTGTGTGTGTGTGTGTGTGTGTGTGTGTGTGTGTGTGTGTGTGTGTGTGTGTATGCATGCCCATGTGTATGTGTATGTATCACTTACTGACATAAGATCCTGCAGATGCTCTGGAGTCAACAGCCACCATCACCCCATGCTGGAACTTGAAAGCCAGAGTAGTTGTGCCATGCTCCAGGTTGATCTTCACCCCATTCACCCCCTCTTCACTGTCAACCAGAGGCCTAAGAAACTCTGCTGGCTGTGGAAACACACAGTTGACAAAGTCGATTTTTTTGTCAAAAGCTACAAGATATTGTCATTTTAATGCACACAGGGCTGTGTCATGAGCCTCTCACTCCACCGGGTTACCACCTTAATTTTCTTCCACTCTGCTCACCACTCTCTCTACTCAGCCTAACTAGCTCCACCTGTCCCTGCTCTGCTCTGCTCTAATTACTCTGCCAGCTGCGCTGCATTACCCACTACCTCTCCCAGTATATTAGGCCCTGTCTTTCAGCTCTCCGGTGTCAGATCGTCTGCAAAGCTCACACCCGGAACCTGTTTGCTCGCGCTTCTGGCTCACCCTGGTTTTGTGACCCCGGACCTGCCTGATTTTTGGATACTCGTCTGCCCCAGGAGATCCAGACCTGCTTCTGCCATTACGACTCCTGACTACTGTAGGATTATTTTATGTATCATTATGACATGTAGGGAGATGCCAAAGGTAAAATGTAATAAACATGTTTGATATTGTATAATTAAGAAATATGTTTAAATAAGAAATGTAGACATTAAGTGTATGCTATGTTTTAAATGAATGCATGTGTTCTTTCACAGAGGCTTTCAACAGTGTGCATTGCATTAGTTCTGTTTTAAGAAGGGGGCCTGCGCTACTCAGCCAATAGAATGATAGAATGAAAAGGCTTCATATAGAAAAAGCATTCATGACCTTTTGGAGTGGACATTAGGTGACAGCTGGATGTTGAAAAAGAAGGACGGTGCAGAACTAAAATAAGTTAGGAATGTGCGCATGTTTGTTTATTTGTGTGTATAAAAGAGATCTCTAAGTCAGAGAGAGACAGTTTTATCCATGGAGAAAAAACTCAGGCTTTTTGTTATGCAATAAAGAGTCTAAATTCTTGAATTCACAGGCTTCCGTGTCTATAGAGATATTTTGTTTGAGTTGATTATCTCTTAGTCAAATGTTTCTACGACATATTTGGCACCCCAGACGGGACCTGATAGGGATCAGAGACGGTGTACATCTGCGGTTGTGAAACGGCTTGGACGGACCATACAAACAAAAGCGGCCGCTTTTAAAAGGTAAGCCAAGTTCTTACTAATATAGTATAAACGTTTGTGTGGTCCGATCCGGGGCTCGGCAACATCTAAAGAAATACCAAGTAGGTCTCTCCAAATTTAAGAACCAGAAAGTTAGACACTAGGAGCTTTTGAATTTAAGAATACATGTCGCTGTTGTTTGTCAGAACCGTCTGTTCAATTGATTTGATTCATTTGATTCAGTTGATTCAGCTGATTCATCTTGCTGATTGCTCTGTCCGGGTCATTTCGACACGGGCGGCTGTCCAGCTGGTTGAGTGATCAGGAATAACATGTTAAGTCCTTCGAATACCGCTATGAACGTGTAGCGAAAGTATATCGTTTATAGGCTGCTTAGGAAGGCATAAATCCTGCGGATAAACGCTTTGGAAAGCTAAAATTCCAGAGGTCTGAACGGGCAGGTCATCATCCTGTGTGTGGTGATGCTAATAAATCCTGTGGATAAACGCTTTGGAAAGCTAAAATTCCAGAGGACTGAACGGGCAGGTCATCATCCTGTGTGTGGTGATGCCAAACTTAGGTCTTGAGAAAGCTTGAGACCTAGGGGGCTAATAAATATAAATCCTGTGAATAGACGCTTTGGAAAGCTAAAATTCCAGAGGACTGAACGGGCAGGTCATCATCCTGTGTGTGGTGATGCCAAACTTAGGTCTTGAGAAAGCTTGAGACCTAGGGGGCTAATAAATATAAATCCTGTGAATAGACGCTTTGGAAAGCTAAAATTCCAGAGGACTGAACGGGCAGGTCATCATCCTGTGTGTGGTGATGCCAAACTTAGGTCTTGAGAAAGCTTGAGACCTAGGGGGCTAATAAATATAAATCCTGTGAATAGACGCTTTGGAAAGCTAAAATTCCAGAGGACTGAACGGGCAGGTCATCATCCTGTGTGTGGTGATGCCAAACTTAGGTATTGAGAAAGCTTGAGACCTAGGGGGCTAATAAATATAAATCCTGTGAATAGACGCTTTGGAAAGCTAAAATTCCAGAGGACTGAACGGGCAGGTCATCATCCTGTGTGTGGTGATGCCAAACTTAGGTCTTGAGAAAGCTTAAGACCTAGGGGGCTAATAAATATAAATCCTGTGAATAAACGCTTTGGAAAACTAAAATTCCAGAGGACTGAACGGGCAGGTCATCATCCTGTGTGTGGTGATGCCAAAATTAGGTCTTGAGAAAGCTTAAGACCTAGGCGGCTAATAAATATAAATCCTGTGGATAAACGCTTTGGAAAGCTAAAATTCCAGAGGACTGAACGGGCAGGTCATCATCCTGTGTGTGGTGATGCCAAAATTAGGTAGGGTGGGACAGGTAAAAAAGTTGGGTCGTCCTGAGTAGGTGAACGGGTTAAATAATCACAGGGGCTCAAACTTTTTGATAAAGTGTAAACCAAGACTAGGTCTGCTCATCTGCTCATGAGTGGTTTACCTTGGTGGCTGTGAGTCATTCAACTGTCTGATTCATTTGGGCACAAGTGGCTACTCATCTGTGTGAGTGAGAATAATATGAAATCCTGCAAGTAAATAGCCTTTCTGTAAGGAAAGGAAATCTATTTGAGGTTGTTTGAAGCTTCTGTCTGATGGACAAAGGGTGTGCCCAATCTCACATTAGGAAAGAGAAGAATAAATGGTGCGTGGATATTCATTGACCAACTGAGTGTAGAAAATTCACGTTACCAGGAGGGGTAGAATAAATCCTGTTGGAGGAACAGGTCACATTTATTTGGTGTGGTCATACGACGTCTATGCATTGTAATTTGATAAATCTGTTAGGGTATGTGTCTGACATTATATTTAGAAACTTTAGAGGTAATGCAGTATTATGATAAATTGACTACGTAAAATAATAACTAGAATAGGGTTAACACTTCAAATTTGGGCCTTTTGATAGAATAAAATATTCCTGTAGGTTATACAAAGTAATTAAGGGCGTTTAAGAACAACATAAATATGGAATAAGAGTGGTATAATGATGTAAATTGGTCACACTCTGAAGTTTGAATGATGAGATATAGAGGTGTGTTTGATAATTATATATACATTGAAATAATAAGCTTTTCTTGTATATGATATCTTGGAGTTTCGTACAACAATGCCTGTCATAGAATTTTGTAAGATCGGGGAATAGTGACCAGCCTATATGATTCTAGGAGGATTCTATGACTAAGGGAAAGGATTTGAGTAATTTGTTGTTTGTTCTGCTGAGACTAGATGGTGATTAACAGATTGTGGCAATAAAGAATAATTAGAAACATGAAGGGTTTGGTAGATATGAATAAATTGGAGTATAATGAATTTTATGTGGGTATGGTAAATATGAGGGATTGGATAAAATTATAGGTGTTGACTTGCTCAAACACGTAGACAGACGTGGAAATGGGAGAGAGTACATAGGACATGTGGTAGAATTAAGCAATATAATAAACTATCTATTATTTCAGAAGCATATATATAATTCATTTGGTTAGGTTGTTAGATCTGTTTCCAAATCAATGAATGTGGGGTTTGACTTGTTGACTGCTAAGTTGAGTACGTTGAGCGTGTGAGATCTGTGTCCTTCAAAGCTATTTTCTGATAAAGTGTGGTATGTGTTAGATACTAAAATTACTGACCATTATCATTGGAATAACAGAGGATTAACTTGTCATTTTGATAAAGCATAGATTCTGCATCGCTGAACAGAGTCTAGGGTTTCTAAGTATAGTTTAGCTATAGTTGTGGGGTGTTTAGATTGAAGGAACAGTCAGGATAAGATTGGAAGATCTAGTAGCCTGCGTCTTTTCAGACTGAAGGACTCACTTATTCAACGGGAAAGGAGGAGTGTCTATAGTCTAAATCAGAAAGGACAGTTACATTTGAATAGCGGACTGGCAATTTGGATAAGAGATTTGGCCATAATTTGAATTGTTTAGGTAGACTGGAATGAAAGTAAGGTAGTTTAATATATGAATATACATATATTATTAGTTATTGTTGGGATGTGAATAGACTTTA
Organism: Coregonus lavaretus; assembly: GCF_964263955.1. Classification (NCBI taxonomy): domain Eukaryota; kingdom Metazoa; phylum Chordata; class Actinopteri; order Salmoniformes; family Salmonidae; genus Coregonus; species Coregonus lavaretus. Next base: position 25,594,395 of record NC_139990.1, read on the forward strand.
CTAATGCCATGAATTAGTTTCCGGTTAAAAGAGAGTCATACTTGTTTGACTGTATCGAGCTGAAATAGTTATTTAAAGAAAGTTTGAATAGCTGGATGGAAAAAATTTATTTGACAAAATTCTAATTGTTATTACTTTATTCTATGGTTTGCGTGACATCAGTAATGTATGCGAATATTTGGTGAATTTTAGAATGATAATGTATTTTTATTACGTGAACTAGGGGATGCAAGGAGCGTTGGCTTTTTTGCTGAGGGAATAGCATCAATTTATAGTGGGTTCTGGATTTGTTGAATAAACAAACTTATATTTTAAACTAAAGTAATGCAATAGGCTACAATTATAACATTATCAGAAAAAGGCACTATATGCTCATCTGTGGTCCGCTGTAGCTCAGTTGGTAGAGCACGGTGCTTGCAACGCCAGGGTTGGGTGTTCCATTCCCAAGGGGGGCTAGTATAAGTATAGAAAGGTATGAGCTCATGAATGGAGTGTTGTTTGGAAAAAGAGCATCTGCTAAAATGATAATGGGTATGGAGAGGAGAGTACGTGGTAGTCATTGAATAAGGTTTTGTTAGATTAAACAAATGACAATGGTGGAAGGTGTAGTTAACTTAATAAAATGGGTTGTTATCTAGTGTCTTCTAAGTGGGAGTTTTCTTTTAAGGATTGATGGGAGTCTCCTATATTATTAGGTTAGGGGTAAAGTAGGGCGACGTATCAAACAATTTTAAATGGATGCTGGGGTTAATGATTGTTGATGAGATAGGACTGGGGATATGTATGATGTTTTGTGTGTAATTACTATCTTTGGATTGTTGATTATATGTTAACGACATGTATACTTTCTCTTCCAGGAACATGGGGATTTCTTTAGTGGGAGGTTTAAAAAGTCTGTAGGCTAGGGTGGAACTAGATAGTAAAATTAAGTAGTTTTATTTTTAGGTTGTCATAGGGAGCTACAAAAATAAATAAGGCCTGGCCATTTTTGTTTGTTTATTGTTTTACTGTATGGTGTTCAAATAACCACAAACAAACTACTTAGTATGAAAAGTTAGTTGTATAGGATTTTTATTTCTATTTGGTTTTTTTGACAGGATGGAAGTGAAATATCTTAAAGGGGCATACACATGTAATTTGGGTTATTTACTGAGGGATAAGTAAATATGTATGATTTATTTTGAAAAGAGCTGTACTAAGGAATTACAACATCTATGAAAGGTTTTGATGGTTGTTAGAAGTAGTAGACTATAGGATGAAACAATTCATTGAATGATTTCAATGACCTCTGAAATCTGTCCTGGCTTCATAGTGTGACCTGATCACCCGCACTATGAATTCTAGAGGCATGCTGAATTAAGGGGTTAGATAAAATAAGGATAATTGTGAAGAAGTTTACAAATTGGAAAAATCCTATATATAAATAAGTCTAAACAGGACAAGGATGAAGTGAGAGAGTTAGTCCTGAAGGAGAAGTATTCCTTGAATAGTGTTATAGAATACAGTTAAGTAAAGATATGCTCAAGGGTTGTCATTTTAAGGTTAGTTATTATGTTAGGTTTGATAGGCAACATTGTTTTGTTTTGTTTTTTGTACACATGAATCACGATGTGATGTATGTGTCCAAGGGGGGAAGTATGCAAGGAGTATTAAGGATGTGAGCAGTAGTAATAATGTGTTATGGGTTAGGTTAAATCATTTTTGTTTTTGTAATAGGAGGCATGGTGTAGAGGTGGTCTGTCTATGAAATAAGTGGATGACAACAAGCTGGAAGCAGGTGTGCTTCATAATCTCAAGGCTTCTCTTGACGGATGAGAGGACAGGAGTAGCATACTGTGTCTCACCTAACATAACAATGTTCTTAAGATTTTATTTTCATGAGTGAAGATAACTCTGCCCAACTGAGTAGGATAATCTGAGTATTTTCTGTGCCCTGGAGACTATGTGATGGCAAAAGACTACAGAAGAAAGAGCTGGAAAGACCCTATGTGGAGGGGCCTGCACCAGGGTTGTAGGCTACCTTAATGATGGTAAAAGTGGTGGAGACAGATACTAAGATCCATGTTCCCCACTATAGGAGTGTTCCAACCTCAGCCATTGGGTAGCATTGTTGTCTTTTGTGTGTGTCTGTGCTTGTGTCTTTGCAGCAGTAACTCTGAGCTTCCCTATGGGAAGGCTGAAAGAAGGACACTTTTCACAGACCGATGTCTATAGATTGAGAGGGACTTTGGCTGATCCGGAGACCCTAGTGACGGGGGAAGGTTAACAACAGAAGTGACCTACATATCGTTGTCCAGGTTATACCAACGATGGTACTGATAGAGGGGAGTATTGGGTATCATCTTAACCATTGTACCAGAGTGAGGGAACTGATGATTGAGAGATCCCAGACCTCCAAGACGCACCAGATATCCTTATCATTGATTAATATGTACTAGACTAGTTACCTGAGAATAAGGGGAATGGAGTACTGATAATAAAATAAAGAGCAGAAGAACAAGACATAGAAGGGATATAGGCAGGAGTAGAATGTAGATTCTTGCACAGGCAGGAACCATAACTAAAAATACAGGAAGGGATCACTATTAAAATACAAGGGTTAAATAGTATTGGTGTGTGAGAAACCAGCACAAAGAGTATGGGGAAGTCACATGGGGTAGTGTGACCTTAGGGTAATGAAAGAAAGAGACAGGTGAATCATAGACATAAGGAAAACAGTCCAATACTTAGATAAACAATTTGATGTAGTATTTGGTGTTAGATTTCCAGGGGAAAGTGTTATTAGAAGAGAGAAGTGTAAGCAATTGTTATGAGCAAAAATATAGGAATGTTACAATAAAACAATTGGGTTATATAATTTGGAAGAATTCAAGGGAGAATGTGAAACATAATGATTTGTCATGTAGACAATGTTAATAGGGATGTTTTGGATTGGAAATTAACTCAACTGAACTGTTATGATCTGTCCTTTCCTGAGGTTACAACGGATGGTGTCGTAATGCATTGCAGAGATCAATTGGCTCAGAACGGTGTAAACCTCAATAAAAACCAAAAATCCTCTACTCGGCTGAAGAGGAACAACAAAGGCGTTGAAGATGTTCCTGTCTGACCCACCTCTGACCTGAATTCAACATCAAATCAAAGCAATCAAATGCTTTCTCTTTTGTGCTTTTTCTTTCAAGAATGTGAGGAAAGATGTCTATGCAAATGCAACATTCTTCCTAATTTGGGTATACTGGTTTGCACATGGACAAAACAGGATGATGGTGGAGGTGTGGTGGTTCAGGTGTGACATTGGAATATGAACTATGAAGAACTATGAAGGACATAATGAAGACGCCAGGAGATTGAGTGCCGGTAGAGGAAGGGAGTGTTTGTTGATTAAGGAGGTATTATACACTACTAAATTTATAGTAATTGGGACAATGCATTAGGGTACTGATCTGATGTAATTCTTGGTATGAGGAAGTTAATGCTAGAATTATTATAATATAAATGTACATTCGGCCAGTATCGATATGTGCCAAGGTGGAGTTTGTGTTATGTTTGGAGATGAATGTTGTACTTTTATCCCCAATAATACTGCCCCGGATGGTTCTTTCACGGAAGCAATGACTAAACTCAAGGGACTACGAAAAGAGGTTAAGGATAATGCTGGGTATGATGTTCATGTTTGGGACTGGATGGAATTAACTTTGGGAAAATGGGGTGCAATGTTTACAAAAATGGGAATAATGATAGGAATATCACTTGTAGTAATGGGAGTAGTGTTTTGTTGTATACTACCTCTGTTAAAATCACTTTTGATTCAAACCACAGTAAAACAAATGACTGTACAGACAAATGTTACTATTTCAGCCAAAGAAATACACCCAGTTCAGGGAGCTCCAGGACAGTATGTTAATGAATTTGGGAAATCTTGTAATGTTAAAGTAGGACCAATGGACTGTCCATTTGGGAATCCTGAATGTCTGTATGGAGTTGTCCCTGGGGGTGGATGGGTCTGTCATGGTTACAAAGCCCAACAGGAAAATGTGGAGGTTAATTTAGAGGAAAACCTTCCGGACTTGTATCCAATACCTGACTGGGCTCTGGGTCCTCATCAGGATGGGTCAAGTAATGAGGAAGATATATTGGGTTGAATATGTGTGTGAAGTGAAACCAAATGTGGCAAGGCTAAGAATAAGTAACTGCATATGCTTACATATATTTGGTAATTAATCTTTGTATTATTTGGGACAATATTGGAATGTCCCATAGGGGGGATATGTAGGATTATTTTATGTATCATTATGACATGTAGGGAGATGCCAAAGGTAAAATGTAATAAACATGTTTGATATTGTATAATTAAGAAATATGTTTAAATAAGAAATGTAGACATTAAGTGTATGCTATGTTTTAAATGAATGCATGTGTTCTTTCACAGAGGCTTTCAACAGTGTGCATTGCATTAGTTCTGTTTTAAGAAGGGGGCCTGCGCTACTCAGCCAATAGAATGATAGAATGAAAAGGCTTCATATAGAAAAAGCATTCATGACCTTTTGGAGTGGACATTAGGTGACAGCTGGATGTTGAAAAAGAAGGACGGTGCAGAACTAAAATAAGTTAGGAATGTGCGCATGTTTGTTTATTTGTGTGTATAAAAGAGATCTCTAAGTCAGAGAGAGACAGTTTTATCCATGGAGAAAAAACTCAGGCTTTTTGTTATGCAATAAAGAGTCTAAATTCTTGAATTCACAGGCTTCCGTGTCTATAGAGATATTTTGTTTGAGTTGATTATCTCTTAGTCAAATGTTTCTACGACACTACTCTTCAATCCCGGTAACTCTGACCAGCCTTCTGCCTTGCCACTACGTATTTTGGATTTCCCTTGAACTGTACTGCTGCCTTGTTTCATTCCGCCCTGTTGTGTCTGTGTCTCCCCCCCCCCCAGGACTTCTGGACCACCCACCACCGGCTTCATAGGACGCATCGCTGCCACTGGGGGGGGCACAGACCCAGCACATTGGACGGGATCCCTGTTACCCCTGGAGCCTTCATTCACTCCCTACTTCCCTTTTCCCTTAAGTTTAATAAACTTTCTGGTGTGACGCAATTGTGGTCCTCTGGTCGTCTGTCTGAACCGTGACAGTACGATCTGACCATTATGGACTCAGCGCACACTTTCCCCGACATGGAAACCGATGAGCATGAGCAGCAGTTCCAGCAGCAGCAACAACAACTCGCCATGATCATTCAACTCCTCACCAACCTGACCCCAGCCAGTCTGCCCACCAGCCCTGCCCCCGAGTTACCTGCCCCGGTCACTGCAGCCGCTGCTCCGGAACCCAAGATTGGAAACCCCGAGCGGTTCAACGGCGATTCAACCCAGGTCCGGCCATTCCTGACTAGCTGCCGACTTCAGTTCTCCTTGCAGCCAAGGACCTTCGCCACGGAGGGGGCTAAAGTTGGGTATGCCATCACTCACCTGACGGGCCGAGCTCGACTCTGGGGAACAGCAGAGTTCGAACGTCAAACCCCCGCATGTGCAACCTTCGACCTGTTTGCTGAGGAGATGCTGAAGGTGTTTGACCTGGATTCACCAACCGCAGAGGCGTCTCGTGAACTGTTCAGTATTCGACAAGGCAGACGTACAGTCGCAGACCATTCCATCGACTTCCGAACCCTGGCTAGACGAAGTTCTTGGAACACACCATCGTTGGTGGACGCGTTCTTCCATAGTTTGGCTGACTATATCAAGGACGAGTTGGTCTCCCATGAACTGCCTTCCACTCTTGATGAAGCCATCGCACTGACTGTCAGGATCGACAGAAGGATACAGACCCGTCGTCGTGAGAGGGGGCGCCAAGGTCCACCTACTACCGGCATTCGGAGAGATCCGACTGGGCTCCTGTCATCTACTGCCACTCACCCAGGTCAGCTTGATCAGTCTGAGCCTATGGAGATTGGGCGAGCCTCTCTCACTCCTGCAGAGCGCCAGCGACGCTTCACCTCAAACCTCTGCCTCTATTGTGGAGGTGATGGACATCGTGTGGTAACCTGCCCTTTAAAGGGCCGAAGCTCACCGGGCATAGGGGGAGTCCGGTTGAGTTCAATGACCATCCAGTCCTCCGACCGCAAACCCCTGCTGCAAGTTCACCTCCGCCTCTCTGACTTAACTCACACCCTGGCTGCTCTGGTGGATTCTGGCGCCGAAGCCAACATAATGGACATCAAGCTGGCACGCCAACTGGGACTGGAGAACCTCCGTTTGACCCCTCCTATTCCTGCCCGGGCACTGGACGGACACTTACTCGGATCGGTCACTCATGTCACGGCCCCGGTCTCGATGGGTCTGTCCGGAAACCATCAAGAAACTATCCAGTTTCACCTGCTCCCCTCTCCAGGCCAACCCCTCATCCTGGGTTACCCATGGCTCCGCCGGCACAACCCTCAGCTCGACTGGGTGACCGGGGTGATCAGGGAGTGGGGAGAGGACTGCCACCGAACCTGCCTGCTTGCTGCCGCACTACCCCCTCGGCCAGTACCTACTAACTCCGCTCCTGACCTCTCCAATGTCCCAGAATGCTACCATGGTCTCAGAGAGGTGTTTAACAAAGCAAGAGCCACATCTCTGCCCCCTCACCGACCGTACGACTGTGCCATCGACCTCCTCCCTGGAACAGCCCCTCCAAAGGGTCGTCTTTATTCGTTGTCTGCTCCTGAAAGAAAGTCCATGGAGGACTACATCAATGGCTCTCTGTCCGCAGGATTAATCCGTTCATCTTCATCTCCTGCTGGTGCTGGCTTCTTCTTTGTGGGGAAGAAGGACGGATCTCTTCGCCCCTGCATCGACTACAGGGGACTCAACGACATCACAGTGAAAAACCGTTACCCTCTGCCTCTGCTCACCTCTGCTTTTGAGTTGCTCCAGGGAGCCACTGTTTTTACCAAGTTGGATCTCAGAAACGCTTACCACCTAGTGCGGATCCGGGAGGGAGATGAATGGAAAACCGCATTCAATACACCAACAGGCCACTACGAGTATCTGGTTATGCCTTTTGGCCTCACCAATGCTCCTGCTGTGTTCCAGGCTCTAGTGAATGATGTACTGCGGGACATGTTAAACAAGTTTGTCTTCGTTTACCTGGATGACATCTTAATCTACTCCAGAAACCTGTCTGAACACACCCGCCATGTCCAGCAAGTCCTTCATCGTCTTCTGGAGAATTCCCTCTACGCCAAGGCAGAGAAATGTGAGTTTCACGTCAAGACAGTGGCCTTCCTGGGGTACATAGTGGCAGAGGGAAGTATCCAAATGGATCCTGCCAAAGTATCAGCAGTCACTTCATGGCCAGTTCCGGAGAACAGAAAGAAGCTGCAACAGTTTCTGGGGTTTGCTAACTTCTATAGAAAGTTTATCCGGAACTACAGTACCGTTGCTGCCCCTCTCACTGCTCTAACCAGCACCAAGCAACCCTTCACCTGGACCCCAGCAGCCGACAAAGCCTTCAGTACCCTCAAGGTGAGGTTCACCTCCGCTCCCATCCTCCAGATGCCTGATGTGGACCGGCAATTCATTGTGGAGGTGGACGCCTCGGATGTGGGAGTTGGTGCTGTGATTTCTCAGTGGGCTGCGGAGGATAGGAAGCTCCATCCCTGTGCCTTTTTCTCACGTCGGTTGTCCCCCTCTGAGTGCAATTACGACATAGGGAACCGTGAGCTGCTGGCTGTGAAGCTTGCCTTGGAGGAGTGGCGTCACTGGCTGGAGGGGTCCACCATTCCATTTCTCGTTTGGACCGATCATAAGAACTTGGAGTACATCCGCACGGCCAAACGGTTGAACTCCAGGCAGTCCCGCTGGGCCCTGTTCTTCACCAGGTTTAATTTCACTCTGTCATACCGGCCTGGATCACGCAACACCAAGCCAGACGCCCTCTCCCGTCAATTCCAGAAGGATGACACCCCCTCCAAGGACCCTGTGTCGATTCTGCCAAGTCCCTGCATCGTTGCAGCTCTGACCTGGGCTGTTGAGGAACAGGTGCTGGAGGCTCTCCGTAACCAGCCAGGTCCCAGCACTTGCCCAGCTGACCGCCTTTTTGTCCCCGAAGACCTGAGGTCCCAGGTCGTTCAGTGGGGACATGACTCCCGCCTAGCTTGTCACCCTGGCTCCACCCGCACTTACAACCTGCTCGCCCAGAGGTTCTGGTGGCCCTCTCTGAGGAAGGATGTACGGGAATTCGTCCAAGCCTGCCCCATCTGCAACCAACACAAGTCGTCCTGCCAGCCCCCAGCCGGATTGCTGCAGCCCCTGCCTGTGCCCAGACGTCCCTGGTCTCACATCGCCCTTGACTTTGTCACGGGGCTGCCCCCTTCAAGTGGCATGACCGTCATTCTCACCATAGTTGACCGTTTCAGCAAGATGGCACACTTCATTCCCCTCCCCAAGCTCCCAACCGCCAAGGAGACCGCCCAGGTGGTCCTGGAACACGTCTTCCGGATCCACGGACTGCCAAAGGATGTAGTTTCTGACCGTGGTCCACAATTCTCCTCCGCTTTTTGGAAGGAGTTCTGTCACCTGCTGGGAGCCACAGTCAGTCTGACTTCCGGATTCCATCCCCAATCCAATGGGCAGTCAGAGCGGGCTAATCAGGAGCTCGAGAAGGCACTGCGATGCATGACTTCACGCAACCCCCACTCCTGGTCGCAGCAATTGACATGGGTGGAGTACGCACACAATTCTCTGACCTGCTCTGCCATCGGTATGTCCCCTTTCCAATGTGTTTATGGATACCAGCCTCCTCTATTTGCCAGCCAGGAAGAGGAGGTTACTTGCCCATCTGCACTTGCTTTTGCCCGTCGATGTCGCCGCACCTGGTCACAAGCCCGAGCCACACTCCTCAGATCCGTTGCCAGCTACACTACCGGGGCCAACCGTCGGAGAACTCCTGCTCCCACCTACCATGTTGGTCAAAGGGTGTGGTTGTCATCGAAGAACCTGCCACTCAGGGTGGAGTCGCAGAAGCTGGCACCTCGGTTCATTGGTCCATTCCCTATCATAAGAGTGATTAGCCCAACTGCTGTCCGGCTCCAACTGCCTAATTCCCTGAGGGTGCACCCCACTTTCCATGTGTCTAAGATTAAGCCCATCCATGAGAGTCCGCTGGTCCCTGCTGCGCCTTGTCCTCCTCCTCCACGGCTCGTCGATGGTGGTCTGGTTTACACCGTCCGCCGCCTGCTTCGGTCCAGACGGAGGGGTAGGGGTCTCCAGTACCTCATTGACTGGGAGGGCTATGGACCTGAGGAAAGGACCTGGGTGCCAGCTAGTCGGATTGTGGATAGGACTCTCATCACCGCTTTCCACCAACGGCATCCTGATCAACCTGCAATCCGTAGGGGCCGCCCCAGAGGGGTCCCTAACCGTCCTGCCCGCTCGGCTTCCTGTCCTGTGCCTGATCCTGTCTCGGGACCTGTCCCATCTCCCGACCACGGCCCTCCGGCTTCCTCCGAGGATGAGGACGTTCACTCGGACCGTTCGGAGGAGTTCTAGCCCTCCTCCGGCTCCCCTCCTCCCGCCCGGCGTGGTGTTGCTCTTGGGACTTCTGGGGCCGTCCCTTGGGGGGGGGGTTCTGTCATGAGCCTCTCACTCCACCGGGTTACCACCTTAATTTTCTTCCACTCTGCTCACCACTCTCTCTACTCAGCCTAACTAGCTCCACCTGTCCCTGCTCTGCTCTGCTCTAATTACTCTGCCAGCTGCGCTGCATTACCCACTACCTCTCCCAGTATATTAGGCCCTGTCTTTCAGCTCTCCGGTGTCAGATCGTCTGCAAAGCTCACACCCGGAACCTGTTTGCTCGCGCTTCTGGCTCACCCTGGTTTTGTGACCCCGGACCTGCCTGATTTTTGGATACTCGTCTGCCCCAGGAGATCCAGACCTGCTTCTGCCATTACGACTCCTGACTACTCTTCAATCCCGGTAACTCTGACCAGCCTTCTGCCTTGCCACTACGTATTTTGGATTTCCCTTGAACTGTACTGCTGCCTTGTTTCATTCCGCCCTGTTGTGTCTGTGTCTCCCCCCCCCCCAGGACTTCTGGACCACCCACCACCGGCTTCATAGGACGCATCGCTGCCACTGGGGGGGGCACAGACCCAGCACATTGGACGGGATCCCTGTTACCCCTGGAGCCTTCATTCACTCCCTACTTCCCTTTTCCCTTAAGTTTAATAAACTTTCTGGTGTGACGCAATTGTGGTCCTCTGGTCGTCTGTCTGAACCGTGACAGGGCTGATTCACATATGCAGATTGAAGTAGCTAATCCAGCAGAAGGTCTAGGCCTTATTAAAACTTTTTTTAACCTTTTCAATTGCCATTATTCTATCATGCATGGTCATTAGTCAAACAGTAAGCCTACATCTTTAATGAAGCTTACAATCACAGAACTACTGGTGAATAACAATCACAGAACCACTGTTGAATGTTGCAGCGCTCCTTGCTATCTGAGGCATGTTGTTCCAACTCCCATCAAGTGGGAAAACCTTATTGGCGCAATGTGTATGGTGTTCGCTTCCCTGCCACGCCATTCACTTTTACATGAATGAAAAATCAGCTTCCAATTACTTTGACAGATGTAAAGAACTGCCAGGTAAAGCCAATTGGTTATTCAAAATTCTGTTATCTTGTAAACTCAACCATCACCATAGGAAACAGCTGATACCCCACACGCGAATTATCAGGGGTTACTTACATCAACTCCAACGGGTACCGCCAACTCTGGTGTCTGAGCAGCGAAATTGAAGTGATTGACTTTATCCACCGACGCTCGTTCCGCGTTGAATCCGTCCTCTTTAACCCAATCTGATATCCCGCAAACGTCAAGAAGAGCCATTTTGTACTATTCTGAAGCTACTGAGTTTCACAGTTCCTCCGCTTTGAAATCGAAACTGAAATGTTACGGGTAGGCTACTAACACCATGAAATGCGCATACGCGCAACGGTACTTTGTAATGCTTTGTGTACGAATGAGACAGGTCTCCAAATGGCTTGTTCTTGTTAAATCGTACCAATAATGCGTAAAGTCAATCTCAAATTAGAAAGAGATTGAATTACAACCTACATATTTTATAGATGCAATGCATTTTTCTTGCCTATATTTCATATCTTATTTGAGAGCTGCACTATGGTGGTTAATCATAGACTAACTAAATTGGCTAGGATTACACATCTCCCACGGGACAGTGCCCATTCACTCCCATTCCATAGCTGCACTATGTGCGCTCTGGCCTATGCCTATACCTAGACGTTGCTAGGCAGATCACTACCATTCAGGTTACCTACCTGTAACAATTTACTTGTAACATCATTTACATTTACATTTACGTCATTTAGCAGACGCTCTTATCCAGAGCGACTTACAAATAGGTGCATTCACCTTATAGCCAGTGGGATAACCACTTTACAAGTATTATTATTATTATTTTTTGTGTGGGGGGGGGGGGGGTATGGTGGCATAACGTTTTCTTAAACAACACATTTTAATTGTTTTAAATTCTGTGAGTGGTAGTGATGGAGGGGAGAGTGCAAGTGAATGTTTTGTTTTTATTATTATAAATATGTGGAGGTAAAACCTAATAGTAGCACCATAAAGAACAACAGCCTATGCCATAATAATTATTCCCTTCCCTATCCCTTATCAATTATGGCAGGGATATGCCTAGTCAACATGTATAGAATAAAACACAATAAAGGACAACGGTTGTTTGAGGGTTGGAAGTTGCACAGCATCCAAAATGGGACTTGCCTATATGGCAGTTATAGAAGAACCTGTCAGGCAAGGTGTGACTGGCAAAACAACTATAAACCAATCACAGATTAATCAGTCCAATGATCTTTATCTTTCTGGTAAACATTGACTGCATAACTCAGGTAAAGGATCACATTTTCTAACCAACCAGAAATGTACTTTTGTATGATGTCATATGTTGTCATACAGGGTTGTTGTTCCCATGTTGGTTCAGTGGCTTAGTACTATTTTCAAATGAATGTGTTTTATGTAGCCAAAGTCAAAACACTTTCTCCAGGCAGTTGTCCCATACTGTGTAGCCACTATTACCATTACTGCATTAACAAAAATGGTATGCCTGAAATACACCAATGTTGTTCATCATTTAAGAAATACTGGTATACACTCTATACTGCACGGGTTGTTCAGTATAGTTAGTTACTAGGGCCTCAGGATCTCATCACGGTATCTCTGTGCATTCGAATTGCCATCAATAAAATGAAATTGTATTTGTTGTCCATAGTTTATGCCTGCCCATACCAAAACCCCACTGCCACCATGGGGCACTCTGTTCACAACGTTGACATCAGCAAACAGCTCGCCCACACGACGCCATACATGCTGTCTGCCGTCTGCAAAGTACAGTTGAAACCGGGATTCATCTGTGAAGAGCACACTTCTCCAGCATGCCAGTTGCCATTGAAGATGAGCATTTGCCCACTGAAATTGGTTACAACGCCAAACTGCAATCAGGTCAAGACCCTGGTGAGGACGACGAGCACGCAGATGAGCTTACCTGAGACGGTTCTTCAGTTGTGCAAACCCACAGTTTCATCAGCTGTCCAGGTGGCTGCTTTCAGACGATCCCACAGGTGAAGAAGCCAGATGTGGAGGTCCTGGGCTGGCGTGGTTACACGTGGTCTGTGGTTTTGTGGCCGGTTGGAGGCAGCTTATGGTAGAGAAATGAACATTTGTTTATCTGGCAACAGCTCTGGTGGACATTCCTGCAGTCAGCATGCCAATTGCACGCTCCCTCAAAACTTGAGACATCTGTGGCATTATGTTGTGTGACAAAACTCCACATTTTAGAGTGGGCTTTTATTGTCACCACCACAAGGTGCACCTGTGTAATGATCATGCCGTTTAATCAGCTTCTTGATATGCCACACCTGTCAGCTGGATGGATCATCTTGGCAAAGGAGACATGCTCACTAACAGGGATGTAAACACATTTGCACACAAAATATGAGAGAAATAAGCTTTTTGTGAGTAAGGAACATTTCTGGGATCTTATATTTCAGCTCATGAAACATGGGACCAACACTTTACATGTTGCATTCATATTTTTGTTCAGTCAGTGCTTGCTTTTTTTCTCCTTCACATTACAGGCAACAATGATAATTGTTATATGGAGTTTCTCTATGCTGTTATATACTGTAGGTTGAAACCAAATAAATTACAGCAGCTGGTAACCAGTTATGGATGTTTTATTTAAATAGTGAGAAAAGAGTGTAGTAGTAGTGGTGGCCACCTCTGGCTTCTTTAGTTGGAGGTCTCAAAAGTTTGGATGTACTCTATTCCATCCTGTTTGATGACACACAGGTCCACATTACTTCCAGAACCCAGGTCGTTCATGATGACAGCTGGTTCATGATGCCAGCTGTTATGGTGTCCCGCACGAGCTGCTTGGCCTCCTCCTCCTCCTCCTCCTCCTAACAAAATAAACACAGACACTAAAGGAGTTAGTTGGCCTACTATTATTGTTATTCTCCCGTGAATAGATATAGGTAAAGTTACGGTCATATTAGGTTTATAACGGTCTTCGAAAACAGCCAATGCTGCAAGTTCACCAGATCCTGAACTGAACAAAATCATACAAACCATATTAATATATCCAGACATGTTACTTTATCTTTCATCTTCCAAGATGTCCTCACTCTTTCCTCTACAATTGTCTTCATTCAAACTCAGACACAGGAAGTGCAGAGGACAGAAATTTGAGGAGGAGGGAATTATGTTTACATACTACATTGTGTAAAACACAATACCATCTTCGTGTATCTAACAACTCCTCAATGTCACAGGGAAAGCATACAAATTGATAAGAATAATAGTGAAGATTAATACAAACCCATGGTGGTGAATGGGGCCTTGTTGACTGAGCCAAAGGGGCCCACTGTGAAGATATGTGGGCAGGTGCAGTCTACTCCACCCAAAAGCAGCATGGCACTGTTCTGACCTCTGTGCCTGCACTCCAAAATAGCCTGACATGGTTAAGAAGCCTAATAGATCAAAATAAGTCAACAAGAGGGTAAATTGTTTTCACTGTCCTGTTCTTTTAGTGAATGGGGGACAAGGAACAGTTTATTACAATATCTTTTGAACCCAAATACAACATTTTCAACATCAGCCAGAGGCGTACACTTCTGTAAATGGAAGCTGACTCAAATCAATTTGCATTAAACACTGCATAACAATACCACCCTCTGGTGCGTTCAGAGGTCCATTTTGTCCCTTCGCTAATAAGATCAACCTCTGTCAGACAAAATATTATGATGTAGATTAGAGGGTCACCTGAAAGTAAAGTCGCGTAACATGCAGCATCCCATGATCAGCCGGGGATTGCAGCCCATGAAGAGAGACTGCAGGGCCAGATTTGAGCGCAGCATACTGTATCAATGATCTTCTCTGTATCAGCTGCAGTGCCAGTTTCACAGGGGTCAGTGTGCTGCTAACAGTTACCCTGCCTGCTGTCCAACGGCTGGCTTGAACCAAGGAGGTTCTGCGTCACAACACACGTGACCACCCTGCTTGACAATGTTACCAACAGATTGAGTGGCCCCAGCCGAGACATTTCAAGCTTGCTGTGGAGTGAGCTTTTATTCCTCCGTTACACCAGCTCCACAGCAGCTGTGGGAGAGGGAACCTCTCTCTAGGTTTCAGAGACAGCAACGGTCACAAACCAACACAACAGGGCAATACAGGTTCTAAACTTGCCTTAATTAGGTTAAATTATATACACTGCTTATAGTCTGATCTTATTTGAAGGTAGGGCAGTGATGCATTTCAGTGTGGACTGATGGTAGTCACAGTCTTCAGCCTCTACTTTTGTCAGTCTGAATTGTCTTGAAACCTTTGTGCAAGGGGACTTATGCATGTTGTATGTCTATGCATGGCATGCAACTCATGTATGTGAGAGGTAATTTCCCCTTTGTCCCCTCCATCCCTCTCTCCCTCCCTCCCTGCTCCCTCCCTCATTGTTGGTACCCATATAGTCAGTTGGTAGGTGGATTGTTGTTGATAAGTCACCAAACTAATGTGACAGGAGAGGGGACAACACTGTATGTCTAACTGACAATGCAAACTTCTCTCAAGTTTACATCCCTGTTAGGCCACTCTAAAATGTGCAGTTTTGTCACACAACACAATGCCACGGATGTCTCAAGTTTTGAGGGAGCATGTGTAGTAGTGTGATGTTGTTCCCCTAGATTATGCACCAAGTTGCACACAAAGACCAGTTCAAGTAGGCCAGGTCAAGGGGGGATGTTAATAATTTAATAATAATAATAATTCAATGTGTTTTCTTTATTTAATTACAGCTGCATAGCTAATGTTATTTTTTGGTGTACAAACATTTTTTTATATCTATATTGTAAATACACTTGATTGTAAAAGTTTTGTATATTTTGGTTTGGTCCATTGCGGGTTATCTGTACTTACGTACCCTCGTATTGTTCTCTTTTGCCTGACCTTCAACTAGCAAGGTATGTTGTCCTTGGCTCCGTAATTTGTCAATATAAAACTGTGGTAATGTTACACAAAGTGCTGTTACGCAACTATAGGTTTTGTTACAATGTAGACAATATAAAGATTTATGTTAACAAGTTTCACCGAGCTCGCTAATTAGGGTACCTATTGTAACTTGTGAGTACTTGAGAAAGTGTTTGAGTGAGTTTCCATGTGTTCACGCAGGTGCCCGAGAGCCGTGACTGCACCAAGGGCTAACATATTGTGTGTTGTCTCTTCGTGTGCAGGTATGTCTTTTATTTTGTCCGAATTATGTTGTATATCATTTTACTTGTATTGTATAGTGTGCTGTTAGGCACTGAATGTGTGCACGCAGCACCTTGGTTCTCTTTTGCCTGACCTTCAACTAGCAAGGTGCCCGAGAGCTGTGACTGCACCAAGGGCTAACATATTGTGTGTTGTCTCTTCGTGTGCAGGGCAAATAAAAATAATCCAACCAGCAGACCTCCAGTTTTGGCAGTGTTCTAATTAAAAATACACAACGCAGAACGAACCATGCTACAAACTGGTGCCGTGACCTGCCGACTGGCCAGCTCAAGCCGACCGCCGGAGCTGTGCATGTGGATGAGGTGCGCGATCTGCGCATGCACATTTGTTGATGGTTTGCTATAAGCGAATATATACTGTAAATAGTGAAGGTGAATGTAGCATATTCATTAGATACAGGTATTTGTGTTTATTTTGATGTTTTGGATGAATTTGTTTATTGCAAAACAATTTGTATTTGAATGCAGTAAATTACATTGTATTTTAGTGCTCTGTTGACCCATGGAAGACTCTCAAGTCCATAAGATGAGTTATGCTGGGGATTTTAGTGTGGGTAGAGGGAGGGGTGTCCTTCCATTTACACTAATTGTACAGTCAGCTCCTGGGAGTAGAGCATTTGCTAGTCCTGAGTTTGCAAGCACTGGGAAGGGTAGGCTGTTTATTCCACCTGACCAGGGTATCCCACCTCTGTTTTTTGATGTACCATCATCCACAGTCCTCAGTAATAATGGGACGCCTCCGAGTCATCTTAGTGACCTTATTAAGCAGATTGGTTCAGAGATAGGAGAATCTATCAGAGCGAGTTTACTGCAGCCTGGGGTTTCAAGTCTTTCTCCTGCCCGTCCCCCTCACCAACCCCAGCAGTTTCCCCTGCCTGAGCAGTGTGGGTCAACTTTTATTGATGCGTCCAAGCTGAATCTGTTTGTGAAGTCAGATGTTAGTGCTCCACCTTTCTTTAGGGGTGATGGCTCAGATAAGTACTCTGTCCTGGAGTGGGAGGAGGTAATGGAAGTCTACCTAGAAAAGAGGGGTTACACTGGGTCTGGGAATGTTGGGGAGGTGAAGTCTAGGCTCATGGGGAGGGCACGGGATGTGACCAAAGTCTAGATGCGTAACAACCCTGTTGTCACAGATGTTAAGGCAGTGTTCAGTGTTCTCAAGCAACACTTTGGGGATACTGTCTGCTCAGGTATGCCATTAGCTGATTTCTATTCAATCAAACCATATGCTAATGAGGGTCCACTAGATTTCTGGATTAGGCTTAACAAAGCTGCAGAGGCAGCTGAACAGTACCTTGTGAGTGAGGGCAGGACCTTACCCAATCAGTGCTCAGAGTTGGCAGTCATGTTTGTACGCAACTGTCCTGATAAAGAGTTGGCCCAAGTGTTCAAGAGCAAACCCATTCGTGACTGGACAGCCAGTGAGGTACAGGATCGGTTGGATGAACTGTTAAGGGAACATAAAGCATGTAGAACACAACTTTCACAGCAGGTGGCTGCCGTCTTTGACTCCCCCCAGGAGGGAGTGGGTCCTGTGAACAGACCTAATGTGTCATCTTTTTCTCAATGTGGCCGTGAACCAGACCAGGCACCATCTGTATCTGAGGGTGGGACATTAGAGAAAGTTTTGGTAGAGAAGGCTCTGGTCAGCAATACTCAGTCTGTGAACAGAGGGCCCCGTAAACAGTTCCACAAACGTCAGCGTGAGTGCGCTGTCTGTGGAAGCACTAATCACTGGACCAAAGCTCACTGTCAGATGCACCAGCTGTGCTTCAAGTGCTTCTCTCCCCGGGCCACATGAGCTTTGACTGTAGTGAGGCTGGGCAGCGACAGAGCCCTGGATGTGGACAGACTGGCAGGTCTCAGGAAAACTAGAAAGCCTCCATTCTGAGGAGGGTAATGTGGGGCAGTCTTATTTTTCCTCCACTGATGATGATATCCAATCTGTTTATTCTTATTTTTTGAGTCAGTACCCAAGAACAACACAGTAATTTTTCTGAACACAATGAGAATTACTCAGAATGACAGTTTGTTTTACACCACCGTGCTAGAACAGGATAAAGTTGAGCTGAAGGGGATGTTAGATAGTGGGTCCATGGCTACTACTCTGCGCGCAGATATTGTACCTCGGTTGAGGGAGGCAGGAGTGGTAGAGGGAACTTTCTAGCTCCTTCAGACATCATCCTGGTGGGTTGTGGTGGGACGCAAACTAGCCCAGTGGGCATGTGTGACTTAAAAATTCAGCTTTATGGCTTCAGCTATGTAGTCCCAGTGCTTATTGTAGATGGGCAGGTTGATGAACTCATTGTGGGCACTAATGTGTTGAAGTCTCTGATTAGACAGTTCAAATCAAATGACAGCTACTGGCGGGTGGTGGGTACACCAGGTTCCTCTAGCCAGTGTGATGACAGCCACTTCCTGCGTCTCCTGTCAAATCTGGAGAGATGGAGAGGAGACTCCATCCCAGATAAAGTGGGCACCATTAAGTTGAAGAGAGCAGTAACGCTCCAACCCATGAGTGAGCATCTGGTGTGGGGCCGCTTACCCCCAAAGACGAAACTCTCTGTGGGCAGTACTGTTGTTATCGAGCCCAGCACGTCTCGTTGGGTGAATCGGCACATGTTAGTGGGGAGAGTAGTTACGCCTCTGTGGGGGGATGGATGGCTCCCTGTGAAGATTGTGAATCCAACAACATCGCCAGTTACCCTGAGACGAAATGCTAAAGTGGCGGATGTGTACCCTTGCATTGCATTGGAGGATTTTGATGATGTCAAGCAGCAAGCAGCTTACCAGAACGTGGCAAAAGTTCAATGTGACAGCTCACATGGCAGTCTGACAGTTAAGAGTTCAGTTGGTGGCAGTGTAGTTAATGGCAACAGTACACTGAGCAATCTTGGACTTCAAGGCCTGTCTGTTGAGGAGTGTCCAGTTTCACAGTTCTGGAAAGATAAACTTGTCAATTTAATTGGGAAGTATGACACAGTGTTCTCTAGACATAGCCTAGATTGTGGTGAGGCAAAGGAGTTCTGCCATCGCATACGGCTGACTGAAGAACGCCCATTTTGATTACCTTATCGTAGGCTTTCTCCAGCTCATCACCAAAAACTCAGGGAAACACTGGATGATATGGAGGAAAATTAAATCATCAGAAAATCCAGCAGTGAGTATGCCTCACCATTGGTGCTGGTATGGAAAAAGAATGGGGACTTGCGCCTATGTACTGACTTTAGGTGGTTAAATGCCCGCACAGTAAAGGATGCTCATCCCCTGCCTCATTAGGCTGATGTACTGGCCGCACTGGGAGGTAATGCCTTCTTCAGCACAATGGACTTGATGTCAGGGTATTATAACGTGCCACTGCATGAAGAGGATAAGAAATACACTGCCTTTTCCTCTCCTTTAGGTCTGCACGAGTACAATCGGTTACCTCAGGGCCTCTGCAACAGCCCGGCTACTTTTATGAGAATGATGCTGACCATCTTTGGTGACCAAAACTTTCTAAGTCTCCTTTGTTATTTGGATGATCTGATGGTTTTTGCTAAGACGGAGGAAGAGAGTCTACAGCGACTTGAGATGGTTTTTCAGCGGTTGCAGGAGCACAATCTTAAACTGTCTCCGTCTAAGTGCAAGTTTTTGAGGAGGTCTGTTAAGTTTTTGGGCCACATCATTTCTCAGGAGGGTGTAGCCACTGACCCTGCTAAAGTTCAAACTATTTTGAATGTGACTGAGAGTGAGATGATGGAAGCTGATGGTGTCACTCCGTCTCCTAGCAAAATCTGTTAATTCCTTGGTATGGTAGTATACTATCAGCACTACATTGAGAATTGTTCCATTGTTGCTAGGCCATTGTTTCAGCTAACTACAGGTCATAAGAAGCCTAGGAGAGGCAAAGGTAGGAGGATGCCTGGTCCCTCTCGCAGGCTCACTGCTGCAGACTGGACTGCTGAATGTCAACTCGCTTTTGAAGCTTTGAAATCAGCACTAGTTGACCAGGCACTGCTGGCTCATCCAGAATTTTCTCAGCCATTTTTACTTTCTGTGGATGCATCCACTAGTGGTTTGGGAGCTGTACTATCCCAAGTGCAAGATGGGATGGCCATAGCCAGACCAATAGCTTTTGCTAGTAAATCTCTTAATCATGCACAATCCAAGTATCCTGCTCACCGGCTGGAATTTCTAGCCATGAAATGGGCCATTCATGATAAATTCAGCCATTGGCTGAGAGGGCATAAGTTTACTGTGTGGACCGTCAACAATCCACTCAAATATATTCTTACAAAGCCAAGACTTGATGCATGCGAGCAGAGATGGGTTGCTAAGCTGGCACCTTTTGATTTTGATATCCAGTACATACCAGGTCCCAAGAATGTTGTTGCTGACGCTTTAAGCAGAGAGCCATTTGTCCGCTCCACAGTTCTGCACCGAATGACAAGAATTCCATATGATGTCCTGCTGGAGGAAGCCAGAGGTCTTAGAGTGGATGATGTTCAAGACATGTTCCGCCTCTCCTGTGAACAGCCCGAGGCTGGCTGTAGAACGTCTATGGCTCCTGGGAGTGAGTTGAGTAGAGCTGGAGACGATGTCAGTGGGTTGGTTTCCTGTGAAGAGGTGTCTGCTGTCCTCCATGCTCACCGCCAATGGAATGATGGTGCCACAGTGAGGGCCGTTTCACATGTGCAGCACCTTGAGAAGTTGATGTCCATGGGTCAGAGCCCTTTACCTGTCTTTGCACACAAGGAGCTGTATGATAACCAGTCACTGGATCCTGTCATCAGCAGAGTCATGTTCTTTGTAGATAGAGGCCGGCACCCATCTAGGAGAGAGCGAGTCCTTGAAGCTAATGAAACAGTTTATACTCTAAGACAGTGGGGAAAACTCACCACGCGGTTAGGGATTCTGTATCGTGTCTCAAAACACCCAGTGAGTAAGAAGAAAATATTCCAGTGTGTCGTACCTGTGTCTTTGAGAGGCCTTGTGTTGAAGGGAGTTCATGATGATGCTGGTCATCAGGGTCAGCAGCGCATATTGTGGCTTACGAGACAGCGGTTTTACTGGGACTCTATGGAAAAGGATGTCAAGGAATACGTGGCCTACTGTAAGAGATGCATGTTGAGTAAAGCACCTGAGCCTGAAGCAAGAGCTCCACTTGTCTCCATTGTGACAACAGCACCTTTGGAACTCGTGTGTATTGATTTCTGGACTGCAGAAGATTCAAACAACAAGTCTATTGATGTGTTAGTAGTGACTGATCACTTTACTAAGTTGGCCTGTGCGTATCCATGTCCAAACCAGTCTGCTAAGACTGTTGCTCGTGTTCTCTGGAATAATCTATTCTGCATTTATGGGTTCGCTGATTGTATCCATTCTGACAAGGGTGCTAACTTTGAGAGTTCACTTATTGCAGAATTACTTCAGTTATCTGGTGTTGGAAAGTCCCACACCACACCTTATCATCCCATGGGTAACGGTCAAGCAGAACGTCTGAATCACACACTGGGTGGGATGATTAGAGCTCTGCCAGCTAGGTCCAAGGCTAAATGGCCTCAGATGTTGAACACATTGACATTCTCCTATAACTGCACTGTTCACGAGAATACTGGGTTTCCGCCCTTCTTCTTGATGTTTGGACGCACCCCTAGGTTGCCGGTAG
The DNA here is from genome assembly GCF_964263955.1 of Coregonus lavaretus. Lineage (NCBI taxonomy): Eukaryota > Metazoa > Chordata > Actinopteri > Salmoniformes > Salmonidae > Coregonus > Coregonus lavaretus. Next base: position 25,615,886 of record NC_139990.1, read on the forward strand.
ATGTTATGTTTGAAAGTGTGCTGTTGGATGGGGACACGGTAGATGTGGATAAGTATGTCCAGTCTCTGGGTGAGGATCCATGACATTGGCCCAGCAGCATGCCAGTAAGCAACAAAAGAGACAAGCCGAGGTCTACAACAGACGGTCGAAGGGTCGTTCGGTAGAGAAGGGAGACAGAGTTCTACTTGCTATCAAGGGAGAGAGGGGCAAGAAGAAACTGGCTGATCGCTGGGACAGTGCGGTGTACATAGTTGTTGCGAAGAACAGCTCACTGAACACATATCGTATACAACACCCTACCACTGGACGCATAGAAACTGCATAGGAACCTGATTATGTCAGTCAACTTTCTGCCTTTGCCTTCTTGGGAGGAACCTGAGGGTCACGGATCTCTATAGAGTGGTGACGTGATCTCTGAGATGTCTGCAGCGTCCAGCAAAATGGATGGGAGTGACGCAAGGACTCTCCAATGGGTAGCAAGCCTTCCTGAGTCTTCTGGGAGGATACTCCAAGAGGATGGTGAAGTCCCAGCTGATGGAAGTGAAGTGGAACAACCGTATGAAGTCCCCTTGACTGAGGTGTGCTCAGCAGAAGTGGACCAGAGAGAGATCCCCAAAGCCTACAAGAGTTCTGATAGCGAAACTCCATTCAGTGGGGATGGTGCTGTGACAGATGTTGTTAACTTGGTTGAAGATGCTTCGTCAGTGTGGTCTGTGACAATCTACCAGGATTCTGATCAGTCGTCTGACACTACTAGTGTTGAGTCTGTAACTGAAAGTGTGCTGGCTCCGGATATGCTGATCTGTAGTACTCCCCAACCTGAGGTTAGACCTTTGAGCACGGTTGGTGCTGTCCGTGACATTCCTGCTAGGTTTTTGGGTGAGGGTGTTCGGACTAGACTAGGTAGACTTATTAAGCCAGTGAATAGGCTAATCCAAACTATATCTACACAGGAAATGAAACAGTTCTTGGTTTCTCAGTGACGGTAGGATATTGCCTACCTTTTTTTGTGTATGTGGTAATTTAAGTGGGTCTTAGAGTGATTTGTGGGTTTGTCTAATATTTTTGACAATTCATGTAACTCAGCATAAAATGTATTTGGCATTTTTTGTATACGGTTGAATAAGGGATTAGCTACCTCTTATTTTTCCTAATCCTTCACGGGATAGCTTTCCAGCTGATCGACCATTTGTGGGTCTAGAATTAAGAGACTGGGTTACTCTGTCGCCCTGTGGGTGTGAAATGTTATTTTTTCTTTCTTTGCTTTGTTACCTTCGAGGTAATGTGTTTTGTTTTGTGCTTATAATCTAGTGTAAAACAGTGGGGGTGAATGTAGTAGTGTGATGTTGTTCCCCTAGATTATGCACCAAATTGCACACAAGGACCAGTTCAAGTAGGCCAGGTCAAGAGGGGATGTTAATAATTTAATAATAATAATAATAATTCAATGTGTTTTCTTTATTTAATTACAGCTGCAAAGCTAATGTTATTTTTTGGTGTACAAACATTTTTAAATATCTATATTGTAAATAGACCTGATTGTAAAAGTTTTGTATATCTTGGTTTGGTCCATCGCGGGTTAACTACACCAGAGCAAGTCTGTGTACAACCACATAAGGTGTCCTTATTGAACAACGATATTGCGTATCAAAGCCTCAATAGCAGTCACAAGACCCAGGGCTTGGCTTGGTTTTGCTTGGTGAAGTGTACTAATGTGAAAGAGAAAGTGGTGTGCCAACGTGGTGTGATTGCAAGCCAACTGATTCGGTATGGAGTGGTTACACAATTGGCACTTCACCCATGTTGTCACACCCTGGCTCTGGGACTCTATATGTTGAGCCAGGGTGTGTTCATTCTTTGTGTTATATTTCTATGTTGGGGGTTCTAGTTCTTCTGTTTCTTTGTTGGCCTGAGTGACTCCCAATCAGAGGCAACGAGTGTCAGCTGTGGCTGGTTGTCTCTGATTGGGAGCCATATTTATACTGTCTGTTTTCCCTTGGTGTTTGTGGGGTTTTGTTCCAGTTGGTCATTGTTACCTAGGACGTTACGAGTCGTTTTGTTGTTTTGTATCGTGTGTGCACTTTAACTAATTAAAGTATGTTCGCTCAACACGCTGCGCCTTGGTCCTCCTCTATTAACGACGATCGTGACAGAAAAACCCACCATACCAGGACCAAGCAGCGTGTCCAGGAGCAGGCAGCCTGGACGTGGGAGCAGATTTTGGACGGGCAGGGGTCCTGGACCTGGGAGGAAATCCTGGCCGGGATGGATCGCCGGCCATGGAGTGAGACTGTAGAGAGGCGACGGAGAGAGGAGCAACGGCGTGATCTGGGTCGTCGTCGGACGGTCGAGAGGCAACCCCAAATAATTTTTAGGGGGGGGCACAGGGCATGGACGACGGGGCTGACGGAGGCAGAAAAGGGGCGTATTCAGAAGGCCACCAGGTTACGGGGGCCACTGGTCAAAGTAGAGCCAGTGGCGTGTGTCCCCAGTACGGTCCGGCCTGTTACGGCCCCTCGCACCAAATGGACGGTGTGCGTCGCCAGCCCGGTCCGGCCTGTCCCTGCTCCACGCACCAAGCCTACGGTGTGCGTCGCCAGCCCGGTCCGGCCTGTCCCTGCTCCACGCACCAAGCCTACGGTGTGCGTCGCCAGCCCGGTCCGGCCTGTCCCTGCTCCACGCACCAAGCCTACGGTGTGCGTCGCCAGCCCGGTCCGGCCTGTCCCTGCTCCACGCACCAAGCCTACGGTGTGCGTCGCCAGCCCGGTCCGGCCTGTCCCTGCTCCACGCACCAAGCCTACGGTGTGCGTCGCCAGCCCGGTCCGGCCTGTCCCTGCTCCACGCACCAAGCCTATGGTGTGCGTCGCCAGCCAGGCCCGGCCTGTTCCTGCCACTCGCACCAAGTCTACGGTGCGCGTCGCCAGCCCGGTCCGGCCTGTCCCTGCCACTCGCACCAAGTCTACGGTGCGCGTCGCCAGCCCGGCCCGGCCTGTTCCTGCCACTCGCACCAAGTCTACGGTGCGCGTCGCCAGCCCGGCCCGGCCTGTTCCTGCCACTCGCACCAAGCCAGGGGTGCGAGTCGTCAGCCTGGTCCGGCCCGTTCCTACTCCACGCACCAAGCCAGGGGTGCGAGTCGTCAGCCTGGTTCGGCCCGTTCCTACTCCACGCACCAAGCCAGGGGTGCGAGTCGTCAGCCCGGTCCGGCCCGTTCCGGCTCCGCGCACCGGGCCAGGGGTGCGCGTCGTCAGTCCGGCGCGGCCCATGCCTGGGTCACCGGTGCCTGGTGAGGTACCGGTCAGCTGCTCCACTACGGAGCTGAAGCTAACCGCTCCTGCTACGTCCGGTTCAGCTCCAGCCAGCGGGGCCAGACCGGACCAGGGGCGCTATGGGGGGTTTATTGGAGGGTGGTGGGCAAGGCCGGAGCCAGAACCGCCGCCGAGGAGGAATGCCCACCCAGCCCTCCCCTGTTTTGTTCTAGTGGAGGCGCGGTCGCAGTCCGCGCCTTTAGGGGGGGGTACTGTCACACCCTGGCTCTGGGACTCTATATGTTGAGCCAGGGTGTGTTCATTCTTTGTGTTATATTTCTATGTTGGGGGTTCTAGTTCTTCTGTTTCTTTGTTGGCCTGAGTGACTCCCAATCAGAGGCAACGAGTGTCAGCTGTGGCTGGTTGTCTCTGATTGGGAGCCATATTTATACTGTCTGTTTTCCCTTGGTGTTTGTGGGGTTTTGTTCCAGTTGGTCATTGTTACCTAGGACGTTACGAGTCGTTTTGTTGTTTTGTATCGTGTGTGCACTTTAACTAATTAAAGTATGTTCGCTCAACACGCTGCGCCTTGGTCCTCCTCTATTAACGACAATCGTGACACATGTCAGATACAGTCAAGTTATTGTCTGCCATTTTGTGATGCTAGAAGGTCTTGGGATGAGATGGCCGCTGGTATTTCCCCTTTGTGCTCTCCCTCCTTTTTGGTATCTGTAGGCAGTGGGTAGATGGATTGTTAATAATTCACCAACCTAAAGGGGCAGGAGAGGAGAGGATACTGTATATGTATAACTGACAATGCAAAGACACTGACTAAGAGAATACTTGAAAACACCTGCAAGACAGTGTTGCACAAAATGTTTTCCAGATCAGTGTTAAGGATTCTCAAAAGGAAATGCTCAATATTGGTATGAGACTCGACTGCTGCCATTTCATGGTGATGTGTTCAATCACAGATCTGGTCATAAAATGGTTGCCGGTATCGCATAAGGTCTATGTGTTATTACACTCCGGTAGGGGGAGGTGGAGTACTGACATCTTGTTGTGGCTTTAGCCGGGGTGCAGCCAGTCTGCCAAAAACATCTGAAAAAAGAAAAAGAGACGGGCCTCCAGGGACTTTCCAAGACTTTGTGCTCTGTGTGGTAAAATAACAAACATTCATCCCATACCACAATAAAATGTGCTCATGTACACACTTATGTGGATCAGACAACCCACAAAAAGAAGACAAAAGCTCATGCACAATAAAAATACCAGCAAACATTTTATTTCTAAACCAATGCTTAGGTTACATTTCGCCACAAAATGGCTGCCGGCAAGTCTGTCACACTGATACTACGCTTAGACAAAAGCATTCACAACAATGGATATGGATGTGTACAGGAAATGTAAAACAAGCATCAGATTAAATTACAGGTGGTTTAGTGAGAGATTAAAATCTTTAATAGATGATTTCTTCTCTTGGATAGGCAATATAATAGACCTTTGCTCCAGAACATCATGTTTTTATAACGAGGGTCACTGCCCTTCTATTTCTTAATCTAACGTTTCCTTTTCTTTTTTATACAAAATAAAATAAAGGGAAGGGAAGAACGAGACAATCAAATCAAAACAACTCATACAAGATAACAAAATATCACCAACAGAAGTGTCCATCTCTTATGAAAAAGACGATCTATAACGATATTCAATATTTACATAAATTTGCAATTTACAGTATATTAGGAGGTTGTGAGTATTGGTCAGAGTGAGAGTGAGAAAATGACATCACTATTTATAGTTCAAACAGTAGCATTGCTTTGGTCAATGTGGTGTGTTGTCTTCCGTGAACAGTCTCTCTCTTAGTTTGTAGTAGCTCCCCTTCCTGTCCATCAACTCCTGGTGAGTGCCCTGCTCCAGGACGGTCCCCTGGTCAATCAGAATGATCTGATCCGCCCTCTCAATGGTCTTCAGCCTATGAGCAATCACCAGCAGGGTCTGGGAGGGGCAGCTAGCCAGGGCCTCCTGGACCTGAGACAGAGGGAACATCTGAGTGAAACCACTAGCTAGCTCTAACCCTATTGAGAATGTCAATGCTAACTATTGTTACTTAGTACATAAGTGAGACCACTAGCACTAACCATATTGAGAGTATGAACGATGGAAGGCTAAAGCTATATGGTTCATGTGAGGAGGGAGGCCGTACCATGTGTTCGCTCTCAGTGTCCAGTGCGCTGGTGACCTCGTCCAGGATGAGGACCTGTGGCTCTCTGATCAGAGCTCTGGCGATGGCGATACGTTGCTTCTGACCGCCGGACAGCTGACCACCCCGCTCTCCTACATCTAATAGATGGACAGACAGACAGTACATTTATCGAGTCTCTCCCTGTGGTCATCCAGCAGTGATATATATAATATTCCTATTTGTCATTGATGATGGGTCAGTGTACCTGTGTCGTAACCTTTCTCCAGTTGGCTGATGAAGCTGTGGGCATTGGCTCTGCGAGCAGCTTCCTGTACCCTCTCCAGAGAGCAGTCTGCCAGACCATAGGCAATGTTGTCCTTTATGGACCCAGAGAACAGAACAGGTTCCTGGCCCACCATGGCCACCTGGTAGGGCAAAACCAATCCCCAATCAGCCAATCAAAACCAATGCAATGTTTTTTCTCCTGCGAAAATTCTTATACTGTTGGTAGCCATAAAGACTTTCTCTAGAGATGTAAAAGTGGCAATATATGTGTAGATATAGTCTTATCAATCAAGCAATCAAATGTTATATATAAAGCCCTTTTTACATCAGCAGATGTCACAAAGTGCTATACAGAAACCCAGCCTAAAACCCCAAACAGCAAGCAATGCAGATGTAGAAGCACGGAGCTGACTTTGTGGTGCAGGTGTGTGTCACGCCCTGGCTCTGGGGACTCTTAATTGTTGAGCCAGGGTGTGGATGTTCTATGTTTAGTTTTTCTATGTTTGGTTCTAGATCGTTTAGTTTCTATGTTGGCCAGGGTGGTTCCCAATCAGAGACAGCTGTAGCTCGTTGTCTCTGATTGGGGAACATATTTAGGCAGCCTGTTGGCATGTTAGTGTGTGGGATCTTGTTCTGTAAGGTTTGTGGTGTATAACCTAGGACTTCACGTATCGTTCATTTGTTGTTTTTGTTCGTGTAAGTACTAATAAAGTATGTACGCTTATCACGCTGCGCCTTGGTCCGCTTCATCCATTAACGACCGTGACAGAAGATCCCACCACAAGAGGACGAAGCAGCGTGCCCAGGAGGAGAAGAGGGCGATGTCTCAGGTGGGCGAATGGTGGTCATGGGAGGAGATATTCGCGGGCAGAGGGCCATGGGCAAAGGTAAATGACCAGGCAGGAGAGGAGAAACGGCGCCAACCGTGCCGACGACGGACACGCGAGAGGCAACCCCAAGACATTTTTTGGGGGGGGCACACGGCGTGGATGACGGGGCTGCTGGAGGCAGCTACAGGGCGAATCTGCGGACTAGGAGAGGAGGCCACCAGGTTACGGGGGCCATTGGTCATAATAATAATAATAATAATAATAATATGCCATTTAGCAGACGCTTTTATCCAAAGCGACTTACAGTCATGCGTGCATACATTTTTTTTTTTGTGTATGGGTGGTCCCAGGGATCAAACCCACTACCTTAGCGTTACAAGCGCCGTGCTCTACCAGCTGAGCTACAGAGGACCACAGAATGAGGGAGAAGGAGAGTGTAGAGGCACGGCGAGAGGTACTGGTTAGGCAGCAGAGGGAGCGGAGGTTTATAAGGAAACCCAGTCCCGCTCCTCGCACCAAGCAAGTGGTGTGTGTCACCAGTCCGGTCCGGCCCGTTCCTGATCCCCGCACAAGGCCAGTGGTGTGTGTTCCCAGTACGGTCCGGCCTGTTCCTGTCCCTCGCACCAAGCCTGTGGTGCGCGTCGCCAGCCCGGTCCGGCCTGTTCCTGCTCCCCGCACCAAGCCTGTGGTGCGCGTCGCCAGCCCGGTCCGGCCTGTTCCTTTCCCTCCCACCAAGGCTGTGGTGCACGTCGCCAGCCCGGTCCGGCCTGTTCCTGTCCCTCGTACCAAGCCTGTGGTGCGCGTCGCCAGCCCGGTCCGGCTTGTTCCTGCTCCCCGCACCAAGCCTGTGGTGCGCGTCGCCAGCCCGGTCCGGCCTGTTCCTGTCCCTCGCACCAAGCCTGTGGTGCGCGTCGCCAGCCCGGTCCGGCCTGTTCCTGCTCCCCGCACCAAGCCTGTGGTGCACGTCGCCAGCCCGGTCCGGCCTGTTCCTGCTCCCTGCACCAAGCCTGTGGTGCGCGTCGCCAGCCCGGTCCGGCCTGTTCCTGCTCCCCGCACCAAGCCTGTGGTGCGCGTCGCCAGCCCGGTCCAGCCTGTCCCTGCTCCCCGCACCAAGCCTGTGGTGCGCGTCGCCAGCCCGGTCCGGCCTGTTCCTGTCCCTCGCACCAAGCCTGTGGTGCGCGTCGCCAGCCGGGTCCGGCCTGTTCCTGCTCCCCGCACCAAGCCTGTGGTGCGCATCGCCAGCCCGGTCCGGCCTGTTCCTGCTCCCCGCGCCAAGCCAGTGGTGCGCGTCGCCAGCCCGATCCGGTCTGTACCTGCTCCCCGCACCAAGCCAGTGGTGCGCGTCGTCAGCCCGGTCCGGCCCGTTCCTGCTCCCCGCACCAAGCCAGTGGTGCGCGTCGTCAGTCCGGCACGGCCCGTGCCTGTTCCACCGGTGTTCAGTCCAGCTCCGGCCAGCGGGGCCAGACCAGACCAGGGGCGCAACGGGGGGGTAGAGAGAGAGTGGTGGTCACGCCCGAAGCCGGATCCGCCTCCGAGGCGGAATGCCCACCCGGCCCCTACCCGGTTGTGTTGGTGTGGCGCGGTCGCAGTCCGCGCCTTTGGGGGGGGGGGTACTGTCACGCCCTGGCTCTGGGGACTCTTATTGTTGAGCCAGGGTGTGGATGTTCTATGTTTAGTTTTTCTATGTTTGGTTCTAGATCGTTTAGTTTCTATGTTGGCCAGGGTGGTTCCCAATCAGAGACAGCTGTAGCTCGTTGTCTCTGATTGGGGACCATACTTAGGCAGCCTGTTGGCATGTTAGTGTGTGGGATCTTGTTCCGTAAGGTTTGTGGTGTATAACCTAGGACTTCACGTATCGTTCATTTGTTGTTTTTGTTCGTGTAACTAATAAAGTATGTACGCTTATCACGCTGCGCCTTGGTCCGCTTCATCCATTAACGACCGTGACAGTGTGTTGGTAGTGGTGCTGTTTGCTGTCTATATTACCTTCCTGTGCAGGTAGTGGTGCTGGTAGCTCTGCAGTGGCAGTCCGTCCAATAGGATCTCTCCCTGCTGAGGCTGGTAGAACCTCTCCAGCAGACTGACACAGGTGCTCTTCCCCCCTCCTGACGGCCCCACCAGAGCAGTCAGCTGACCTGGCCTCAGCTCCAGAGAGAAGCCCTAACACAAGCAGAAAGCCAATGACACACTACCTCAGCAATGGCACAAGGAAAGGCAAAAATGTGGTGATGACGAAACTGCCCGGTAAGGTTGCCTTATGTTTTACCCTCCTCCCAGGTGAGCTTTACCTGCAGTACTTTACGTTCCTGGCGGGTAGGATAGGAGAAGGAGAGGTTGTTGAAGTGGATGTGTCCAGTCAAGGTCTCTGGTTGGAGGGTCCCCTTGGTGCTGACCTGGGGCTCTCTGTCCAGGTACTCAAACACCTTACCAGCTGCCCCCACCGAATTCAGCATGTCGCCAAAAATGTAAATCAAAGTCTGAGAGGGCAGAGGGCAGATTTATTATTCAGAATTGTGTCATCGTAACTCAATATATGTTAGTCTTTGGACTAACCGTTTCTACACTATTAAAAATATGTATTTTGTATTCCCTAACATTGATCTTTCTCGTCACTATAGCAACTTTTACATTATGTACTTAGTAATAAATGCATTGCCATTAAACTTGTAATATTTATTCACCTCTTAATCGTCAATGGAACATTAAAGGTTGTTGATAAGACATTTGCCTTGCTGTGAATGATGGGGCTGAGACAATGATAAAGTAGCATTACCGTACCCTGATATTGTCTGCCATGTCAGACTGGTAGAGAATGAAAGAGACCAGGTTCCCGGTGCTCATCTGACCTCGCTGGATAAACAGTCTGCCATAGTACAGCATGACCACCTGCATTACCAGCGCTGTTAGCTGTAACACACAAACACACAGAATGTGATGAGTACATGCACTGACGATCACAAGAACTGGTGACCGGCAGTTTGCCTTATTCCCAATCAAATAAGAAGCATTTAAATCTTCTGAGCATAAGGGGGACAGTGAGTGATCCCTGCATACTCACTCTTCTCAGGAGCAGGTAGACTGCCCTGACGGTGTCCCGCCTGGTCTTGAGATTGTGGGTGTCCATCAACCTGTCGTTATAGCGACCAGCCTCACGCTGCTCAGTTTTGAAGCTTCGTACGGTCCGGATTCCCGCAACTGTTTCCCCCGCTGCCTCGTTCGCCCTGGCCATGGAGTCCTGCACCTCCTTAGAGAGCCTCTGAGGAACAGTCAATCCACAATAACATTTACTAGACTCTATTTTACAAGGTTACCCAGTACATTTAGTATTCACCATCTTATGTACTGTATATTCACACCAAAAATGTCAGGGCCTTCTGCATTAGATCATTTCAGCGAATCATTGCAGGGACCAACATATCATTTCAGGACCTTCTGATCTGGGCACAAACAACTCTTAGAAAAAAGGGTTCCTAAAGGGTTCTTCTGCTGTCCCCATAGAATAACCCTTTTCAGTTCCAGGTAGAACCCTTTTGGGTTCCAGGTAGAACCTCAGTAGAAAGGGTTCTACATGGAACCCAAAAGGGTTCTAGCTGGAATCAAAAGGGTTCTAAATGGAACTAAAAAGGGCTCTTCAAATGGTTATCCTATGGGGACAGCCGAACAACCCTTTTAGGTTCTAGATAGAGTCTACCATACCAGATAATAGTTGTCATGGATGCTTTGCAGCAGGCCGGTGATGGGCGTCTCCATCAGCATGAGCAGAGTGAGCTTCCAGGATAGGCTCATCATGAGCGACAGCATACCCACGGTCTTAATGAGGGTCCTCAGTAGGACGTTGACATTTAGGGCCACCGCCCGGGCCATCAGAGTTGTGTCTGTGGACAGCCGGGACGTGATGTCACCTACGAGAGTTCAGAGGTGAAAGTTGCAACTTTGTCGAATAACTAAGGCGCATAGAAGAACAAACTGGTGGGGTCTTCAAGAGATATTCAGCCACTCATCAGAGTACAGTCCATTGGACGACAAAGGAAGTTAAATAGAAAGTGCATTTAAGTTACAGTAATTTCATGAACAAACAAGGGTCCCATACATTCCAGAAATACAACAGATTGCATACGGATCATTAGTTCTTGTTTGGGATAATCATAAACGTGTCTCTACCTGTCTTGATGGTCTCAAAGAAGCCAATGTCCTGCTTCACCAGGGCCCCAAACAGCTCTACTTTCATTCGAGAGGTGAAGCTGTTGATGGCACACATGAAGAGGCCTCCACGACAGCCTGCACTGAAAGAGCTGCAACAAACAGACACCATAAGCTACAGCAGTGTTGAAATAATGTTCACTTGCAGCAGCGAAATCAGTGTATTCAATAACCTTTACATACATATATTATACAAACTACAATATGTAATGTGCGAAATTGATGAAGACCGTAGTGGTGAAAAACAGATAAGAAGCTCTCTGTTGAATCTGCTTACCTTCCCAAAGAGTAAAGCCCCATGAGGATGATAGCTGTGAGAAAGTTATTCCACTTGTACTGGGTACCCAAGATGTCAATCACTTTTCCCGTGTAGTATGGGATGAACATTTCACCTGAAAACACACACCACCACCATCATCATCATCATTATCATTGTAATCTTCATCATCATCATACTCACAATAATCATCGTCTTCATCATCACATAATACTCAGTAATTTTGTCAAAACAACAATTAAATACTTACAGAGGACAGCCAGTGACAGGAATATAAACGCCCCAATCAAAAGGAGGGTGTCAGGTCTGTAGAAGATGAGGACTCTCATGAACAGCACTCGTGCCTTCTGCTTCTTCTGTTTCCCGTTACTTTCTCCATTGCTGTCAGGGAAGGTGGTCTCCCAAAATAAGGCTGCTGCAGCTACTGCCGCCGTACACAATAGCCACAAACTTGGACCCCCCAACGATCCATACGCGCTCTCCGGTGAACCTCCATACAGCATCAGTCGCACAGTCTCATAGACCGGGGCAAGGAAACAGTGCACCGCTAACCAGCGCTTGAATACGGGTTTTATCGATCCTAGTGTGAGTAGCGATAACCCGAGTAACAGAACTAATCGAATCCCCGCTACAACCCATAGACGCACCAGATTTCCGAAATAATTAAAAGTGCTTGGTCCAGTTTCGAAAATAGATGCGCCAAAACCCGGTGCGCAAAATGTGGTTATGTCAATGCATATACCTAAAGCCATAGCGAACGCGCACATTCTAAGCATACTTCTTATCGTCTAAAATGCGTTTTAATCTATAACCTATGAATTCAAAGGTGAGAGATGGCAAGTCCCCGAATTCGTGTAGATCCTTTCCACTGAATTGACTTTTTTCATTTGTTTTCAAAGGCTACGTTTTAGTTTCAGTTTCAATTTCCCATATGCCCTAACCAGAGGGGGAATTCTTCTCCACAATATTATGCACTTTCCATTTAGCTTGTATTCTGTGACATAATAAATACCAGACAATAATGCTCGCGCACTTAGCCTATTGGTTTATGGTGACATGTTTATCCTACACTCTTTAAAAAAACTGTGATCTAGAACCTAAAAGGGCTTTCCCCATAGGAGAACCCTTTGAAGAACCATTTTTGGTACCAGGTAAAACCATTTGGGGTTCCATGTAGATTCCTTTCCACAGAGGGTTCTACATGGAACCCAAAAGAGTTCTACCTGGGACCAAAAAAGGTTCTACCTGGAACCAAAAAGGGTTATCCTATGGGGACAACCGAAGAACCCATTTGGAACCCTTTTTTCTAAGAGTGTACATGTGGTCTCTTGCGCGCTCCCCGCTTTGGCGCCTTTTTGAGTTTTTATTTGTCACATACACGTGTTTATCAGATGTTATTGCGGGTGTAGCGAAATGCTTGTGCTTCTAGCTCCGACAGTGCAGTAATATCTAACAAGTAATATCTAACAATTTCACAACATATACCCAATACACATAAATCTAGTAAAGAATGGAATTTAAGAATATATACATATATGGACAAGCAATGACAGAGCAGCATGGACTAAGAAACAGTAGAATATTATAGAATAGAATACAGTATATACATATGAGATGAGGAGTGCAAGATTTGTAAACATTATTAAAGTGACTAGTGTTCCATTTCTTAAAGTGGCCAGTGATTTCAATAGGCAGCAGCAGCCTCTAATGTGCTAGTGATGGCTATTTAACAGTCTGATTGTCTTGAGATAGAAGCTGGTTTTCATTCTCTCTGTCCCAGCTTTAATGCACCTATACTGACCTCGCCTTCTGGATGATAGCGGGGTGAACAGGCAGTGGCTCGGGTGGTTGATATCCTTGATGATCTTTTTGGCCTTCCTGTGACATCGGGTGCTGTAGGTGTCTTGGAGGGCAGGTAGGTAACAGTTCCCACAGTCCATAGATATACGTGGCCATGTCTGTGACCTCATTAAACCCATATATATATAGCTGATATATTGTCTATTATTTGACCTTGACCACTAACTAGGATAACCTAAGTAGGCTAATGTAGGTCTGTCATAGGCTAGCCTATAAATGTCCACTTTTAATTAACACAAAAGACAACAATGTGTTGATAAATTAAACCTGCTGGCTTCATATCCACTTGGTAACTGATGATTCATGATCACCTAAACTGAATACAATTTGCTACGAATATTCCCATGGCCTCACCAGTGCATGGCTTATATACGGTTAGAAATAATCCTAATACCAAACATTACCATAACTTTTGATGGTGGCAGAACACTTCTTGAATAGTTGTTTTGGGGTTGAAAAAAACATACAGAGAAATATCCAAGGAAAGTTTAATTGAGAGATGGTTTATTGACTTGTGAATCACCCAAAGACACAGTCCATCATGAGGTCCCCGGCTACCAAAAATAAAATCAGTCTTCAACAGAGGGCATAACAATTATGAATAGTTTTGAAATAGTATGTGTAGTGATGTGGGGATGAGAATATTGAACATTGTGCCAGCATGATTCATACCCCTATCCAAACATGCTATATCCTGTGTAGATGTAATAGTACTGTTTGTTCGTAAGGTGGCCATATGTCCACTCACTGTTTCATAATTACAACAACTTGAGTGTTACTGTTTTCACAACCCAGTTTTCACTGATCATAAAAAGTGGGCAACTCATTGCCCAGAATGCATTTCTCCTCTGCACCCTTTTTATCGATAGTGACAAGGTAGGCCACACCTCCGCTGGAACCATCTCGACTCATAGCCAATGAAAGTGCTGAGAGAGAGGAAAGATTAAGAAAGAGAGCGAGAGAGAGAGAGTATATTATTGGCTAATGACACAACATCATAATAGCGTCTAATTCATGCTGTTTAGGTCATATATCAACACATATCTGTATTTTAAAAGTGCACTGTCACTCACTGTTGACAACAAACTGTTGGCAGTCCTCTTTGCTCATGGCCTTCCGGTACTCTGCATCAACAAACCCATAGACGTAGGAGCTTCCGGAGCCGCCGACCGCAAAGGGTTGTCTGGACAACAGGCCATTCAGGGTCACATACACCTGGGAGGGGTCAATGAGTGGGGAATGCGTGAACAACTGTGAGTTTGATGCAACTATGAGTTTGATTCTGTACTAATTGTACTAAAAGTTAATTAGTGCATACACTCAAAACTATTACAAAATTGTCAATTGAATTCAAAATGACGTCTTCTGAGCTTCAGGGATCAGTTAATATGTTCCAGATGTAAGAACATTTTCTGAAAGAGACACAATAAATACATTAATACAGATTGGACTAGTGTTTATAGATGTGGCATTTCTATGTAATAACTGACCTGTCCCCCTCCTCTCTTGTCCCACCCAGCAACAATGAGATGTGCTGACAGCTCTTCTTTGTACTTGTACGAGATGTTTTTCACCAGAGTGGCAGCTGAACGAACTTGAGGATCCTCTCCAACCTCAATGCTGAGTTAAAGAAGTCACAAGTCACAAAAGCCAAAGCTCAATAGCATAATTCTCATTAACAATATCTATATAAGCAAACCCCCACGAGAACATGACAAAATGCACACTACACTGTACGCCTATAAACCTTTTCCATACATTTAATTCAACCAAATTTATTATACAGTACATACCACTATAGCTTTTGTCGACCACAATAAATAGCCATGCAATGGGTAATACGTGTAATACCTGTGCACATCCAGCTGGTAGTTAACCATCTCAGCGATGGTCTGGGCATCTGCAGCCGAGCCTGATAGGGCGCAGTAGATCTTGTCATGGAGGAGAGAGAGCTTGTTCATCACCCGGTTCACCACAGTCTCCCTATGAGGGATAGAGAGAAGAGGGAGGATGGATGGAGGAAAAACGGAGGGTTGAGGGAAGACCATAACTTTTTGAATGTTCATAGTAAATAATTGGCTCTCAAAGACTTGGAACAGCCACTTACCCAGCAGACACTCGAGAGTCAGAGCCCAGCACAACCCCTCCATCAAACTCAATAGCAATGATGGTGGTCTGAAAGAAAAGCACAGACACAATTTAGATTAAGTGCTTTCCAAACTGGCTTGAGGGCATAATTAAATGACTCAATTGAATGACTCTACACAGCTAAATTCACTTTGAGACTGACCATTTGGAAAAGGCAATAGATTCTGTTTCTACATTAATAAAAAATAAAACAAATAAAAACACAATGCACACCCCAACATTTTACAATGAGAATACTTCTCTAGGCTAATATGAATTCCACCTCCATACATGTCATCAAATTATACTCACCCCAGTTTTTACTTCTTCAGATAGCCACCCTGGCTCTGGTGATTCGTCTAACATCTTGAAGCACTTTCGTTTTGCGCACGAAAGAGAAGTGGCTGGTCGCGTTGATACCTGTTCAGTGCACACGTGAGAAGACTATTGATTCAACGCGAAATGATACAAATAAAACATGCAATTTAACACCAAACGATGCCTCATTTAGGACATACGCGAACATTTGCTATTAAACTAGAATTTTGTTTTAAGAATCAACTCTTAAAAGATATTTCAGAAAAGAGCCGTCATACCTTTCTGTCTAGTCCACCATTTCCCGGAATAAACTGAAAATGAAAGTTACATTGTCAGTCACCGAACGGCCAGTGAGAGGCTGAAACATACTGTGAGCTCCAAAAGTATTGGGACAGTGACATTTGTGTTGTTGTTTTGGCTCTCTACTCGCAACTCTTTGGAAACGACTACGAGGTTAAAGTGCAGTTTGTCAACTTTAATTTGATGGTATTTTCATCCATATCGGATGAACCGTTTAGAAATTACAGAGGTTTTTGTACATAGTCCCCCATTTTAGGGGAACATTAGTATTGGTGCAAGTTAACTTATGTGTATTAAAGTAGTAAAAAGTTAAGTATTTGGTCCCATATTTATAGCACTCAATAACTACATCAAGCTTGTGACTACAAATTTGTTGAATGCATTTGCTATTTGTTTTGGATGTGTTTCTGATTATTTTGTGCCCAATAGAAATGAATGCTAAATAATGTATTGTGTCATTTTGGAGTCACTTTTACTGTAAATAAAAATTGAATATGTTTCTAAACACTTCTACCTTAATGTGGATGGTACCATGATTATGGATAATCCTGAATAATGATGAGTGAGAAAGTTACAGAGGCATAAATACCCCCCTCCTCCAAAAATGCTAACCTCGCCTGTTATTGGTAATGGTGAGAGGTTAAACATTTATTGTTAACAAACTATAGTTTTGGCAAGTCGGCTAGGACATCTACTTTGTGCATGACACAAGTAATTTTTCCAACAATTGTTTACAGACAAATTATTTCACTTATAATTCACTGTATCACAATTCCAGTGGGTCAGAAGTTTACATACACTAAGTTGACTGTGCCTTTAAACAGCTTGGAAAATTCCAGAAAATGATGTCATGGCTTTAGAAGCTTCTGATAGGCTAATTTACATAATTTGAGTCAATCGGAGGTATACCTGTGGATGTATTTCAAGGCCTACCTTCAAACTCAGTGCCTCTTTGCTTGACATCATGGGAAAATCAAAATAAATCAGCCAAGACCTCAGAAAAAAAAAATGTAGACCTCCACAAGTCTGGTTCATCCTTGGAAGCAATTTCCAAATGCCTGAAGGTACCACGTTCATCTGTACAAACAATAGTACGCAAGTATAAACACCATGGGACCACGCAGCCGTCATTCTGCTCAGGAAGGAGACGCGTTCTGTCTCCTAAAGATTAACGTACTTTGGTGCGAAAAGTGCAAATCAATCCCAGAACAACAGCAAAGGACCTTGAGAAGATGCTGGAGGAAACAGGTACAAAAGTATCTATATCCACAGTAAAACAAGTCATATATCGACATAACCTGAAAGGCCGCTCAGCAAGGAAGAAGCCACTGCTCCAAAACCACCATAAAAAAAGACAGAATACAGTTTGCAACTGACAAAGATCGTACTTTTTGGAGAAATGTCCTCTGGTCTGATGAAACAAAAATAGAACTGTTTGGCCATAATGACCATCGTTATGTTTGGAGGAAAAAGGGGGTGGCTTGCAAGCCGAAGAACACCATCCCAACCATGAAGCACGGGGTGGCTGCATCATGCTGTGGGGGTGCTTTGCTGCAGGAGGGACTGGTGCACTTCACAAAATAGATGGCATCATGAGGAAGGAAAATTATGTGGATATATTCAAGCAACATCTCAAGACATCAGTCAGGAAGTTAAAGCTTGGTCACAAATGGGTCTTCCAAATGGACAATGACCCCAAGAATACCTCTGTAGCTCAATTGGTAGAGCATGGCGCTTGTAACGCCAGGGTAGTGGGTTCGATCCCCGGGACCACCCATACGTAAAAATTTATGCGCACATGACTGTAAATCGCTTTGGATTAAAGCGTCTGCTAAATGGCATATTATTATTATTATTATTAATACTTCCAAAGTTGTGGCAAAATGGCTTAAGGACAACAAAGTCAAGGTATTGGAGTGGCCATCACAAAGCCCTGACCTCAATCCTATAGAACATTTGTGGGCAGAACTGAAAAAAGCGTGTGCGAGCAAGGAGGCATACAAACCTGACTCAGTTACACCAGCTCTGTCAGGAGGAATGGGCCAAAATTCACCCAACTTATTGTGGGAAGCTTGTGGAAGGCTACCCGAAACGTTTGACCCAAGTTAAACAATTTAAAGGCAATGCTACCAAATACTAATTGAGTGTATGTAAACTTCTGACCCACTGGGAATGTGATGAAATAAATAAAAGCTGAAATAAATAATTCTCTCTACTATTATTCAGACATTTCACATTCTTAAAATAAAGTGGTGATCCTAACTGACCTAAAACAGGGAATTTTTACGAGGATTAAATGTCAGGAATTGTGAAAAACTGAGTTTAAATGTATTTGCCTAAGGTGTATATAAACTTCCGACTTCAACATAGGTGTAGATACGCAGAAAGATGCCTCAACGTAAATTGGGCATATTCCCTCAGAGATACCCTACTCAATTATAGTGGGGACTGTCAGATTGACATACTGTATATATAATCAAACACACTTACACGCAGTGTAAACATATTTTTTCCTTAGATTTTATTGATTCCATACACAGAGGTCATTAGGTTAAAAAAATATAACGCACAGAAACATAGTGAACACAGTGTGGATTAGGAAACACATTGGCAGGAGCAGAGAAGATTCTCACATTGGACTCTTTGAAATCATGAATGCTCATTTCTAACCGCAGTCCCAAAACGTATGTGAATAGTTAAGCCTATGAACACCAAATTCCACATGTACAGTATGAACCACAGTAAATGGTTGGGTGAAGGTTCCAAATTCATCTCACAGTGTCACAGCTGAGTGATTGGCTGATTGAAGTGTCACTACTCGTCGTGGAATTTGGGAAGCTTGTCTCCAGGGATTACAACATGCTCCACCCCCTCCTCGGTGATCACTACCAGGTGTGCCACACCCCCGCTGACATTGTCTCTGCCCATAGCTAGGGCAAGAGCTAGGTGGGGTGAACAGGAGAAAAAGAAGGGGGAGAGAGGAAAGAGAGGAAAATAGGTCAGATGGCAGGCAGAGATGGGTATGAGACCATATCTGTTCATATTTTCGGGAAACAGCTCTTTTGTGTTCCAGTGCCAACAATCCCATAGCAAACCCATCCTACAATCACTCTCCACTGGAAGATGTATTCAATAAAAAATTTACATTCATTATTTAATATCTGACGTCTTATATCCTATATAAAAACAGTGGCATTCGGATAAAACAATGAAGCCTATGAGATTCTACAGGAAAAATCCACGTTTACCATTTGTAGCAAACTGCAGGCACTCCTCTTTGCTCATGTCAGGTTTGTATTTGGCGTCGGCGTAACCGTAAATGTACGTGCTCCCTGACCCTCCGATGGTGAACGGCTGACTGAGTAACATACCACCCAGGGCCACTGTGTAAACCTACAGGTAAGATAACAGTTAGAAATCGTGTGTGTGTTCTACTCTATTGTGTTCTATTCTATATGTCTGTTTGACTGTTTGTTATGCCCCAGGGCTTCACCTGTGGCCCTTTCTTCCTGTCCCAGCCTGCAGTGATGAAGCCGGCCTGCAGCTCCTCCTTGTTGTTGTAGCACAGCTCCCTCAACACGGACGCTGCTGCCTTCACCAGAGGAGGTGACTCCATCTGGATACTTACCACACAGCGCAGGCACAGAGAAGACATGGTTGTTATAATTCAGGATTATTCCACAGTTTGTTTCTATGTCTATTGTAGTTCAGTAGGCTGCACATTACTACTAAGACCACCTCTAAAATTGAGGTCTCCCTATTGCTAATAATAATACAAATCAATCACACATCAATCAAGCTTCATTAGTTTGATATCAACCATCATGAGCTATGTTGAACCAGCCAGGGCCAGGGACAGAGACAGGGAAAGGGATAGGGTGGTCTATACCTGTGGAAGGAGATCTGGAACTTGGCAGCCTTGGTGACGGCCTGAGCGTCTGCCAGGGAGCCAGCGATGCAGCAGAATATCCTGTCATGAACCTGGATCAGCTTGTTGATGGTCTTAGAGGACACGTAGTACCTGTGGGTGAAGTGGAGACAGAGACACATTAGATAGAGACTCCTGGTGACACATTCCAATGTATATATTGCTATATGGCTGATTTATTTAATATGCTGTGTGTAACAGACTTATATTTTACAGTAGAACTATCATAAAGACATGTCTATAGGGAAGGAGGGGCAATATGATTAACATGATTCCAGGTGTTAATAGGTGTTGAAGCTACTCACCCTCCAATGGACGCCCTGGAATCTGAGCCGATGATAACCCCTCCATTGAATGTCACCGCCAAGATGGTGGTCTGTAGGAGATAACATGCAGAGCATCAAAACCAATCAATACATGTATCATCATTTAGATGGGGATAGAACAAACAATATAATATATAGCTGATATAATATGTTTGTATTATAATGCATTTATTACATATTTATTATATATTATCTGAGGTCCGTTTTTCCTCCTTACGGATATGGTTGGGATTTGGGGAGGCTAAACTGATCTTAGATCAGTGCTAAAGTGTATCGTACCCTGAGCTTGAGTTGCATATGAATGTCTCGAAAACGAAAGTAAATTCAGCACTTTGTTCGTATTAATATCAAGTTAAATGCCTAAACGTTTCCCTGAATTTCAGCTCTAGGCTTTTGAGATAAATTAACATCAAGGTAGTCTAGAATAAAAATCCTCTGGGTAAATACAGGTAAATTGGTCGCAAAATGCATTGTCTATCGCAGCTTCAATTTAGAATTGTTTTTGTAACATTATCGGGTACAAAATATGAATAACAAATTACAAATTACTTACGCCTGTACTAACTCCTTTGATTTGAGAGTCCATAAAACGTCTTTCCATTATTGTCAGAACACGGATGAAAAAGAGAGATAAAACTGCGTCCCTCAGTCACATACATAAGATCAAGAAAATAGCGACCTCAAGCGAATTGAAATGCAGAATCGCTGGGAAGTCAAAATCTCACGAGTCCAAAATAACCGTCCCCAGGTATGGCGTTATCAAATGTTCTCGAAACACCTGCATCGGGATTTAATTTTGACAACGTCTCCAGGTATGATTTCCCTTTAATCTTTTAGCAGAATAATAGTGTTGTTATTTCTTGTAAAGAGTGAAACTTCGTAATTATTCATGATTTATACCAAGCCTATATCAAAAGTGAAAGTAATTATCTCTCGGAAAGTGTAAATATATGTGCTTTTTTCAATACAATTACATTATTTTAAATAGGCTACCTTCATTCAAATAAAAGTAATATGTGTTCTTCAGCTGATTGCATTTTTTATTTATCTGTTCATTAGGTAGTGATGCTGTTGGTATTGACATTGTATTTCAGTGTATGATCAGTCAATTTTATCTTGGCTTTATCACTTAGAAATGTTGCTTTGGAGGGTCTGCTTCAGGGAGGACATACCAACGCACCTAAGCCGATGAAGACTGGGACCACCATAGCTGGAGTTGTGTGTAAGGTAAAAATGATTCACATTGATGATGGGCAGCCAGGCATCTAACCAACTCTGTTGCATAATGGTCTCATTTAATGTATTTTGCTTTCATTTTTATTCAATTTGTATTATTCATATCTGTATTGTGACTGCAATAATGGGCGAAGTGTATTCTAATTACACTGAACAAAAATATAAATTCCACATGTAAAGTGTTGGTTCCATGTTTCATGAACTGAAATAAAAGATCCAAGAAATGTCCATATGTGCAAAAAGCTTATTTCTCTCAAATTTTGTGCACAAATTTGTTTGCATCCCAGTTAGTGAGCATTTCTCCTTTGCCAAGATAATCCATACACCTGACAGGTGTTACATATCAAGAAGCTGATTAAACAGCATGATCATTACACAGGTGCACCTTGTGCTGGGGACAATAAAAGGCCACTCTAAAATGTGCAGTTTTGTCACACAACACAATGCCACAGATGTCTCAAGTTTCATTTCTCTACTGTAAGCCGCCTCCAACGTCATTTAGAGAATTTGGCAGTACGTCCAACCGGTCTCACATCCGCAGACCACGTGTATGGCGGCATGTGGGCAAACTACTTGCTGATTTCAACGTTGTGAACAGAGTGCCCCATGGTGGCGGTGGGGTTATGGTATGGGCAGGCATAAGCTACGGACAATGAACACAATTGCATTTTATCTATGGCAATTTGAATGCACAGAGATACCGTGACGTGATCCGGATAATGCACAGTCCCATGTCGCAACGATCTGTACACAATTCCTGGAAGCTGAAAATGTCACAAGTCTTCCATAGCCTGCATACCCACCAGACATGTAACCCATTGAGCATGTTTGGGACGCTCTGGATCGACATGTATGACAGCGTGTATCAGTTCCCGCCAATATCCAGCAACTTCGCACAGCCATTGAAGAGGAGTGGGACAACATTCCACAGGCCACAATCAACAGCCTGATCAACTCTATGCGAAGGAGATGTGTTGCGCTGCATGAGGCAAATGGTGGTCACACCAGATACTGACTGGTTTACTGATCCACGCCCCTACCTTTTTTTTAAAGGTATCTGTGACCAACAAATGCATATTTGTATTCCCAGTCATGTGAAATCCAAAGATCAGGGCCTAATGAATTTACTTAAATTGACTGATTTCCTTATATGAACTGTAACTCAGTAAAATCTTTGAAATGGTTGCATGTTGCTTTTATATTTTTGTTCAATATATTTATGTGTATGCTGATCATTTGTGCAGGATGGAGTGGTACTGGGAGCAGACACACGGGCCACCTCCGGTGAAGTGGTGGCTGATAAGATGTGTGCTAAGATCCACTACATCTCCCCCAATATGTAGTGAGTAGGCCTACACCTGTAATGGGTAGTGTGGTGTGGCTTATTTGTGGAACACAATTGGTTGTAAGAAACAAGTGAATGAGAAGTACAAAATTGGGGGCTTTTCCCAGAACACAAACTGTCACTTCTATTTGAGATATTCATACCTGCATCCATTTTCTGTCCTCTCTCCTGCCTACTCCCTCTCTCAGCTGCTGTGGTGCAGGAACTGCAGCGGACACAGAGAAGACTACCGACCTGCTGTCCTCCAACCTCACCATATTTTCTATGAACAGCGGCAGGAATCCACGTGTCGTGATGGCAGTGAATATTCTGCAGGACATGCTCTTCAGGTATGTGTGTGTTCAGGTGTGTGTGTGTGTGTGTCTTTACCACTCTCCATTAGAGCCTTCAACATTACACTTCATTAGAGCATTTAAGGAGCAATCTGCTGTTCAAACAACAACAAAGTGGGCAACCCTGCCACTGTTTTGGTAAACAGTTGAGGGATGGGGCTGGAGAAACGTAACCACTCTTAAATTCATCAACAGAGCTATGGATGCAAGGACTGACCATCTGTGAGGTGAAAATGTTTTTTTTTTTTTTTTACCAGGGCCTAGATTCAATGGGTTCAGTGTTAACCCGCCATAACCGACAATCGAATAGCATATCGTTATTTTAGGTGATGTTGGAGGTGTAACTGCGTTGGAGCTGTCAAAATCGCTGAGTGGCCACACCCGTAGGCCCTATCACTCCTGTTAGAAGTTCAGAAATAGAACGTGTAGGCTCAATATAAATAATGGCACTGTCAGGGTTGAGTGTAGAGGTAACGTGGAATCACACGCAGGACACACAGAGGTTCGAAACAGATGTCTTTAGTGAGGTCCAAGAAAACAAGCCAACCACGGCAACAGGCCACAGGCGAACAATTACGCACACTGGTAAGTACCAAAAATAAATGCGCACAACGTGCGGGACTCTCTCTAACAAAACGAATACAGAGAGAATAGAACAACGAACTAATACAACACGTGACATCGAACAATTACACACAACACCTGACCAAACACAAGAGAACTAAATAGGACGCATAATGAACACTAACAAGGAACAGGTGTAACAAACAGACAAAACCAATCAAACATTGAAACATAGAACGGTGGCAGCTAGTATTCCGGAGAAGCCTGCCCGAACAAGGAGAAGGAGCAGCCTCGGCCGAAACCGTGACAGTACCCCCCCCCCTTGACGCGCGGCTCCAGCCGTGCGCCGACCCCGGCCTCGGGGACGACCAGGAAGACGCGGAGCAGGGCGCGTAGGATGACCACGATGGAACTCGGTCAGAAGAGACGGGTCTAGGATGTCCCTCCTCGGCACCCAGCACCGCTCCTCCGGGCCGTACCCCTCCCACTCCACGAGATATTGGAGACCCCCCATCCGGCGTCTCGAATCTAGGATGGACCGAACAGTGTACGCCGGAGCCCCCTCGATGTCCAACGGGGGCGGAGGAGTCTCTTCTATCTCATAGTCCTGGAGTGGACCAGCTACCACCGGCCTGAGGAGAGACACATGGAACGAGGGGTTAATATTCTTGTAATCAATGGGCAGTTGTAACCTATAACACACCTCGTTCAATCTCCTCAGGACTTTAAAAGGCCCCACAAACCGCCGACCCAGCTTCCGGCAGGGCAGGCGGAGGGGCAGGTTTCTGGTCGAGAGCCAGACTCGATCTCCAGGTGCGTACACTGGCCCCTCACTGCGGTGGAGATCGGCGCTCGTCTTATGTCGACGGATGGCTCGCTGCAGATGGATGTGTGCAGCGTTCCACGTCTCCTCCGAGCGCCGCACCCACTCATCCACCGCAGGGGCCTCGATCTGGCTCTCATGCCAAGGTGCCAGAACCGGCTGGTACCCTAACACACACTGGAAAGGGGTTAGTTTAGTGGAGGAGTGGCGGAGAGAGTTCAGTGCCATCTCGGCCCAGGGAACATATCTCGCCCACTCCTCCGGCCGGCCCTGGCAATACGACCTCAGAAACCTACCCACATCCTGGTTGACACGTTCGACCTGCCCATTACTCTCCGGGTGGTAACCCGAGGTAAGGCTCACCGAAACCCCCAACCGTTCCATAAACGCTCTCCAGACTCTGGAGGTAAACTGGGGGCCTCGATCAGACACTATATCCTCGGGTAACCCGTAATGCCGGAAGACGTGGGTAAATAGAGCCTCAGCGGTCTGTAGGGCAGTAGGAAGACCCGGCATGGGAAGGAGACGACAGGCCTTCGAGAACCGATCCACAACGACCAGGATGGTGGTATTCCCCTGTGAGGGGGGAAGGTCTGTAACAAAATCCACCGAGAGGTGAGACCAGGGTCGTTGTGGAACGGGCAGGGGTTGTAACTTACCCCTGGGCAAGTGTCTGGGCGCCTTACACTGGGCACACACCGAGCAGGAGGAGACATAAATCCTCACATCCCTGGCTAACGTTGGCCACCAGTACTTTGTGCTAAGGCAGTGCACTGTCCGGCCAATACCTGGATGCCCAGAGGAGGGTGACGTGTGAGCCCAATAAATGAGTCGATCCCGGACCTCGAGCGGGACGTACGTCCGACCCACCGGACACTGTGGAGGGCTAGGGTCGGTGCGTAACGCCCGCTCGATCTCCGTATCGACCTCCCATACCACCGGTGCAACCAGACAAGACTTAGGTGGTATGGGAGTGGGCTCAACGGACCTCTCCTCCGTGTCATACCGCCGAGACAGGGCATCTGCCTTCCCGTTCTGGGACCCAGGGATGTAAGTGATCTTAAACACGAACCGGGCTAGAAACATAGTCCACCGAGCCTGGCGAGGATTCAGTCTCCTAGCTGCCCGAATGTATTCCAGGTTACGGTGGTCAGTCAAAATGAGAAAAGGGTGTTGAGCCCCCTCAAGCCAATGCCTCCACACCTTTAGGGCTTGTACCACGGCTAACAGCTCCCTGTCCCCTACGTCATAATTACGCTCCGCCGGACTGAGCTTTTTCGAATAAAAAGCACAGGGGCGGAGTTTAGGTGGTGTGCCGGACCGTTGTGAGAGAACGGCCCCGATACCTGCTTCAGACGCGTCCACCTCCACTTGGAATGGTAAAGCGGGATCCGGGTGCGCCAGCACCGGAGCCGAGGTAAACAGGTCCTTCAGTCTCCCAAAAGCCCTGTCCGCCTCAGCTGACCACCGCAAGCGCACCGGACCCCCCTTCAGAAGGGACGTTATGGGAGCTGCCACCTGTCCAAAACCCCGGATAAACCTCCGGTAGTAATTCGCAAAACCCAAGAACTGCTGCACCTCTTTAACCGTGGTTTGGGTTTGCCAATTACGCACGGCTGACACACGGTCAACCTCCATCCTCACCCCTGACGCAGACAACTGATAACCCAAAAAGGAGACCGACTCCTGGAAGAACAGACATTTCTCTGCTTTGACATACAGGTCATGCTCCAACAGCCTCCTCAATACTCGGCGCACCAGGGCTACATGTTCGGCTCGGGTAGAACTGTACACCAGAATATCGTCTATGTACACGACTACTCCCTGCCCCTGCATGTCCCGGAAAATCTCATCTACAAAGGATTGGAAGACTGATGGAGCATTCATTAACCCGTATGGCATGACGAGATACTCGTAATGACCGGAGGTAGTACTAAATGCTGTCTTCCATTCATCGCCCTCTCTAATGCGCACCAAGTTATATGCGCTCCTGAGGTCCAATTTTGTGAAGAACCGTGCCCCGTGTAATGACTCCGTCATAGTCGCAATCAGAGGGAGTGGATAACTATATTTCACAGTAATCTGATTGAGACCGCGGTAATCAATACACAGGCGCAAACCTCCATCCTTTTTCTTCACAAAAAAGAAGCTCGAGGACGCGGGTGAAGTGGAGGGCCGTATGTATCCCTGTCTCAGAGACTCGGCAATGTATGTCTCCATCGCCCTCTTCTCCTCTTGTGACAAAGGATACACATGGCTCCGTGGGAGCGAAGCTCCTGCCTGGAGGTCTATCGCACAATCCCCCTGTCTATGAGGTGGCAACCGCGCCGCTCTCGTCTTGCTAAACACGAGTGCCAAATCCTCATACTCGGGGGGAATGTGCAGTGCGGGCATTTGGTTCGGACTCTCCACCGAGGTCGCCCCTACGGAAACACCCAGACATAGCCCCTCACACTGAGCAGACCACCCCTTAAGAGCCTTCTCTCGCCACGAAATAGTAGGATCATGTGTAATCAACCAGGGAAGCCCCAGCACCACCGGATACGCAGGAGAGTCGATCAGATAGAGCTGAATCGTCTCCTCATGACCCCCCTGCGTCTCCATCCTAAGTGGCACTGTGACCTCCCTAATCAACCCGGATCCTAACGGACGGCTATCTAGGGCATGTACAGGGAAAGGATTATTTACCGGAAAGAGGGGAATCCCTAACTCTACACAGAATTTGCGATCTACAAAATTCCCAGCCGCGCCTGAATCTACTAGCGCCTTATGCTGGGAACGAGGTGCAACCTGTGGAAAACAAACAGGTATGGTTATGTGTACGACAGAAAGCTCTGGGTAAGTGGGGCGCCTACTCACCTGGGAGGACTCCCCAATGTGTGGCCTGCCTTCTCTTCCACCAGGAGACCCTCCCCAGCACCTAGCCGCGGTGTGCCCTCCACGGCCACAGCTGGTGCAGGGGACGGCCCCCCTCGGGCTCCTTCTCCTCCGTTCTCTAGCGCCAGCACCTCCGAGCTCCATAGGGCTCGGCTCGGAGGTGCTGGAGGGTGGAATGGGCGACCCCCACACGGGACGCCCGCGAGTAGCGAGCAGGGTGTCCAGCCGAATGGCCATGTCAACCAATTGGTCAAATGAAAGCGTGGTATCCCTGCACGCCAACTCTCTGCGGACGTCCTCCCGGAGGCTGCAGCGGAAGTGGTCTATGAGTGCCCGCTCATTCCACCCTGCATCTGCCGCTAGAGTCCGGAACTCCAGTGCAAACTCCTGAGCGCTCCTCATCCCCTGCCGGAGGTAGAATAGACGCTCCCCCGCCGCCTTCCCCTCCGGTGGATGGTCAAACACTGCACGGAAGCGGCGGGAGAACTCCGCATAGGTGATAGTTGCGGCGTCTATTCTCCTCCATTCGGCGTTGGCTCACTCCAACGCCTTGCCGGTGAGACAGGAGATGAGGGCGGAAACGCTCTCGTGTCCCGAGGGCGCCGGGTGTACGGTGGCGAGGTAGAGTTCAACTTGCAACAGGAACCCCTGACACCCGGCAGCGGTGCCGTCGTACGCCCTCGGGAGCGAGAGCCGAATCCCACTGGGTTCCGGAAGTTGGACAGGCGGGCTGACCGATGGTGATGGTGTGGTAGGTGGGGGTGTGGGTACCCCGCTGGTCTCCCATCGATGGAGGGTGTTCATCACTCTGTCCAGGGCGTGCCCGATTTGGTTAATCCTGTCCTCCTGTCCACGAAGGCGCTCCTCGATGATCTCCGTGGGTGCGGTTGCTCCTGCTGATTCCATTGAGATGGTGTGTAATTATGTCAGGATTGAGTGTAGAGGTAACGTGGAATCACACGCAGGACACACAGAGGTTCGAAACAGATGTCTTTAGTGAGGTCCAAGAAAACAAGCCAACCACGGCAACAGGCCACAGGCGAACAATTACGCACACTGGTAAGTACCAAATATAAATGCGCACAACGTGCGGGACTCTCTCTAACAAAATGAATACAGAGAGAATAGAACAACGAACTAATACAACACGTGACATCGAACAATTACACACAACACCTGACCAAACACAAGAAAACTAAATAGGACGCATAATGAACACTAACAAAGAACAGGTGTAACAAACAGACAAAACCAATCAAACATAGAAACATAGAATGGTGGCAGCTAGTACTCCGGAGACGACGACTGCCGAAGCTTGCCCGAACAAGGAGAAGGAGCAGCCTCGGCCGAAACCGTGACAGGCACTCAAATTGAAAATCATTAAACAAAAAAATTGATTTCTATCAGCCTAATCAAGGTGTAGAATAGATTACATCACACATTCCAGTATTCGAACATCAAATCAAATCAAATTGTATTTGTCACATGCGCCGAATACAACAGGTGTAGACCTTACAGTGAAATGCTTACTTACAAGCCCTTAACTAACAATGCAGTTTGAAGAAAAATAAGTGTTAAGTAAAAAATAGATAAGTAAAAAAATTAAAAATAATAACAAATAATTAAAGAGCAGAAGTTTTAAAAAAATAACAGTAGGGAGGCTATATACAGGGGGTACCGGTACAGAGTCAATGTGCGGGGGCACAGGTTAGTCGAGGTAATTGAGGTAATATGTACATGTAGGTAGAGTTAAAGTGACTATGCATAGATAATAAACAGAGAGTAGCAGCAGCGTAAAAGAGGGGGTGGGTGGGTGTGACAATGCAAATAGTATCCATTTGATTAGCTGTTCAGGAGTCTTATGGCTTGGGGGTAGAAGCTGTTAAGAAGCCTTTTGGACCTAGACTTGGCGCTCTGGTACCGCTTGCCGTGCGGTAGCAGAGAGAACAGTCTATGACTAGGGTGGCTAGAGTCTTTGACAATTTTTAGGGCCTTCCTCTGACACCGCCTGGAATAGAGGTCCTGGATGGCAGGAAGCTTGGCCCCAGTGATGTACTGGGCCGTACGCACTACCCTCTGTAGTGCCTTGCGGTCGGAGACCGAGCAGTTGCCATACCAGGCAGTGATGCAACCAGTCAGGATGCTCTCGATGGTGCAGCTGTAGAACTTGTAACACGGCTGCATGGTATTTCTACTAATGCGGCTATGCATCCTATGGCAATGTCTGCGTTAGATACAGTATAACGCCGGGAGCCGCTTCTGGATTTTACAGCTCCAACGCAGTTACACCTCTGACATCGCTTAAACAAAATAAATGATATGCTATGCATCGCCTAAACAAAAGCAATGCAGTTGTCGGTTATCGCGGGTTAAAGCTGAACTGATTGAATCTAGGCCCATGTTTTGAGGCTATACAGTGTTTGTTTACAATTACATTGATTACAAACATTGGAGTAAAACATTTTTATATTTTGGGTTCTGATAGGGGTACAACAATTGAACTAAGCTCATGAGGCATTTATAAGTTACATTCTTCAAGAATCAATGGGTATATACTGTATCATTAATAGTAAAAAAATATATGTAGCAATCACAGATTGCCCATTTAAACATTACATTCTGTTGAATTAACTCACCTCATCCACCACTATAGCCGCTCCAATGTAACCACCTTTCATGCCAGATAAATTTGACTCAAAATAGTAATTCTTGTTTGTTCATAATGTATCTCATATGTGTATCTTTAGGTACAGGGGCCAGATAGGGGCCAGTCTAATCCTAGGAGGGGTGGACTGCACCGGCAATCATCTCTACAAAGTGGGGCCCTATGGGAGCATAGACAATGTGCCATACCTTGCAATGGATGAGGGACTGCTACTGTGTCAAGCAAACATAAGCATAAACCCATACACTGTTATTGTGTGGGCCATTATTAGTTGAATAATCAACTAGTCATGAATAATCTATAAATCATTACGTGTTATTGATTCCTGTTTGTGTTTGACTTCGACCTCTGTATAGGATCTGGTGACTTAGCCGCTCTGGGGATTCTGGAGGATAGGTTCAAACCTAATATGGAGGTGAGTGACTTTTCCTTAGGCAGGCTAGGAGTTGTTCCTTAGGCAGGCTAGGAGTTGGGTATATACTGTATCATTAATAGTAAACAAATATATGTAGCAATCACAGATTGCCCATTTAAACATTATATTCTGTTGAATTAACTCACCTCATCCACCACTATAGCCGCTCCAATGTAACCACCTTTCATGCCAGATAAATTTGACTCAAAATAGTAATTCCCCTGTGTCCTACTAGATGGAGGAGGCTAAGGAGTTGGTCCGGGATGCCATCCATTCTGGCATCATGAGTGACCTGGGCTCAGGCAACAACATAGATATCTGTGTCATCACTAAACATGGGGTGGACTACATCAGGCCATACCAGGAGTCAGAGTACAAAGACAAGAGGTAAATGGTGTCACCATCCTCAACTTCTGCTTCAAGTATTAGTTTAGCATATTTGCAAAAACTATTGTTGTTTGACAGAACAGTGGTTAATTTCTCTCTCATTCCCTCTCTATCGCTCTCATTCCCTCTCTCTCTCTTCTCTCGGTCAGGCAGAGGAGATACAAGTATCGCCAAGGTACAACATCTATTTTGACAGAGAAAATAGTCCCTCTGGAGCTGGTGGTAGTGCAGGAGACAGTCCAGCGGATGGATACTGCCTGAACCTGAGAAATTACAAAGATACAGTCACACAGAGGCTTATCACAATATTCAGGCATAAAAGCAATTAATACAATACACCTAATAATTACAATATTTGACTACTAGGTGACACTACAATGCAAAGCCATAAAACCTTGTGACGTAAAGATGTTAGTTGAATGAACTGTAGTCAGTGATACATTTTGAACAGGCATAGTAGGCCTAGGCTAATGCTGTGTCTATGCAGTGGGTGAAATATTGGAAAGTGATTGATTGAATAAAAAGGCTACATTATTTTTCATGAACATGTGTTTGAGTTTTCCCTCCATATTTCTAGCTTTTCCTTTTAGCACAGTTTCAGCTCACATCATCTTCATTTGTTTATATGTTTTTATGTTCTTGCCATGGTTCACCAATTAAGAATATGCTATTACTTTCCAGGGGGATTTAGATATTTCAAATGTAATAGAGCTCATTTAGAACTCTCCCTGTGACTCCTTGTGAGGGACTCCTTGAGCACGCGAAACCTCTACAGGTAAATCTTGATATTTACTGATGACGACAACAAATGATGCTCTGCAATTGGCCAAACGGTTTACTGTATGTTGTTGTGATAAATTATGTTTAAAAAATTACAATTGTTTATCAGATTGACGTGTGGCTAGACTATTGTCAAATAATACTCAGAATGCACAATTATGCATATAAGCTACACTTGGTTACTTTGTTGATCGCGAATGAAAAGTTACCTTAAATACCCTTTCAGTTTCGTATGCATTGTAAAGAAAGATATTTCCTTGACGCATCACAGCAAAGTCAAGCTGTATTTCGCTTTCAAATTTTATTAAGAGTTAGTCTACATAGTGGCATGTATTTATGGTTACAAAGGGAACCCAGTCTTCCCCAAATATTTGACGAATTAAAAAAACACGATTATAAAATTATCTTTCGTCTCTCTCTGTTTTCATAATTTTTTCATCAATTTCCGTCACTTCGCACGTGGCTGAATCTAACCTGATAAATCATCCAAGCAAGGGAAACAGCACCCCTCTGTCTCAGCATGTGTAGCCCATGTATCTGATGCTGTCTGGACCAAAATAGTATAACATGTTACTGCCGTAGCATTTTATTGATTGATGGCAACAAATATTTGGCCTCCCTTGATAAAAAAAACTATAAAATAATTAGCCAATCAGCCTTGAGCTGAGCTCAACTGTGGGTTGTCCTGGTGTAGCAAAATGCCCTCCAAGGGAGGCCAGTTCGGATTTGGCTTCTGACCAATCAAATCACTTGTCCGTTTCTCATCTGCTTGTGTTGATGTCCTGCAGTAGCTAGTTTGCTAAATCGGCCCCTTCCTAAGCCATGGATGGAAATGGGGATTTGGACTTGTGGTTTTAACTGAATTCTCTGTACCAGCCAATGATTATGACGGCAATTCTGATCTAACCATAAATTAAAATGTTGTGCCTGTGGCTTGAGACAATTGAAGTTCAATATGTAGCCTAGATGTAGCCTAGTAGGCTCACGTTAACTAGCTAGCTAGCTAACTAGCTTAGTGGTTCATTGTTGCCCATACGAGGAAGTTTTAGACCGTTTTGCCAACATGAAAGAGAGGAGGATGGCATTGGCATTCAACTAGTCTACAAGTAGAATGAGTCAACATTTTTTGACTAAATTGTTTTTGGTATCTTTAACTTTGTTTTCAGTATATTAAACTAAGCATATATAGCCTTGTTGATTTGATGATGTTTAAATGTTTAAGTTGAAATGGTGCTGGAATAGCGGAGGCAGTGTCTGTTGTCTTTGTGCTGATTTATGGTAACGCTGTGGTTCTAAATCAGTAGTTGTTTAGTAAACTGTCGAAAAAATTAACTTGCTTGACCATGCTGCAGGTGATATAACGGAAGTTACTAATGTAACTATGGTTCTACGAATATCTTGAAGACCGTCAATACGGTTGAAAGTATGGATTATATCCCTCGCACTCCGCGCGGGTCGAGTAATAATAACAACAAAGTCACGCCAGTAACGTGACAGCGTGGGAGGACATGCCCCCGCGATTCATATAAAACCGTACATCAGACCACGCACTGTCTCAGAGAATCTTCTTCCCAAAAGATCCAGAGTGACGGGAAAGTACTGACAGTCTTCCAGTTCAATTCATAACTTCCATTCTACTTCATACCTTTCAGACCGTCAGTACGGTTGAAAGTATGGATGACTCATACCAACAAGGTCATGGGTAATAGCACTACTAACACTACGAACCTCTGATTAATGCACCAGTACCACTGGAAGAATGGCAGAGACCATGATGTGGCAGGATGCGCTGTTGTCCTTGTAAAATCTTGAGAATGTGCAGGGCAACAACCAGGTAGCAGCTGCACATACAGTGCATTTGGAAAGTATTCTGACCCCTTGACATTTTCCACATTTTGTTACGTTACAGCCTTATTCTAAAATTGATTAAAAAATAAAACAATCTTATCAATTTACACACAATACCCCATAATGACTAAGTGAACACAGATTTGTAGATTTTTTTGCAAATTTATAAAAAATTAAATAAATAAATACACTTATTTACGTAAGTATTCAGATCCTTTGCTATGAGACTCGAAATTGAGCTCAGGAGCATCCTGTTTCCATTGATAATCCTTGAGATGTTTCTACAACTTGATTGGAGTCCACCTGTGGTAAATTAAATTGATTGGACATGATTTGGAAAGGCACACACCTGTCTATATAAGGTCCCACGGATGACAGTGCATGTCAGAGCAAAAACCAAGCCATAAGGTCGAAGGAATTGCCCGTAGAGCTCCGAGACAGGATTGTGTCGAGGCACAGATCTGGGGAAGGGTACCAAAACATTTCTGCAGCATTGCATTTCCCCAAGAACACAATGGCCTCCATTATTCTGAAATGGAAGAAGTTTGGAACCACCAAGACTCCTCCTAGAGCTGGCCACCTGGCCAAATTGAGCAATCGAGGGAGAAGGGCCTTGGTCAGGGAGATGACCAAGAACCCGATGGTCACTCTGACAGAGCTCCGGAGTTCCTCTGTGGAGATGAGAGAACCTTCCAGAAGGACAACCATTTCTGCAGCACTCCACCAATCAGGCCTTTATGGTAGAGTGGCCAGACGGAAGCCACTCCTCAGTAAAAGGCACATGACAGCCCACTTGGAGTTTGCCAACAGGCACCTAAAGGACTCTCAGACCATGAGAAACAAGATTCTCTGGTCTGATGAAATCAAGATTGAACTCTTTGGCCTGAATGCCAAGCCTCACGTCTGGAGGAAACCTGGCACCATCCCTACAGTGAAGCATGATGGTGGCAGCATCATGCTGTGGGGATGTTTTTTCAGCAGCAGGGACTGGGAGACCAGTCAGGATCGAGAGAAAGATGAATGGAGCAAAGTACAGAGAGATCCTTGATGAAAACCTGCTCCAGAGTGCTCAGGACCTCAGACTGGGGTGAAGGTTCACCTTCCAACAGGAAAACGACCATAAGCACACAGCCAAGACAACGCAGGAGTGGCTTCGGGACAAGTCTCTGAATGTCCTTGAGTGGCCCAGCCAGAGCCCAGACTTTAACCCGATCGAACATCTCTTGAGAGACCTGAAAATAGCCGTGCAGCGACGCTCCCCATCCAACCTGACAGAGCTTGAGAGGATCTGCAGAGAAGAATGGGAGAAACTCCCCAAGTACAGGTGTGCCAAGCTTGTAGCGTCATACCGAAGAAGATTCAAGGCTGTAATCGCTGCCAAAGGTGCTTCAACAAA
This sequence comes from Coregonus lavaretus, assembly GCF_964263955.1. Classification (NCBI taxonomy): domain Eukaryota; kingdom Metazoa; phylum Chordata; class Actinopteri; order Salmoniformes; family Salmonidae; genus Coregonus; species Coregonus lavaretus. Next base: position 25,650,432 of record NC_139990.1, read on the forward strand.
GTACTGGGGAAAGGGTCTGAATACTTTATATTTTATAAATATCAAAAAAATTATCAAATCCTGTTTTTGCTTTATCATGATGGGGTATTATGTGTAGATTGATGAGGGGGAAAAACAATTTAATACATTTTAGAATAAGGCTGTAACGTAACAAAATGTGGAAAAGGTCAAGGAGTCTGAATACTTTCCGAATGCACTGTATCTCATTCAGGGGGACGCCTCTCAGTGCAGCCCAGGATGCAGCGACACTTCTGGTCGAGTGACATATCACACCTTCTGGGACATTGAGCCCTACACCCTTGTAGGCCTGAGTGATGACATCCACAACCCAGTGTGAAAGCCTCTGCTTGGACAGTGCTCAGAGGCTTGCGTATAGTGTTTGAGGGAACGGACTGGACACAGGAGATTTGCTCGCTCCTCCTCAGCATTCTGGAAAGGAGAGGGGCAGTAGAACTCCAGTTCGATGGCTTGATTGACTGGATTGGGCCATACGGTCACGCCTAGGTTGTCTGCCTTCCATCGTAGGCAGACAGGGCTCATAGAGAGCGTGTGGAGCGCTGATGAAATAGCTAAGAGGAAAGCCGTTTTCAGAGATAACCATTTTATGTCCGGCTCCTCCGTATTCTCGAAAGTAGGTTTCGTCAAAGCCTCCAATACTAGTGACAGATCCCAGGATGCCATGTGGACGGCCCTGCAGGGATGCAGCCGGCAGACACCTTGTGAGAATTGGCAGATGAGGTATTGGGCCCCTGTCGATTTTCCATCTACGCGTAAATGGTTAGCTGATATGGCTGAGGCATACACCTTCAAGGTAGAGGCAGAGCGACCTGAGTCCAATAGTTTCTTAAAGAAGCTCAGTATAACAGGTACAGAGCAGGACACCGATTCCTCCACCCTGTGTGACTGTTGTCTTTTTGTTGTCAAGGCCTTATTGTATATCGCAGTGGCTTATGAAATAATGGGTTATAGAGCAAACAACGCAATTATATATACAAAAGTATGTGGACACCACTTCAAATTAGTGGATTCGGCTATTTCAGTTGCTGACAGGTGTATAAAATCGAGCACACAGCCATGCAATCTCCATAGACAAACATTGGCAGTAGAATGGCCTTACTGAAGAGCTCAGTGACTTTCAACATGGCACCGTCCTAGGATGCCACCTTTCCAACAATTCAGTTCGTCAAATTTCTGCCCTGCTGGAGCTGCCCCGGTCAACTGTAAGTGATTGTGAAGTGGAAACATCTAGGAGCAACAACCGCTCAGCCGTAAGTGGTAGGCCAAACAAGCTCACAGAACAGGACCACTGAGTGCTGAAGATATGGTATTATTTTATGTATCATTAAGGCAAATGTAGGGAGAGGTCAAAGGTAAAATAATAATATTAGTAATAAGCATGGATATGTTGTAAAATTAAAAACCTATATGCCTTAAAATGTTTATGGATTGAGAACCAGTTGAAGGGTGAATACAGAGCAGAGACATTTATGTGTTTTTCATAAAAACTCCCTGCAGCTGGTCTGGGAATGTCAATGACGTGATGGCTGTGTGGAGATTGAAGTAACAATGGAACTAGTGTTAGCATTTCTTTATGCTTATGACCTTATGACCTGACACATTGTCAGGGAGTGCAGTAGGTGTAGTGGTGGAATCAAACGCAGGACTCAGAACGATAATCCAAAGACTTGTATTAAAGCCAAAACCAAGGCAAAAGGACAACTGGCCCGAAGGCGAAAATACGCACAAAGGCGAAATAGTAACAGCGCACAAACAGGTGCGAAAATACTCCAGCGCAGTGGAGAGAAGCTCAACCGAGCGAAACACACGACTGACGAAAATCAATTACACACAACACTAGACAAACACAACGAGAAACTTATAGGACACTAATTACGCCCAAACTAGAAACAGGTGTGAAAACAAACAGACAAAAGCAAACGAACATGAAACATACAACGGTGGCAGCTAGAATTCCGGAGACGACGAACGCCGAAGCCTGCCCGAACAAGGGAGAGAGGCAGCCTCGGCCGAAACCGTGACAGTACCCCCCCCTTGACGCGCGGCTCCAGACGTGCGCCGACTCCGGCCTCGGGGACGACCAGGAGGACGCGGAGCAGGGCGCGTCGGATGCCCCCGATGGAATTCCGACAGGAGCGACGGGTCCAAAATGTCTCTCCTCGGCACCCAGCACCGCTCCTCCGGACCGTACCCCTCCCACTCCACTAGATACTGGAGACCCCCCATCCGACGTCTCGAATCCAAGATGGACCTCACGGAGTACGCCGGTGCCCCCTCGATGTCCAACGGGGGCGGAGGAGTCTCCAAGATCTAATTTTCTTGGAGTGGGCCCGCTACCACCGGCCTGAGAAGGGACACATGGAACGAGGGGTTAATACACTTATACTCCACAGGTAGCTGTAATCTATAACATACCTCGTTCAACCTTCTCAGGACTTTAAATGGCCCTACAAACCGCCGACCCAGTTTCCGACAGGGCAGGCGGAGGGGCAGGTTTCTGGTAGAGAGCCAGACTCGATCACCAGGTGCGTACACCGGTCCCTCACTGCGGTGGAGATCAGCGCTCGCCTTCTGACGTCGGAGGGCCCGCTGCAGGTGGACGTGTGCAGCGTTCCACGTCTCCTCCGAGCGCCGCGCCCACTCATCCACCGCAGGAGCCTCGATCTGGCTCTGCTGCCAGGGTGCCAGAACCGGCTGGTAACCCAACACACATTGAAATGGAGTTAGGTTAGTGGAGGAATGGCGTAGGGAATTCTGGGCCATCTCGGCCCAGGGAACGTACCTTGACCACTCCTCCGGCCGGTCCTGGCAGTATGTTCTGAGAAACCTACCCACATCCTGGTTTACGCGTTCCACCTGCCCATTACTCTCCGGGTGGTACCCCGAGGTGAGGCTCACCGAGACCCCCAACCGCTCCATAAACGCTCTCCAGACTCTGGAGGTGAATTGGGGACCCCGATCAGCCACAATGTCCTCGGGTACCCCGTAGTGCCGGAACACATGGGTGAACAGTGCCTCGGCAGTTTGTAGGGCAGTAGGAAGACCCGGCATGGGGAGCAAACGACAGGCCTTAGAGAACCGGTCCACAACGACCAGGATAGTAGTATTCCCTTGGGAGAGGGGAAGGTCTGTTATAAAGTCTACAGAGAGGTGGGACCATGGTCGTTGTGGAACGGGCAGGGGTAGCAACTTACCCCTAGGCAGATGTCTAGGCGCCTTACACTGGGCGCACACCGAGCAGGAGGAAACATAAACCCTCACATCCCTTGCCAACGTGGGCCACCAGTACTTGGCACTAAGACAGTGCACTGTCCGGCCGATACCCGGATGTCCAGAGGAGGGTGACGTGTGAGCCCAATAGATCAATCGATCCCGAACCTCGAGCGGAACGTACTTCCGACCCTCCGGGCACTGTGGTGGACTAGGGTCGGTGCGTAACGCCCGCTCGAGTTCAGTATCGACCTCCCACACTACCGGTGCCACCAGACACGACTCAGGCAGTATGGGAGTGGGCTCCACGGACCTCTCCTCCGTGTCATACCGCCGAGACAGCGCATCTGCCTTGCCATTCTGTGACCCAGGGATGTACGTGATTTTAAAAGTAAACCTGGTCAAGAACATACTCCATCTTGCCTGGCGAGGGTTCAGCCTCCTCGCCGCCCGGATGTACTCCAGGTTACGGTGGTCCGTCAAAATGAGGAAAGGGTGTTGAGCCCCCTCAAGCCAGTGCCTCCACACCTTTAGAGCCTGTACCACGGCTAACAGCTCCCTGTCCCCTACGTCATAGTTCCGCTCCGCCGGACTGAGCTTCTTAGAATAAAAAGCACAGGGGCGGAGTTTAGGTGGCGCGCCAGACCGTTGTGAAAGCACGGCTCCTAAACCGGCCTCTGACGCGTCCACCTCTACCTGGAACGGCAAAGAGGGATCCGGATGCGCCAGCACCGGGGCCGAGGTAAACAGGTCCTTCAGCCTCCCAAACGCCCTGTCCGCCTCGGCCGACCACTGCAGACGCACCGGACCCCCCTTCAACAGAGACGTGATGGGAGCTGCCACCTGTCCAAAACCCCGGATAAACCTCCTGTAGTAATTTGCAAACCCCAATAACTGCTGCACCTCTTTCACAGTGGTTGGTGTTTGCCAATTACGCACGGCCGACACCCGGTCTACCTCCATCTTCACCCCTGACGCAGACAACTGATAACCCAAAAAGGAGACCGACTCCTGGAAAAACAGACACTTCTCTGCCTTCACATACAGGTCGTGCTCCACCAGCCTCCGCAACACTCTACGCACAAGGGCCACATGCTCGACACGGGTAGGCGAGTACACGAGAATGTCATCAATGTACACAACCACCCCCTGCCCCTGCATGTCCCTGAAGATCTCATCCACGAATGATTGGAAAACTGACGGAGCGTTCATCAACCCGTATGGCATGACCAGATACTCGTAATGGCCCGAGGTGGTACTAAAGGCTGTCTTCCATTCATCACCCTCCCTGATGCGCACCAAGTTGTACGCGCTCCTGAGATCTAATTTCGTGAAGAAACGCGCCCCATGCAACGACTCAGTCATGGTTGCAATCAGCGGGAGTGGATAACTGTACTTCACCGTAATCTGATTGAGACCACGGTAATCGATGCACGGGCGCAACCCACCATCCTTTTTCTTCACAAAAAAGAAACTCGAGGACGCAGGGGAAGCGGAAGGCCGTATGTATCCTTGTCTCAGAGATTCGTCTATGTAAATCTCCATAGCTTTCTTCTCCTCCTGAGACAGAGGATACACATGGCTCCGTGGGAGCGCAGCTCCTGCCTGGAGGTCTATCGCACAATCTCCCTGCCTATGGGGTGGCAACCGCGTCGCCCTCGCCTTACTAAACGCAATAGCCAAATCCCCATACTCAGGGGGAACGTGCAATGCGGGCACCTGGTTTGGACTCTCCACCGAGGTAGCCCCTACGGAAACGCCCAAACATCTACCCACACACTGAGCAGACCACTCCATCAGAGCCCTCTCCTGCCACGAAATAGCTGGATTATGGGTACTCAACCAGGGCATGCCCAGCACCACCGGATACGCAGGAGAGTCAATCAGGAACAGCTGAATCATCTCCTGATGACCCCCCTGCGCACACATCCTAAGTGGCGCCGTGACCTCCCTGATTAAGCCCGTACCCAACGGACGGCTATCTAGGGCATGAACGGGGAAAGGAACATCAACAGGAATAAGGGGAATCCCTAACGCTAAACAAAACTTCTTATCAATAAAATTCCCAGCCGCGCCTGAATCTACCAGCGCCTTATGCTGGGAATGAGGTGCTACCTGTGGAAAACGCACAGGCATACAAAAATGGGCAACAGTGAGCTCTGGGTGAGTGGGGCGCCTACTCACCTGGAGGGAATCCCCAGTGCGGAACCTGTCGTCATCTCCCCTAGGAGGCCATCCCCAGCACCTAGCCGCGGTGTGTCCTCCCCGACCACAGTTGGTGCAGTGGATGGACCCCCTAGCCTGCCGACTCCTCCTCTCTCTAGCGCCAGCGCCCCCGAGCTCCATGGGACACGGCTCGGAGGCGCTGGAGGGTGAAATGGACGGACCCTCCGCAGGACGTCCGCGGGTAGCCAGTAGGTTATCCAGCCTGATGGACATGTCGACCAGCTGGTCGAAAGAGAGGCTGGTGTCCCTACAAGCCAGCTCCCGACGGACGTCCTCTCGTAGGCTACATCTGTATAGATCGACGAGGGCCCGATCATTCCACCCTGCATCTGCCGCTAGAGTACAGAATTCGAGCGCGAATTCCTGGGCACTCCTCCTCCCCTGCCGGAGGAAGACCAGACGCTCCCCCGCCGCTTTCCCCTCCGGGGGATGGTCAAACACCGCACTAAAGCGGCGGGAGAACTCGACGTAGGTAATAGTCGTGGCGTCGATCTTCCTCCACTCCGCGTTGGCCCACTCCAACGCCTTCCCGGCCAGGCAGGAGATCAGGGCGGACACGCTCTCATGCCCCGAAGGTGCCGGGTGCACGGTGGCCAGGTATAGCTCCACCTGGAGGAGGAATCCCTGACACCCAGCCGCGGTTCCGTCGTAGGCCCTCGGGAGAGAGAGTCGGACTCCTCGAGGTTCCGGCGCTGGAATGGGCGGACTGGCCGATGGTGCTGGCAGGGAGGGAGGCGGTGGAGGCGTACCCCAGCCTCGGAGGGTGGTGATCACCTCCTGCAGGGCGGTCCCCATCTGCAGGATTTGGTCCTGTTGTTCCCGAACCTGGGCCTCCAGTCTCGTCTGTCCTGCTTCGGCTCCTGCTGATTCCATGGTTGGTGTGTAATTCTGTCAGGGCGTGCAGTAGGTGTAGTGGTGGAATCAAACGCAGGACTCAGAACGATAATCCAAAGACTTGTATTAAAGCCAAAACCAAGGCAAAAGGACAACTGGCCCGAAGGCGAAAATACGCACGAAGGCGAAATAGTAACAGCGCACAAACAGGTGCGAAAATACTCCAGCGCAGTGGAGAGAAGCTCAACCGAGCGAAACACACGACTGACGAAAATCAATTACACACAACACTAGACAAACACAACGAGAAACTTATAGGACACTAATTACGCCCAAACTAGAAACAGGTGTGAAAACAAACAGACAAAAGCAAACGAACATGAAACATACAACGGTGGCAGCTAGAATTCCGGAGACGACGAACGCCGAAGCCTGCCCGAACAAGGGAGAGAGGCAGCCTCGGCCGAAACCGTGACACACATGGCCACATGCACATAATCTCAGGGGCCGGGGAGGATGATGAATGATAAATGTTTTATAATGTGTTATGAAATGATAATGGTGAAACAGAATGAACATGTTTGATATTTTATAATCCAGATATATGTTTAAATAAGTAATATAGACATAGAGTATATGCTGTGTTTTAAATGAATGCATGTGTTCTTTCACAGGGGCTCTTAAACTGTGGCCATGGGTTTGTTATAGACATATGGTATGCATTACATTAGTTTTTTAAGAAGGGGCTTTTAAGAAGGGGCCTAAGCACGCAGCCAATAGAATGATAGAATGAGAGGGGTGGTACAGAACTAAAAAAAGTTAGGAATGTACGAATGTTTTTTTCATTTGTGTGGATATAAGAGATCTTTAAGCCAAAAAGGGACAGTTGCTCCATGGAGAAAAACTCAGGCTTTGTTATGCAATAAAGTCTAATTCTTGAATTCACAGGCTCCTGTGTCTTGAGAGATATTTCGTTTGAGTTGATTATCTCTTAGACAAATATTTCTACCACGACAAAGAACGTAGCACGTAAAAATAGTCTGTCCTTGGTTGCAAAACTCACTACCGAGTTCCAAACTGCCCCTGGAAGCAAAGTCAGCACAATAACTGTATGTCAGGAGCTTCATGTAATGTGTTGCCATGGTTGAGCAGCCGCGCACAAGCCTAAGATCACCATGCGCAATGCCAAGCGTAGCTGGAATGGTGTAAAGCTTGCCGCCATTGGACTCTGGAGTAGTGGAAACACGTTCTCTAGAGTGATGAATCACGCTTCACCATCTGGCAGTCCGACAGACAAATCTGGGATTGGCAGATGCCAGGAGAACGCTACCTGCCCGAATGTATAGTGCCAACTGTAAAGTTTGGTGGAGGAGGAATAATGGTCTGGGGCTGTTTTTCATGGTTTTGGCTAGGCCCCTTAGTTCCAGTGAAGGGAAATGTTAATGCTACAGCATACAATGACATTCTAGATGATTCTGTGCTTCCAATTTTGTGGCAACAGTTCGAGGAAGGCCCTTTCCTGTTTCAGCATGACAATGCCCCCTGTGCACAAAGCGAGGTCCCATACAGAAATGGTTTATGGAGATCGGTGTGGAAGAACTTGACTGGCCTGCACAGAGCCCTGACTTCAATCCCAATGAACACCTTTGGGATGAATTGGAATGCCGACTGCGAGCTAGGCCTAATCGCCCAACATCAGCGCCCGACCTCACAAATGCTCTTGTCACCGCAGCAATATTCCGAGACACATCTAGTGGAAAGCCTTCCCAGAAGAGTGGAGGCTGTTATAGCAGCAAAGGGGGGACTAACTTTTAATACATTTTAATTTAATTAATTAATTAATTAATGTAATTTAATTTAACAAATGTTTTATTAATGGCCATGATTTTGGAATGAGATGTTTGATGAGCAGGTGTCCACATACTTTTGGTCATGTAGTGTAGGTTGTAATATGTTTTTTTTTACTGGCTTGGCTTGGCTTCCTCAGTGATTTTACCCACGCACCGCTACTGAGTCTACAATCTTCTTATATTTGATTGAATCATTATGGCCCTTTTCGATGTAAGTGTTTAATAAGTCCCACTCGGAACTTTGTGGACAGATTCTTGGAACAGGAGTAGGGCATCTTATCAAGCGACGAAATCAGGAATTTTCTGTCCCTGTTGGAGTGGATGTCTTATAAGAGTTGAATGTTCATCTTGTCATTATTGTACTGCCGTATATTGTTTATGTGGTCTGTCTTTGAGTTAGTTTGTGGTTACCATCTACTCAACTTTTTGTCCATATTGCTGATCTAGACTAGCCGTTCTCCCTATCTTGGTCTGCTTCTAAGCCACATTAATGCATTGACCCTTTAAGTCAATGCCAGGGGCATGGGCCTCTCCATGGGCAGCATGATTGTTGGCTGGGACAATAAGGTTAAAAAAAAAATGTATATAGAGAGAAAAATGGATTAATGATATTCAATAAAAATGTGCTTACACATATTAGATTATTAAAGGAGGACAGTGATCTTGGGTATGTGCCAAAATCTATTTTACACTTTCAATCTGCATGTAGTTTATGTTTCTTCTGTGACAATGATATGATGATCTAAATGATCTATCTAATGTTTACTATGTGAAGTGATCAATACATTACTAAAGCATGGTTCAATGGAGATGCACAATTCACCTCAACCACACTTTTATGCATGCACGCACAAACATGAGATCAATCTATTTCTCAGTTCCCCTCTATATGGCTCTCTTTCTCTCTAGCCCTCAGGGTTCCTCAGGTCATGCGGTTGTGAAGGTGGTGTGTCCATAGATCTGAACCATGGTACTGCTACACTGGCTTTCAAATTCCGTGTCATTGTGGCTGTGGACTCCAGGGCCTCAGCTGGCAGCTACATTTGTAAACATCACATTCTATAGGGATTAGCTTTCTATAGGGCTTCTTAAAGAAAAACTAACAGGTCTGTGAGAGCCGGAATTCTTACTGGTTGGTAGGTGATCAAATACTTATGTCATGCAATAAAATGCAAATTAATTACTTAAAAATCATACAATGTGATTTTCTGGATTTTTGTTGTAGATTCCGTCTCTCACAGTTGAAGTGTACCTATGATAAAAATTACAGACCTCTACATGCTTTGTAAGTAGGAAAACCTGCAAAATCGGCAGTGTATCAAATACTTGTTCTCCCCACTGTATATATGCCATTTAGCAGACCCTTTTATCCAAAGCAACTTACAGTCATGCGTGCATTTTACATATGGGTGGTCCCGGGAATATAACCCACTACTCTTGCGTTACAAGCACCATGCTCTACCAACTGAGCTATAAAGGATCTATTACATACTGCTGTTACTACTATAACTACCTACTGTATTGTGAGTACTAAACCAAATCTACAAGTGGTGATTGTAAGATCATCCATTTTGATGTGATTTACCTTGGAAGGTTGATGTGATCAGCCTTGAGTTGGCCCATTAGATTTCTGTTCCAGCAGCAGTTGTAGACACATCAGACACCGCCAGATGCAGAATGGATCTCAGTTCCCCAGAGCTCTATAACCAAACATAAAGCAATCATTCTCTAACAACTTTGTCTAACCACCCTGTTGCCATGTATTTATCTTTCCCTGTAGCGTTGAAGGAGGCTAACAAGGTGATAGAGATCAACCCTTACCTGCTGGGGACCATGTCCGGCAGTGCTGCTGACTGCCAGTACTGGGAGAGACTGCTGGCTAAGGAGTGCAGGTCTGTTGGAGCTTGTCTCTGTGGGATTGAGTCCCGCTATACAGTTACATGGTGTTAATATCACAATCAACAATGCCTGTCTGTGTAAATCAGGCTTATGGGCAAGGGTTGGATTAAGAGAACGTTTGCCAATCAATGTCCTTACACTCATAACATCATGCATGGGACATAAAGTAATCACCTCACAACCATATCAGTATCAACCATTGACTTTGTGGTTACCATCTACTTAATGTTTTGTCATAATGCTGACTCGCCCTCTCCCTATCTTAGTCTTCTTGGTCTGCTTCTAAGCCACATTAATGCCTTGACCCTTTATGTATCTGGGGTGTTAACATGTATCTGGAATAAACCAGTGTGTTAGCACTCTGACTGCCTTGTCTCATACAGTGACTGACCCTCCATCTCTTTGTGTCTCAGGCTGTACAAACTGAGGAACAAGCAGAGGATCTCAGTGTCTGCTGCTTCTAAGCTGCTGTGTAACATGATGCTGGGCTACAGGGGCATGGGCCTCTCCATGGGCAGCATGATCGTTGGCTGGGACAATAAGGTACAGGGTGGGTGGGAGTAAGGAGTGGAATGTGCGTGTGTGTGTGTGTGTGTGTGGTGTGTGTGTGGTGTGTGTGTGGTATGTGTGTGTGTGGTGTGTGTGTGTGTGGTATATGTGTGTGGTGTGTGTGTGTGGTGTGTGTGTGGTGTGTGTGTTTATTTGAAAGCCTACATTTTCATCCTTATGGTACCCGACATTTTTGAGTACCATTTGAGTGCCTCCAATTGTCACGTCTGTTGATGAGTTTCAATATATTTGTGTCTTGCTGTCCAGGGTCCTGGTTTGTACTACGTGGATGACAACGCCACACGTCTCTCTGGTCATATGTTCTCTACTGGTTGTGGTAGCAGCTATGCGTACGGGGTGGTTGACAGCGGCTACCGTGAGGACATGACGGTAGAGGAGGCGTACGAGCTGGGTCGCCGCGGTATCACCCACGCCACACACAGAGACGCCTACTCTGGAGGGGTGGTCAACCGTGAGTAACCTTGTTCTAAACCTATACTCATTCTATAACGATTATGATTTCACTAAGGCAGTTCATGTGAGACCATGTGAAGAAACATAGATAGAGTGCATTCGGAAAGTATTCAGACCTCTTGACTTTTTCCACATTTTGTTAGGTTACAGCCTTATTCTAAAATGTATTTTTTTTTTCCCTCATCAATCTACACAAAATACCCCATAATGACAAAGCAGAAACTGGTTTTTAGAAATGTTTGCAAATGTATTAAAAATAAAAAACGGTAATATGACATTTACATAAGTATTCAGACCCTTTACTCAGTACTTTGTTGAAGCACCTTTGGCAGCGATTACAGCCTCGAGTCTTCTTTGGTATGACACTACAAACTTGACACACCTGTATTTGGGGAGTTTCTCCCATTCTTCTCTGCAGATCCTCTCAAGCTCTGTCAGGTTAGATGGGGAGTGTTGCTGCTCATCTATTTATTTTCAGGTCTCTCCAGAGATGTTTGATCGGGTTCAAGTCCGGACTCTGGCTGGGCCACTCTAGGACATTCAGAGACTTGTCCCGAAGCCACTCCTGCATTGTCTTGGCTGTGTGCTTAGGGTCGTTGTCCTGTTGGAAGGTGAACCTTCGCCCCAGTCTAAGGTCCTGAGCACTCTGGAGCAGGTTTTCATCAAGGATCTCTCTGTACTTTGCTCTGTTCATCTTTCCCTCGATCCTGACTAGTCTCCCAGTCCCTGCCGCTGAAAAACATCCCACAGCATGATGCCGCCACCACCTTGCTTCACCATATGGATGGTGCCAGGTTTCCTCCAGATGTGACGCTTGGCATTCAGGCCAAAGAGTTCAATCTTGGTTTCATCAGACCAGGGAATCTTGTTTCTCATGGTCTGAGAGTCTTTAGGTGCCTTTTGGCAAACTCCAAGCGGGCTGTCATGTGCCTTTTACTGAGGAGTGGCTTCTGTCTGGCCACTCTACCATAAAGGCCTGATTGGTGGAGTGCTGCAGAGATGGTTGTCCTTCTGGAAGGTTCTCCCATCTCCACAGAGGAACTCTGGAGCTCTGTCGGAGTGACCATCGGGTTCTTGGTCACCTCCCAGACCAAGGCCATTCTCCCCCGATTGCTCAGTTTGGCCGGGCAGCCAACTCTAGGAAGAGTCTTGATGGTTCCAAACTTCTTCCATTTAAGAATGATGGAGGCCACTGTGTTCTTGGGGACCTTCAATGCTGCAGAAATATTTTGGTACCCTTCCCCAGATCTGTGCCTCGACACAATCCTGTCTCGGAGCTCTACGGACAATTATTTTGACCTCATGGCTTGGTTTTTGCTCTGGCATGCACTGTCAACCTTGGGATCTTATATATGTCCAATCAATTGAATTAACTACAGGTGGACTCCAATCAAGTTGTAGAAACATCTCAAGGATGATCAATGAAAACAGGATGCACCTGAGCTCAATTTCGAGTCTCATAGCAAAGGGTCTGAATACTTATGTAAATAAGATATTTCTATTTTTTATTTTTAATACATTTGCAAGCATTTCTAAAAACCTGTTTTTGCTTTGTCATTATGGGGTATTGTGTGTAGATGAATCCATTTTAAAATGTGGAAAACGTCAAGGGGTCTGAATACTTTCCGAAGGCACTGTAGGTGTTTGTTGTGTAAATTCCAGGTGTGAATTCCATGTAAGAGGTTATAACTAAATATTCAATTATAATCTTATCTCATAAGGCTTTATCCATATTAGAAAGTAGTCATATGCTGAAGCCATAGGAAAATAACATGTAAACAATACCTTTAAATGAATGTATGTATTTTAAATGCATGTATGTGTAACTGTGTCTGTGTGTTTGTCCAGTGTACCACATGCAAGAGGATGGCTGGATAAAGGTGTGTAAGGAGGACGTTTCAGAGCTCATCCACCGCTACAGGAAAGGCATGTTCTGATCCCAGATCAGTTTCCACACCCACACAGGCACACTGTGTTCTCTCTCAACTGATCCCAACACTGCTCCAAATAAAGACAGTTTTCAAACTGTATACTCTGGCCTCTATTGTTTAACCTGAAGATCTTACATGCCAAACAATGTTTATGTCCCAAAGAAAAATCACAATTTGCTGCAACTGTTACCAGTCCAAATCAAATGTACAGGGATTATCAACTAGATGTTTTCTTGAGTGGATGGTCAGGGGGCCGGAACAAAATAAAAAAAATATTTCTAGACTGCAAATTGACCGCAAGAAGCACAAACATATATTTGACTAAAACATAATCATTTCAAACCTGGCTTACATTTGTATACGATCACATACACTGAGTGTAGAAAACATTAGGAACACCTTCTCTTTCCATGACCTAGACTGACCAGGTGAATCCAGGTGAAAGCTACGATCCCTTATTGATATCACTTGTTAAATCCACTTCAATCAGTGTAGCTGAATGGGAGGAGACAGGTTAAATAATAATTTTTAAGCCTTGGAACATGGATTGTGTGTGTGCCATTCAGAGGGTGAATGGGCAAGAAAAATATTTAAACGCCTTTGAACGGGGTACGGTAGTAGGTGCCAGGCGCACTGGTTTGAGTGTGTCAAGAACTGCAGCGCTGCTGGGGTTTTCACACTCAACAGTTTCCCGTGTGAATCAAGAATGGTCCACCACCCAAAGGACATCCAACCAACATGACACAACTGTGGGAAGCATTGGAGTCAACATCAGCCAGAATCCCTGTGGAACGCTTTCGACACCTTGTAGAGTCCATGATGAATTGAGGCTGTTCCGATGGCAAAAGGGGGTGTAACTCAATATTAGGAAGGTGGTCCTAATGTTTTGTACACTCAGTGTATATCTCTCTATTATGCGTGGGAATACTTTGAAACAGATTTCCCAAATTAAAATCACTTGGAGCTGATTTGCTGGTGTTTTAAAGTATTTTATGTACAAAAATTAAAAAATCACCCATGGGCCGCCAGTTGGGGAACACTGTTATATGAGAATCTACCAGTTATTTCCCAGTGCCAGTCATTGGAAAAGGTTTGTAGGATTGTTTAATACAATACTACAAACCTTGACTTTTATTTTCTCTGTAGTCTGAAAATACACGTTAAATCAATTATGACATGACAACGTTGTGACTTGAAGAGGATAAGTCAAATATGTTTGCATACAAAAGGGTCAAATAACATAACCTCATAACCAACAGTTGGAGGAAGTAAAGTCCTTATCATTTTATCTAGAGTATCTGCCTCTAACAAACTGTTTCCTGAAACACAAATACAGTACATGTCCCAAACCAGTCGGATGTGTTCGCCCGGGTATCTTTTGGTTGGCACCATTCTGTAAATTTCCATCTTAGTGTAGGAGTTCATTATACAAATTAAATGTTACAATCAAAATGTTGGTGCTATCAAATGAAGTTTTAAATCAATGGAATGAATTTGCCATAAAACCTGAAGTAGCCTATTTCTCCCATATAATGTTCAGTTTCTCTGTTTGATAAATGAGTCACTGTTGATATGAATAGTGGAATAGTGTGTGCAGTCCTTACATGGGGAGTATACTGTAGGTCCCAGCATGTTATTATAAAAAGAGAATTACATCCTTTATAGCAAATACATTCCATACAAGTCTACCAACATTGATGTCATCTGTTGCCAGGCAAGATTCAGTGCAACAGGTCTTGGTGAATATGGTATGATAGGCTATTCAATTCAACCCTATAGGGCAGAAGTACTGCTCCACCTGCTCTGTTCTCCCTGGCAGTTTATGGATCATTGATTCATTGGCCAGAGTTCACTCAACTGGCATTCCAGGTCTGAATCAATCCCTAATTAGAAGGCAATCAGGAAAAGCAGCAGTGCTGTGGACCTCCAGACAAATGAAGAGACAGAACATTATTTATTCTAATCTCTGTATCATATGATAATGTTCAGGACAAAATAGTGCAGAGATTATCCACTATTTTAATAAGCATTGTATTCAAACATCTTTCATACAGGTCAACAAAATATCTAGAATGTTATTTATTCAAAAGCCTATTATATTGTTACAAAAATATTGTGGAACTCCTACACCTAAATGTAAACAGTACAGCACCCAAAATGAGGACCTATTTCTTTATGCCCTTTGTTGTTTACAGTCAGTGCTTCACTTGGACTGAAATGTGCCGGTACTCATTTTGCATGCAGGTACTTGTCAAGTTGCGTCAATTCGAATCTGGTATAGGAACAAAAAGAGGTCAATACACATCTTCTAAAATAGACTAGTATTTTAATTAATGCAAACACTTGAATGGTAAATATGATGTTCGTATATACGGGCCCACTGAAACACCACGCAGGGCAGTCAGAGAACTAACTTTTTCAACCCAAGGTTCTTCTTTAATACTCTGACAGAGATAGTTCCTGCTCCAGGCTGGGCCTGTCAGAGTAGAGGCTGGGTGTGGTTTAAACTTACCCAACCTATCGATGGCGCACAGGCTGGTCCCAGCCCCTTGGCGCTTCACTGTTGCCATGTGTTAGTTGTTTCTGTTGCAGTACACATGTCCTTGAGCAGTTTAACAAAGAGGCAGTGTGTGTGTGTGAGTCACAAGTCTATCTCAGCCTACCCCCTAACGGTTCCTCACATTAATCACAGCTTGTTATGTTAAACAATCTATATCAGTACAGCACAAACCTATTATGTTTAATCATTAATGTATTCTTTCTAAGCTAGGCATCACATCTAGTTGTAAGAGCATAGATCCCCACATACTGTTTACATTTAGGTATAGGAATTCCACAACACTTTTGTAACAATATAATAGGCTTTTGAATAAATAACATTCTAGATATTTTGTTGCCCTTTAATAAAAGATGTTTGAATAAAATTCTTATTTAATATAAGAGGAACAGGAGCTCAAGCAGTAGAACATTTGAGGTGCTTGTACTCAGCTCCAGTGAGCTCCTGCCTAAGTTAAGCACTGTTTACAGCATAATTGTTGACCCAGGACCCATGTATATTTTGGCACCATACAATAAAGTTACACCCTAGTTTTGTAGTTAATTGTACAAATTAAATTCTACAAACACAATGTTTGTGCTATCAGAGGACGTTTTACTGTGACAAGGTCTAATAAGGAGCTTAAATTAATTTGCCATACAACCTGAAGTAGCCTCCCATATTATGTTAACTTTCTCAGCTTGATAAATGAGTCACTGTGGATATGAATATTGTGTGCAGTAGTTACATGGGGAGTATAGTATAGGTCCCAGTGGGTTATTATAAAAAAATTATTGCATCCCTTATAACAACACCTTCCATAAAAGTATTTAGTATCAACAGTAGCCTATTTAAAAAGGAACCCAACGTCGATGTCATGTTGCCAGGCAGGATTCTGTGCAAGAGGTTTTTATAGCATTATTCATTTCAGCCCTAGAAGGCCGATGTACTGCTTCAGTTTTTCTGCCTGGCTGTTTATTGATCAATAAATGTCATTGATTCATTGGTTCACTCACCTGGTTTTCCAGGTCTGACTCAGTCCCTGATTAGAAGAGAATGAAAACTAGCAGTGATTTATCCTAATCTGCATCATATGATAATGACAAAATAAACAGTGTAGAGATTATCCCCCTTTTTAAGAAGCATTTTATTCAAACATTTACATTTGACATTTTAGTCATCAGACGCTGTTAACCAGAGCAATTTACAGGAGCAATACGGGTTAAGTGCCTTGCTCAAGGGCACAGACAGATTTTTACCTAGTAGGCTACTGGCCCAACACTCTTAACCACCAGCCGACCTGCCACCCATCACCTTTCATACAGGTCATCAAAATATATATTACTTCTTCTTAAGCCCATATACAAAATGATATTGTTTCACTTCAGATCATTTGCTGTTTAGAACATAATATCTTCCTGCAAACATTATTAGAAGACTCAGTATGACACTTTCATTCAAATTTTGTGGACTTTATTGAAAAGTGTAAGAACATTATTACAGAATGCATGAATTTGGTCTCTAATTTGTCTTGTTTGGCTGGTTGATTATGTATCTCTTAAATGGATCACATTTACTATCCTGTTTTCTGGACTTGCATTAGATTTGGTAGATCATTGATCTATGTGTAGAGCGTCCATAATGTACAAAGCACAAACACTTGCAATAAAATAATTGTTCAACTTGCCCCATCACCAACTTATTTCTACAGAACCTACTAGCCAAAAAATATCAGAAATCAAAGTATCATAAAAGCTAAAAAACTAGAACAATAAAGCCACTTTCAGTTAAAGAGAAAAATGTACAAATGGAACATGTGGATAGGCCTTGTCTGGTTTATGGCCATGCAATTAAACAAGTTAAAGTGTGAGCAAAGTTATAACATAACAATTACTGTATGTTATACCACTAAAACCTACACATATGTTCAGCTACACTACACATTGAAACAAAATAGTTATGTTTTTCCAGTTTACAGCAATATCTTTTAAATGTGGTTGTTTTGATGGCTTCACTTAAGGGAAAATCAAGCTAATTTAAGTTTTATTTGTAGAATAATCTAAGTTAAAATCTTAATTTAGCATCTCACAACAATCTAACCCTTTCCAGAAAGACACTTTCATGGTGTTCCATTGATTCTAATATACCTATAAGAATGAGATAACCTCACACAGTGGCAATATTACATTATATAATTAAACAAAATTACAGCACAACTTTTAAAAAGCCAAACCATAGATTCAATTAAAGTAAAACTGTTAAAATGAAAATCACCAAATAATATTTTTGACAGCAGAGTTTTTTGTTGATATACAGATCTGTGTTTATAGTGTATGTGTCACAGGAGGCTGCTGAGGGGAGGACAGCTCATAATAATGGCCGGAACTGAGAAAATCGAATGGCATTAAACACATGGAAACCATGTGTTTGATGTATTTGGTACCATTCCACTCAAGCCATTACCACAAGCCTGCTCTCCTCAATTAAGGTGGCACCAACCTCCTGTGGTGTGTGTGTGTGTGTGTAAGAGACAGGTGTGTGTGAGACTGATGTGTGTGTAAGTATACTACGTGTGTTATGTTCTTGAGAAGTTCAACGTTTGTTGTTTCCATTTTGCCTGTCCTCTTCAGCTCCTTCCTAAAACACATAAGAGAGAGAGGTTACACGCACATAAACACACTATAGACAGTAAGACTGTGTACCAGTGTGGTTATTGTATCAGTTTGCGCATTAATATGAGGACACCTTAAGTGACTTACTCTGATGTTACAGAAGTGCAGAGAGGTCTCTCAAATCTTCTGGGCACCTTTCCCAGAGTTGTCAGAGTCAGTGTCGGAAGCTAAAACAGAAATGAAACCCCAATGTTAGAAAAAAAAGACTGATTGAAATATAATCAATGAGTTCAGGTTAATTCACAAGTTCCTAATGCATGGTTCACAGTAATTGCAGCCTTCCATATTAACTAAGTCGCTACATCAATTGACATCTAAGTTTGAACCAGCATCAGAAGTTTCAATGAAAAGAGACACCGCCACACTCTAAAATGGATATCATACAGTCCAACACAAAAAAAACAGTAATCTTTTCAGAATAGAGAACAACATGAAGGTTGGCACTTACTGCTGGTCTGAACAAAGCCTGAAACACAGAGATGAAAGTGAAGTTACTATTGACTCTGAAAGCTTGGTTTGGTGGAATATTACAAGAGAACATCAGTTTGAGAGTATTCTGAATCCTGTATTTCTACTGCATATCCTACTGCAGACATCACATATACAGTAAGTGACAACATTACTCTTTATTTACGTGAATATGATTAAATCAAACATACTTCTACCATCACTAACTACAACACATGATTGTAAACCAGTACTATGACTTGACTACTACTTCTAAACTACTAACTAAAACACTGCTGATAATATCTAAGATGACAGTGTAGCCTACATATGAATATAGAGAGGTCTTTCTCTCCTCACTCACCTTTCTTGCTCTTCTTCTTCCAAATGACGACCCCAACAACAACAGCGATGACCAGGAGGAGAGCTACCACCCCTCCAATGATGGGGACAAAGTTGATGGTTGGGTCTTCTGTAATCATCAGAACAGAGCATTCAGACAATAGTACTAGATGGTACATTTAGTCAAAAATGAACTCTAAGCAGCATCCCTGTCAATGTCAATAAAAGTTCAGGAGGTCAAGGAGAACATAAAGTCAGAAAGGTAGTGTTACTGAGCAGATGACTGAACTTAGAAATGAGGAATGTTGGGCACATTGAGCAGGAGGGTTGAGTATAGTGTGTATTTGAATCTCTCCCTCTTACCCCAGTTGGTCTTGATCTCAGCCTCAGTCAGAACCTTGATAACGTCGTCCTTGATACCAGTGACCTGAACGACACACTGATACTTGTTGTTCTTCCACTCCTCAGGCGTTACTGTCAGGTGGGAGCTTTTCTGGAAGGTTCCGTCATCGTTTTGGAGGATTTCTCCATGCTCCACATCTTCATGCTGATCTTGTCCGTCTTTCTGCCAGAACACCATGACTCCACTGGAGTAGAAACCTGTAGCGTGGCAGGTCACTCGAGAGGAGGGGGTCTTCTGGAGCAGAGACACTGAGGGAAGGACTGGAGAGAGAGGGTGGGGGTTGAGAGGAGGTTGAGAAGTAAATAGAAGGGGATGGAAGGAAAGAGAGAGTGCATATTGTAGGAATAGACAGACACAGAGAAAGAGTTGGGAGAGAAAATGACAGAGCATGATAGAAGAGAGAAAAATAACAATGTCATGTGACTTCAATACAACGCATTGTAAAATTTACATTTACATTTTAGTCATTTAGCAGACGCTCTTATCCAGAGCGACTTACAGTTAGTGAGTGCATACATTATTATTAATTTTTTTCATACTGACCCCCCGTGGGAATCAAACCCACAACCCTAGCGTTGCAAACGCCATGCTCTACCAACTGAGCTACATTCCTTGATATCCCTTAGTGCAATATCACATCATCACTGCTGTTTTAATGGATCTACTACGTCATATAGAGTGTCTATGTACCTGTCCTCTTCAGAGTGCTCTTCCCATAGTCCAGATACTTCTTCAGCCACTCCATGCACTCCTGGGTGTAGTAGTGTTTCTCCTGCTCATTGAAAGCCTTGTCACTGTCCCACTTGTGTTTGGTGATAAGTGCCTGTGGTGTTGGAGCGATCCATGTCAATGTGTTCAGGTCCAATGCTATGAAATCCTCTCCATCATATCCAAACTGCTCAAACCCCTCTGTGACTCCAGTCTCATCATCCCACTCACAGCCGTACATCCTCTGAAAAATGTGCACACCTGAGAGAAAGAGAAAGAGAGAGAATGATGAACTCTATCTGTTTCAGTCTGCCAGTGGGATCTCTATCATCATGTATTAGTTGTTCAACCAGACCGGAATAAAACAGAGAGATCAGCTCAGACCTCTACAGTGTGATGATGACGTCACACCTTCACCACAGAGACAGAGAGAGTTGATGAGGAGACTCAGAGAGTGGATCTATTCTACACCAGCTGATGTTGGCTTGGTTCTATCTACTGTGTTGAAGATACACATTGTGTTCAGTACAGTAGTGTTACTCTAACAAATGAATGTTGTAGAAGACTGTAGTTTTCAGTGAGGTGTGTCAATGAATAAAACACTGTTGATAAATGAATACTGTCCTCTAGTGATGATGTCAGAGATAAATAGAGGAAGTGAGAGAGGATCCTCTGTTCAGTCAGGAACAACAGGAGAGAGAGATGGAGAGGCTAACATGAAGAAGATTATCTGTTACAAATTCCCCGCCAGTGATGGTTATCAGCACCTCACAACCTTGAGCTGCACACTCCACTCCCCATCCCCCAGGACCGGAGCCTGAGAGTCTAGATGGTACCATAAACCTGCCTCTCAAACTCTCTCTGACCTGAATGACCTGTGCCCTGATAGGTTGCTAGGGAGGTTACTAGGGGGCTGGACATCTGCCTATCCTCTTGACGCTGCAGGTCACACAACACTTGCAGTCTCCCACAAGCAGTGGCTGAGAGCAACATCTCTGTCTCTGCCCATCAACAACTCCACTCACTCATATCTCTGGACTTGTGGGATGGGGTGCGTGCCCAAAGTGAGTTGTGTGACGTGTATATTGTTCTTCATAGTTAGTTACTACTATTGTCTATTGCATGTTGCCCCTCTGAGTTTACTGTGTGGTGTAATACTCTGCAGGTGGCGTATGCAATCTATACAGTCATTACTGCTATATTCTGTAAGATTCTGTATCTGTGCCTTTGTGCCCTGGTGTACTCATTGGGTATGTGTGTATTCATTACCTCTGTTTCTGTCCGTTACAGAACAACTACCATTAATCTACCTTTCCCACATTTCATCCCCATGTTCATCTTCTGCTGTGTGTGAATAAAGGTCCTGTGTGTGTTAACTCCTGAGCTGCTTTATTCCCCTCTAACCGGGGGCGGAGTCAGTGAGTCACAACCAGTAAAATACGTAGAGCAGGGTCTCTCTCTTTCATTATCTCTCAATAATGTCAGTCTACTGGAGCTATACGTGTGTGTGTGTGTGTGTGTGTGATCCCCAGATCCTGAGGGTGACAGGTGAGTGTGTGTGAGTGTGTAGAGAGTTCCCCTGAGAGGCCTGATCAGCTCCAGCAGCAGAACCCACAGGGAGTCACTGGGAGCTTTGGTCCATTAGAGCAGAGAAGACCAAACCCACATCATCATCATCATCATCACCATCATCATCATCATGTTCTGCTCCTCTGCTTCTCTCTCCTGTCCCATCAGATCAGAGAGACACTCAGGGAGGCTGAGGAGACTACAGATCTACTGTGGGAGACATACAGTGGTTCCTCAATTAAAGGTTTTGAGCTTATGCTCTTGTGGTAGATGGTGGCAGATTGTGGTAAATTGCGTCATTCCGCCACACTATCACAAGGGGGAGTTTAGAACGCTGATTATGCTTTTGGTTTCTCTCCCTCGAGAAACAGAATGTAAGAATTCTAAATAACAAACAGGCTGATAGCCCCTCTATATAGAGTTTCTGAAACATGGAGTCCTTCTTTGCTGATGTGAAGAAGAAACTGAATGAAAGAGTCCAGCGAGGACAGGGAGGGGAAAAGGTTGCCCATATTTTCAAGACCTCAGCTACTTCCTGTATTTATGAAATGTACTACTTTATTTAGGCAATTTAATATATTTGTTTAGGCTTGGCCTATTTAGTAGGCTATCTTTCAGCATAAAGCTATATTTGTCAGCATAAAGCTGAGTGACTCACTCATTCGTGGCTTTGGATCAAAATAAATAAGTACCAACATTCTTTCTGATCGTCTTTAATAAAGAAATGTTTTGACCAAGTTAATCTGCTCATGTTGTGTGTGTTCAATTATTTGTGACATTGTGGTTACAATGAAGAATGTAAATGAACGCATCAGTCTCTGCCACATGGTCTCAAACAGCACCATTTTGTTTCTCTCTGTCGCCCACGCACTTTCAACATTTGGATAATAAAGCATTTCAAGGTTGACATGATTTTCAGTTTTTAAGTATACGATTTTTCAAGATGATTGACGAGAAAAGTATCGTCCAACCCATTGGGTATCTCACTGCACCCTTGAAATATGCAGACAGACGGATTAAAAGTTAATTTCCATTGTAATACTTCTGACAGCCACATTTCTAACTCTACCCATAACTTTTTGATTTTCTAACATTCCCAGAAGGCATGGATTATTATAACCTGATGAAAAATGAACCTGGTAATCTAATTTAATTTACCACAGGTCTAAGACCTATGGGTTTAACCTTCTGAATGAATGATTATATTGAAGATAGAAGCCGCCTCTTAATGACTTCCGAGAGCTGATCAGTTACCCAACAAAATAACATCAATTTATTTAGCCTAATTGTTTTTATGACTACAGACAGTAGGCTAATATTCCTCTTTTCCTGCATTAATTAATTTGTCTGCATGTCTATTCAACATTTGCCTAAAAAGAAACCATGCCATGAATTAAGAACGAGATATAATTTTTTTCACAATGCAATGCGGCACATTGACAACTTAAATCGCTTCAAAGAGCCTTCTAATATTAGACAACAAATAAATATACTCCAACAATAACTTGGACAGTAGGCCTCTTGAAGCGATAGAGGAAATCAACAAGATCCACAAGTACAAGTATTCTTTCACAATAGCTGGCCTTATGTTATCTGAAGTTTTGAGCTGCATTATCCGACTCCGTGGTGGATAACATCCACTCTTGGTTTATGTAATGGCCTGTAAGGCACAAGTATCCTATTTTTCAAAAATAGTCAGTCCACATGTCATAATTGCGCCATTGTATTTACCCAAGTTCTCTCTCAACACCGGGAACACCTGGCACCAGATTGTTTTTGCCTGATGCAGGACTCTAGCGTGATAGGAGAGACTGACTGAAAAATTCACACCTCCATTCATTTCCAAAAGGATAGTGTAATAGTTTGGCTAGCTGTGAAAAATCACCCAATTTGTGCCACAGTTTAGACTACAGATAGATGCTGTCATGATAGTTAAGTCCTATTGTAAAGTGTGGCCTTATGGCCAAAAAATGGCAAACTTGCAATGTATTCAAGGCTTAAGTACTCTAAAGTTATACATTTCTAACTCAATATCACAGATCAGATTTGCCCTAACAAAAATAATGATTGAAAGGAAATGAGCTGTAGCGAGAGGAGAGAGACTGCATGCTAAAGACAATCAGAAAGAATGTGTCTTTAACTCTGCATTATAAAATAACTTATTTTGAACGAAAGCCAGGAATGAGTGAGTCACTCAGCCCTATGCTTCTGTTCCTGCCTCTGCTGCCTATTTGAGTGTTTGTTTAATATCCTACTGATTCTGTGATCACTAAGCCTCATGCAACTGCAACATGTCGGATAAAGCAATTCCACAAATCCGGCTGTTTTTAAACCTTGCTATGCTGTATTAAAGTCTTTACGATGTTATTTTCCATTAGAACAGACTCTCTGGTATTACTTCTACATTATTTAGTATTGTTTACACTGTTCCAAACTGGCAGATACATTATATTGTAATCTAACAGCACCTGTTTGTCATGCAACAGTATCTCTTGCGCTTTTGACAATGATTTTACATGAGGCCTAATTCACATGATATGCCTAAAATACTTATATCCACTAGGCTAATAAATAATCACATTTTTCCTTTCGATTATTTAATTAACGTATATCATGTTATTTGAAGTTCTCCCTTTGGAGCACGTGCAAAAGCGATTTGGAGTTGTTGAACGGGAGTGACTAAATGTATTACAATTGAATTTGAAAGAACTGAATGATGAGGATGAAGAAGAAGAGAGTGATTGAATTTAGAACAATAGTGTAAGAATTGCTCTTCCTCTGTCCCGCGCGGACACTCAAAAAAAGACGTATTTTTTCCTTTCTACTTTGTCAGAAGAAGCTGTAACTGGACTGTGTAACACAGGCATCTGACGAGAGTGTTTGCGAATAGCACTGTCCGTGACCGTAATCCCCAAGTCTAATAGTATTTTTGAAATATCTCCAGTAGATTTTCCGTTCCTCCTGAAAGCCCTAATCCGCTCACTTAACTGAATAGAGATCCTGGTGATGGTGCTACAGTATGTGCTACTGCATAATCAAAGTGAGGGCAGTGGGAGATCTGCTGTATACTGATGGCCTATTGTAACCTGGAGTCACACCTTTCCAGTACTCCATTCAAAAATGATCTGTTTATCTCAGAATTGTTTCATTGCGACTAAAGAGAACAGACAGAATGGACATAGTTTTCAGCAAGCCAGCTTCTTTCTATGGTGCTACCCGTTCCAGGGTTAGGACTGTAACCACCAGAGGACTTGAAAATGAGCCGGAGCTGAGAGGATCACCAAACCTAAAGGTATTTTGGTTTCAGTGCATTTTCTTAAAAAATAAATAAATACATACATCCATAGCCTATCAATGTGTAGGCATACTGTGTAATAAAATAGATAACTGTGCACTCCATTTGTGGAGATCAGTTGACAAAGGGCCGGACAACGGGCCGCACCGAAAAAACGCATGGTTCCCAAGAAAGAGGTGAGTTTTGCTAGATTCTTAAAATGTGTTTCTGTACGCAGCATTTGTGTGAAGGAGTCACTTGTAATTCATAATGTACGGGCGACAGCTGATGCATTGGTCCAGAGCCAGGCGGCATTGGTGGAGAGTCAGGCGGAGAATGACGCGTTGAAGGGGACGAGGAACGAGATAGTCACAATCCATGCCAGGCTCACCTGTGGCTCTGGGACTCCACCTCCAACAGGCAGAGGCAACAATCCATCCACCCATGATGGACTATTAGCAGGACAATAGACTCTTGCCAAGTTTATTTTTATTTGTAGGGACTTTAATTGTATTAATGGATGTTTAATGGATGTTTGCATACTAATGATAATGACATGAAGAAGGAGATCAAGGAAGGTAGGAGGAGCTAGCTCTGCCTGCTTATTACAGTATGTGATTCATCTTTTTCCTGACCATTTCGAACAGTGTAAACACAACAAATACAATAATCATTTACAAACAAATTATAATCAATCCCATGTAGTCTGTTCTAACAAAAAAAGGTTTTAAAGTCTTTAGTACAGCCATTAATTCCTAAATTCAATTGCTTTAGCTGACATGTTGCAGTATATTTATTTATCTTCTCTGTGCTGGAGTTCTTTTAAGAACTTGATGGTATGGCAATAGCCTAATGAACTGGACATTAACTTGAATCTTCTCTCTTCATTTTACCAACAAACAAAATCACTAAAAGTCTGGTATAGTCCCATGTAGCTCAGTTGGTAGAGCATGGTGCTTGCAACGCCAGGGTTGTGTGTTCGATTCCCATGGGGGACAAGTATGAAAATGTATGCACTCACTACTGTTGGTTAAATTACTAAAATGTATTTCATAATGTTTTTTATTATTGCCAGTATAATTTAGCAGCTTTGACATGCATCATCCAAACAGCGGCTGAAGGCCAAATGCGATCTAATGCCGACGTCTCGGCGACATCTTGCCAATGTGCAAACGCTCTCCATACTACATCAGCCCCATGTATCATGTATACATCAGGCAGACGTCGGCGAGATGTATGTGTGCTGTCTGGGGTGATGACATGCACAAATCCATGAATGATTGATTGATATATATTGAAGTAGGCCTTTAGGCCAATAGGTACGTTCGGTTAAGACAGCTGCAGTAAACAGGACTCTTAGTCCTACAGCTCCATGTCATTTCAATAAAAACCTTCAACCCACCTGTCCCTGAATTGACCCAAATATGTGTATTTTACACTCTAGCAATAGGCCTACATTAAGATAAATATCATAAAAGACAAAACATGATACTAAGACAGTTTATTTCAAAATAACAGAATAGCATGTTTTAAAGATGTATTTCTCTGTGCTATAGTAGCTGAGGCTATGGTTGCTTCATGTCAAGGAAATTCATTAAGTTGTTATGCTCTTTCAGATAGGGTATAGAAATCAAAACGTCTGGCCTGCATGGACCTCTGTAGGATTATTTGGGAAAGTAAGCAAGCTTCATAAAGACGCCCTCAAAGATGCCCGCTGGTGGTTTCAAAGAGCATTAACGGCAACAATGGCTGACAGTAAAATACTATGATGTCATGTACTGTAACATGCTGTACCATACCCCAGCATCCTGCAAGCTGTGTTGCAGTATGATGCAACTTTTAAATGAGGAACCACTGTAGGGGGAGCACACAGCTGGGCCCTATGGATAACACACACACACGCATTCACACACACGCACACACACACACACACACACAGTAAATCAGCGGCTCCATCTGTCCTCCAGATTCCGTCTGCCAGTGGGATCTCCATCATCATGTATTAGTTGTTCAACCAGACTGGAATAAAACAGAGAGATCAGCTCAGACCTCTACAGTGTGATGATGACGTCACACCTTCACCACAGAGACAGAGAGAGTTGATGAGGAGACTCAGAGAGTGTGGATCTATTCTACACCAGCTGATGTTGGCTTGGTTCTATCTACTGTGTTGAAGATACACATTGTGTTCAGTACAGTAGTGTTACTCTAACAAATGGATGTGGTAGAAGACTGTAGTTTTCAGTGAGGTGTGTCAATGAATTAAACACTGTTGATAAATGAAGACTCTCCTCTAGTGATGATGTCAGAGATAAATAGAGGAAGTGAGAGAGGATCCTCTGTTCAGTCAGGAACAACAGGAGAGAGAGATGGAGAGACTAACATGAGGAAGATTATCTCTCAATAATGTCAGCCTACTGGAGCTATACGTGTGTGTGATCCCCAGATCTCCTTATTTCTCTGCTGCCTCCACCAGATTGTTCTCAACACCAATATGCTGGTTAACTTCACTATTATGCACATAGCAACATATAGGGAAAGGCGCCAATTCAACAGTGCACTGAAGATTACGTTTCAGAACCGCGGACAGCGACCGCTATCCAACGCAGGAGAAAGCGCATTTGTTATAAAACAATACTATATAAAACAATACTATATTTATTAGTGTTGCACCATTATTCTTAGATAATAGAAACATATACAATTTCAGTAGCATGTCTTTGATGGACTGTGCCATCCCCCAATGGATTAGTCTACTGAGACAGGAGCCAATCAGACAGGTGGTGTGTGCACCGTGAAATAACAAACAATTTGCTACTGCTCCACTAAAGTAATCTCGGTCGACCAACAGCCTATCGACCAAACAATCGACCAGTCGACTAAATGGGGTCATCCCTATGAATGGGAACTTCACCCAAAAAGAGTAATGTTTGGGAAAGCTGATTCTTGTAGATGTGTTATGGACAGCTCTCTCCTGTGCCAGTGACTGTTCATAGGAAATCGCCACTACAAAAGTAAGAACTTAACTCTCGTTGGAAATTGGACTAATGGATCTTTGCATGCAGCATGTCGGATTATTGGAATCACTCGTGCTATGCCCATGACAACGAACAAGGATTGTGGCAAACATTTCCCGACGAAACGAGAAGAATCCAGGAGCAAAATCTCCCGCGCCATTGATCATCAAAGGACATTGGTATGTGCCCTTCACTCTTGTGCCGCTCGATGCAAGTTGAACACTGTTTTGTAAATTGTAGCATTGTGGAATAGGAATTGGAGTCTGTGTTTCATAGGGAAATGCTATCCAATATGTTGATGCTTCATTTTAAACATTAGAACAGAGTATTGACCTCTGTATTATCTTAGCATTGGAGAAAAGGCAAAGAGTGGCGTCCTGTTATTGAATAAACATTCTGGTGAATGGGCTGCGTGAGATGAAGATGGATTGTAAAGGAAGAGGAGAACAACGTTCTCTCCCAGAACAACTGCTCTGATAAAATGTTTACTGAAGATATTCACAGAACATTTAAGAAATTGACAGATGTATATATATATATGGAAATAATGAAAAAAGACTCAAATTGTGGACTGTATGAAACACGGTCTGTCTGACTATGTACAGCAGGGTCATATTGGGGCCGGCGTGGAGTTGCTGATTGGCAGCGATGCTCCACAGGCCATCGCCCCTGCTGATGACGACAGTGTTGGAGATGGACCCCACACCGCTGGGACCCGATTGGTGTGGGTCTGGCCGTCCCTTAGGAGAAGGTGGTGACAACCCAGGACAGATTGGCTGCCCTGCTGTTACTGCCCACCCCATTTACACGAGACACAGGCAGGAACGGCACACTGGGTGCTACAGGATGCTGCCTTGGACGACCCATCAAGCTACAACAGAACTCACCTTGTTATAGGCTGAGCTGGGGCTAAGAGCTAGCAACCTCTGGCCCTAAAGATCATCCCTCCAAGAAGACACATACACACATACATTGTTGGCTCCTTTTTTTGCATTTGTATAATTCTTTCTTGCCTAAGTCAGAGAACAATTAGGGGCGGGTGTGTAGGAGCCGTTATAGCCTGTTTATGTGTTGTGTGTATGTTGTCTGTCAAGGGTCATTTTAACTTGTTTTGTACACTAGAGGGCACTATATGTTGGGGTCATGGGTCACTGGTCAAGTGTGTGTGTGTTAGGGGTGGGCGGTATACCGGTATGAATGTGAATACCGGTATGACGTTGTGCCATGATATGGATTTTGCCATATTGTGCATATCATTATAAATTAATGTATGAAATAAGGCGGGGGGGTTTTCGTTCAAAATGTCTGTCGAGTGATACAGCCTATTGGGCTAGTTCAAATTGTTTACTTTACTAGAAACATAGCCTTTTTTTAGCAAAGAAAAAAACTAGAAGCATGGAAGTTACACACGTTACAGGACGAGGAAGAATTGGTTCGAAAAAAAGGGGGCCTCCTCTGTCGTTTGGAACTGGTTTGGCTTTAAGATATCCAACCTCGACCAACAAACAGTACTGTGTAATTTGTGTTGACGCATTGTGCTAGCCAAAGGCAAACAGTACTGTGTAGGTTGTGGAGACGCATTGTGCCAGCCAAAGGCAAACAGTACTGTGTAGGTTGTGTTGACGCATTGTGCTAGCCAAAGGCAAACAGTACTGTGTAATTTGTGTTGACGCATTGTGCTAGCCAAAGGCAAACAGTACTGTGTAATTTGTGTTGACGCATTGTGCTAGCTAAAGGTGGAAACACCAGCAATCTTTTTCACCACCTGAAAACCCTGCATGTGCGCGAATATGAAGAATCTACCAGAATGCGTGCAACAAACCCCCAGAGCAGCGGAGCAAGTCACAAGACATCTTCAAGCCAGACCCGCACTCAGCTGTCACTCAAGGCATCATTCGTTAGTGGTACTCCCTATGACAAGAAGAGCAAGAAGTGGAATGAGATAACGAGTGCAATTACGTATCACATAGCGAAAGACATGGAACCAATTCAAACTGTGGAGAAAGACGGTTTCAGAAAGTTGATTCGAACTCTAGACCCAAGATACGAGATCCCGAGCCGTAAATACTTCAGCAAAACATGTCTGCCAGAACTATACACAGAATGTCGGGACAGAGTTGCCAACGAAATCCGTAACGCTGCATTCTTCTCTACCACTGCCGACTTATGGTCAAGCCAGACCACAGAGCCATACATTAGCCTCACGATTCATTTCATTGACGACAACTGGAAGCTGCAAAGCAAATGCCTTCAGATCTCTTATTTCCCAGATGACCACACCAGAGAAATAATTGCATCTGGGCTGAGGGAGGCACTTTCATCCTGGGGCTTGAAAGAGTCGCGTCAAGTATGTATGACTACCGACAGCGGATCGAACATGGTCAAAGCATTGGAGCTGAACAAATGGACAAGACAAGGGTGTTTCGACACAGGCTACACATTGCTATTGGTAAGTTTCAACGTCCAAAACACACAGAGCTAGGTAGAAAAATAACCTCACTTAAAAACCGCAACTTAAAATGCAGAATAACTATTGTATTCCTCATCTCCTCTGTTTAAAGTTAGACCTGACTACACTGCCTGATCCTTCTTATACGTTAAGCCGGATATATACAGCTATGCAAATCTAGAATATTTTAATTTGTAAATGTGTGCAATATCCAAACATTACATGGATTACATTGCTTTTATTTATAATTGATACATTAGCCTATGGTTTCAATATATTAATCTATCCTCTCTCTTTCAATAATAGCCTACCCAATAAATGATCCCGTTTTCTAAAGCAACATAGCTCTCTTAATCACAACAGTTGTTTGTAAAGCTATAGATGGATTACATTTGTAATCATGTCCAGTGTCCATGCTGTAAATTGTTGTAATTACAGCAGATGCTATGTTATTTCTATTGAATAATTGTGATTCATATGTAATTATTTTTCACCTTTTTATTTTGCAGAGAGGAGTGTCCAAAACGAACCTCGAGTTTCCCGGGCCACAGGAGTGTGCAAGAAAGTGGTCAGCACATTTTCCTATAGTTGGAAGAAGCAGAAGGCCCTGACAAGTGCATAGGATAAACTGAGCCTGCCCCTCCACAAGCTCATCACGGAATCCCCGACAAGGTGGGGATCTCGACTGCAGATGATGGAAAGAGTCCTGGAGCAGGAAAAGGCCATCACACAAGTCCTGGCAGCAGACAAAAAAACACGTCACCTTGCACCCTCCTGGCAAGACATTGAGGTCTTTGAATCTATCACGGCAGCACTTAAGCCCCTCCAGGATTCCACAGATGCCCTGTCAGGAGAGACATACGTGAGTGTGTCCTATCTGAAGCCGGTCCTCCATTTGTTCAAGACGGAGGTTCTGAAATCAAATGAGGGCGAAGCCAAACTGACCGGAGAGATTAAGATGAGGGACCTCAATTACCTGAATGACAAATACACCGACCCTGAAACAGATGAGCTGCTCACCATGGCTACCTTTCTGGACCCAAGGTTCAAGACCACCTACATGACCACTGAGAAGCTGGTGGATGTGAAGGTGAGAGCTGCCTCCGAGACAGAAGCCCTCCTGGTAGGGAACACAGCCGTGGGAGACTTCTCTTTTGAAGAGGACCAGAGTGAGAGAGAGAAAGAAGCTGCCACTGCTCCACAATCAGCAAAGAAGTCCAAGAAGAGCCTTGGGAGCTTCTTTAAGAAAACCAGTAGTGCACCTGCCTTAAGAACCCAGAGACAGGTCACCGAGCAAGAGCTGGACAGCTACACTCTGATGATGGCAGCAGACAGTGAGGCTGATCCTTTGGAGTGGTGGCGAGTTCACGCATCCAACTTCCCACAATTGAGTTGTCTGACAAAGAAATACTTATGCATCCCTGCCACAAGTTCGCCCTCTGAGAGAGCATTTAGCACTGGGGGGGCAATGTGGCCACATGCCACAGGGCAACTTTGAAGCCAGAAACTGTCAATAGACTGGTGTTCCTGGCACGGAACTTGTGAAGAGGGAGGCAGTGAATTGTTACATGCTGAACTGAGAAACATACAGACTGTCTGGTTAATGCTTGAAGTTCATTTGAAAAGGTTTACAACTTGAATTGATAATGACCAGTGTTATGCTGAAAAAAGACTGCAGTTCTTATATTTGGCAGGAAAAAGTTTTCATCCTGACTACTTTAAATATATTTTTATAAAATGTTACTGCATATTTATTTAACTCATATACCTTTGTTTATGTTTGCACAGGTTTACCACAGAACTAAAACAAATAATAATGTAAAAAATGTGCAATGCCCCCTTTATGTTTCTATAAGGTTAAAAGCAATATTTAGTCATTTATTACTTAAGGGCTCATAAAATGTTAAAACATTTTTCTTTTACAGTATATCGTGATATTATATCGTTATCGTCTGGACAGTGGAAAATATTGTGATATTAATTTTTTTTCATATCGCCCACACCTAGTGTGTGTGTATATCGCTAGCACAGGTGACCAGGAAGGGTTAGCACAGGTGACCAGGAAGGGTTAGCACAGGTGACCAGGAAGGGTTAGCACAGGTGACCAGGAAGGGTTAGCACAGGTGAGAGGAGAGGGCATACAGTTCTTACTGTATCACAGATACAGCTTATAGAATGCATCTCTCTGCACCTTTTCTATAGGAATATGTGTATTGGAGCTATTTCTATTTTATATGCGCAATAAATGGGAACTTCACCCAAAAAGAGTAATGTTTGGGAAAGCTAATTCTTGTGGACGTGTTATGGACAGCGCTCTCCTGTGCCAGTGGCTGTTCATATGGAATCGCCACTACAATAGCAAAGACTAAAAACAGCTGCATGCATTCATGGATTGCAGTTTATTTATTGTTTAGGCTAATTATTCAAGGCTCCCTTTGTTATTTCGTTTGAAAACTAAAACGCTTGATTGCATTTCAAAGCATGAATGACTCGTCTGTGTGATGACATGAACGACTGATTGATTGATTGATACAGTAGCCTATATATTGAAATATAGGCCTAAGTAAGTTACGGTATTAAGAATAAACAGGACGTGCTCTTAGGTCTACAGCTCAATGCTGGTTATACAAGGCTACTACTATACAAAGCCTACTAATGATAATGACATTATTTATTATTATAATGATGATCATAATAATAACTTTAATAATACCAATAAGAAGGAGATCAAGAAAAAGGAGTGTATAGGAGCGAGAGCTGCGTACATATTGTGTGACAAACAGGTGCTGTTAGATTACAATATCATATTTCTGCCCGTTTGGAACAGTGTAAACAACACTAAATACATTATAAGTAATACCAGAGTCTGGTCCAACAATAGAACATAGTAAAGCCTTTATTACAGCAGAGCAAATATTAAAAACAGACGAATTTGTGAAATTGCTTTATCCGACATGTTGCAGTTACGCGAGGCTTGGAATCAGTAGGCTATTAAACAAACACTCAAACAGGCAACAAAAGCAGGATCTGTCTTATTTATATAGATATATTGATGCATTATAAAGCCAGGAACCTTTAACAGTTAAGCTGTTGATTATAGACCTAATTAAGTTGGGGTTTCCTCTCTCCTCACTTTGTTTCTGACAATTAAGGCAAGGGCTGTTTTCTCATCTCCTTACTTCTCTGCTGCCTCCGCCACATTGTTCTCAACACCAATATGCTGGTTAACTTCGCTTTTATGCACATAGCAACATATAGGGAAAGGCGCCAATTCAACGTCACATTGTAGATTACCTTTCAGAGCCGCGGACAGCGACCACTATCCAACGCGGGAGAAAGCGCATTTGTTATAAAATAATATTATTTTTATTAGTGTTGCACCATTGTTATTAGATAATAGAAACAATTTCAGTAGCATGTCTTTGATGGACTGTGCCATCCCCCAATGGATTAGTCTACTGAGACAGGAGCCAATCAGACAGGTGGTGTATGCACCGTGTAAAAAATAAACAATTTGCTACTGCTCCACTAAAGAAATCACGGTCGACCAACAGCCTAGCGACCAAACAATCGACCAGTCGACTAAATGGTGTCAGCCCTAGTAGAGAGTTCCCCTGAGAGGCCTGATCAGCTCCAGCAGCAGAACCCACAGGGAGTCACTGGGAGCTTTGGTCCATTAGAGCAGAGAAGACCAAACACACATCATCCATCATCATCACCATCACCATCATCATCATCATGTTCTGCTCCTCTGCTTCTCTCTACTGTCCCATCAGATCAGAGAGACACTCAGGGAGGCTGATGAGACTATAGATCTACTGTGGGGGACAGAGGGGGAGCACACTGCTGGACAGTGTGGATAATAATATACACACACACAGCATGAAAGCCCCACAGACCAGACTAGCGGGACTCAGTGAGGTAATGACTGATAAATTAAACTTACACAAGTATCTCAAGGAGAGATCACATAGAGATCTTCCATTCACCAACCTGCCATTCAGGTAATTGGAGAGTGACCTTACCAATGCCATACATGCATAAAGAGCTTATAGTTTGATGCCATTTACAGTAGTGGTATGGTCATAGTCATCTGTCCTTCACACACTTAAAACAGTACACAGTAGTTATAAATGGAATGCTTTGCTGGTGTCCAGGAGCAAGAACTAGGACCATCCATACAGTAAGAAACAAAGGAGTCCATGCTAGATGCTTTCTAATACTGATATCAGCTAATGATGCTGTGTGCTAACTAAGTGTTTGAAGGAAACAGAAACAGGACGGGAGGAGCAGATCTGTACATCCCTGATATTCTACATCTGTAACTTTATCACTTCTCTAATCCTGTGTAATTCTTGTCTCCTAGAATAAGGAAGTGCCTGTTTTGATAGTTTAGAAGCACAAACACAAGTGCAACTGATCAGATGAAGTAAAGATGAAGGACTTACCTCCACTTTGGTTAAAACGCTGCTTTGCAATATCGATGTTGGCTTTGAAAGCCTGCTGGGCACCCATGTAAGACCCTGTCACGCTCTCCCAGTACTGTGGCAGTGTTTCTGTTGCCCTGTTCATCCAGTCCTGTTTGGGCACCGCTCTCTGGCTGTTGCTGTCATAGTGATCCATCTGAACACCATCCACCATCCCCACACCCACAAACTCTGGGAAGTTGGGAACTTCAGATGATGCGGTGTAGAAATACTTCAGGGAGTGAGTCACTAGAGGAAAAAAAGTCAATGTTAATGTTGAATTCTGAACAGACAATTGTTTTTCAAAATCATATAAGCTAAACAGAGGTTTACATTTTCTCTGTATTCACTTTTTAGTTTCCTCCACACTGGTTGTTTATTAAATATTACTTTGAACACTTTTACTTTTTACCAAAATAGGTGTTTTTGTTATACTGCAGGATGACATTTATAAGGAAAGTTGCTATGACAGCATGTAACCCCTAGATATTACACATTTTGTGTATCAGACATGGAGAACCAAGAACGTTTTATCAAGATAATTATCTGGAATCAGTGTCTGATATATAGATGGAGACACTGAATTTTAAGAAAAGTATTCTGAAATGGAACAATGTGATATTTCTGTGGATTCATTACCTGTGATATACAATGAAAGCATGATATCCCTTCCAAATGTACAGCATGTGTTAATGTTTGAAGTGAATGTGTCAGAGAAGTACACTGATAATAACTCAAGCCCAAGAGCACTATGACTAATAGATAAGATGACACTATTTTTTGAGCACCTTTACATTTGACCTTATACTGTATTCATCCCGATAGGAACTACCAAGTGATTTATACTATTTGAATCAGCACAGACTTAACTAAAGGTAATATGGCATCAAAATATACTTTTATGACAGTCTATAAGAGGATTATATTTAATTAAGGGGAGAAAACTGCAAAAACACATATTTACATTTTCTTGATTTTTGTAGTCCAGGGGCAAAACCTGTCAATGTTCACATTACCGTGGGGTGATGCTGACATCATATTCAGAGAGGAAGGTAAATGGTCAATTCTGTTTCTCAAAGGTGGCAGAATTGACTGTTTAGCTTATTTTCTGAATATGTCAGTAGCACCCTAATGTTGTCAGTGAGCAAGCTATAGGTCTATGTGAGTAAGACTTTTAATCAGGTTAACACTCGCAAGGCCGCTAGGCCAGACGAATACCAGGGCACATTCTCAGAGCACGCGCAGACCAGCTGGCAAGTGTCTTCACAATAATTTTCAACCTCTCCTTGTCCCAGTATGTAATCCCAACATGTTTCAAGCTGACCACCATTGTCCCTGTTCCCAAGAACTCCAAGGTAACATGTCTAAATTACTATCATCCCGTAGCGCTCACATTTGTAATCATGAAGTGCTTTGAAAGGCTGATCATCAGTACATCACTGGGGCCAAGCTCCCTGCCATCCAGGACATCTATATCAGGCGATGTCTCAGTACATCACTGGGGCCAAGCTCCCTGCCATCCAGGACATCTATATCAGGCGATGTCTCAGTACATCACTGGGGCCAAGCTCCCTGCCATCCAGGACCTCTATATCAGGCGATGTCTCAGTACATCACTAGGGCCAAGCTCCCTGCCATCCAGGACCTCTATTTCAGGCGATGACTCAGTACATCACTGGGGCCAAGCTCCCTGCCATCCAGGACCTCTACATCAGGCGATGTCTCAGTACATCACTGGGGCCAAGCTCCCTGCCATCCAGGACCTCTATATCAGGCGATGTCTCAGTACATCACTGGGGCCAAGCTCCCTGCCATCCAGGACCTCTATATCAGGCGATGTCTCAGTACATCACTGGGACCAAGCTCCCTGCCATCCAGGACCTCTATATCAGGCGATGTCTCAGTACATCACTGGGACCAAGCTCCCTGCCATCCAGGACCTCTATATCAGGCGATGACTCAGTACATCACTGGGGCCAAGCTCCCTGCCATCCAGGACCTCTATATCAGGCGATGTCTCAGTACCGGAGCATCGGGTCTTTGACCAGCAGGCTCCAAGAGAGCTTCTATTCCCAAGCCATAAGACTGCTAAATAGTTAATAAAATGCTTACCCGGACTATCTGCATTGACCCTATTTTGCACTGACTCTATGCACACTCACAAGACTACTGACACACTCACTTACACTCTCACACAAACCCACACACATTCACTACATACGCATACACATAACACACACACACACACACATACCAGACCAGGAATCACTATGGTTTTAACCATGCTTTGTGGAAAGCTAAAAAAAAAGAATAGAAAAAAAGACTACTTTTGAAAACTATTTGAATACAGATCTCAGAATGTGACTACTTTTGAAAACTATTGGAATACAGATCTGAGAAAGCAACTTCTTCTACAAAATATTTGAATACAGATCCTTATTTTCTGAAACTATTGGATTGGCTGCCTTCAACTAATAGGACTCCCTAAAAACACGCCACTTTGATACAAGTGACTTTTCGTAACAGGTTAGGAGAGCATTTTCCCTAACCCTTTTCCTAACCTTAACCTAATTCTCCTAACCTGCTACGTTAATTCTCCTAACCTGCTGTTTAAGTTCTCAAAGTGGCAGGTTTTTAGGGAATCTCTTCAACTAATGACAGGGCTGTATCTGGAACTGCATGTTAAAGATATAAATAGAATGAATAGACCACACACAATCTCCTATACTACTCCACTCTATCTGACAGTCATAATTGATCTACATTTCAATCTGAACATTTTGTAAATGTCCATCCTCTTGAATGTCCATTGCCCCAGATGTACATAATCAAGTCAAACCAATTAACCAATTATATTTTGTACAGATAAGTATAAATGAGTTGTAACACTCAACTACTGTATGACTCTTTCAACATGCCACTGAAAAGGTTGAAAGCTGCAATTAATTTAATGATACCTGAAAATACTGCCGAGTAATTCAAAGCCATGTGCAAACATTGCAAACAGCAAGTTGGATACTTAGCAAAAACAACTTCAAACACCTATGTCCATCTGAGGGCAAGTGTTCTTGGTTCAAACACACACTATACCATCTTTAAAGTGATAGTTACTCAAAATACATACTAACATGATTTTTCACCTACCTTGGCTGTAGCTGATTCAAGAAAGCTGTTTTTGGATATTAATTTCCTTTCGACACTTAGCCTAATAGCAATATTTTGATACTGTTAGCATTCTCAGTAACGCTGAACATTCTTATGTCTGTGCAATAAAACTAAATTACATTTGGAGCAACATTTTATTAGCATGTTGTTAAATAATACTTTGGTAATTGCATTTTAATTGCATAGCAGTGAGCTGAGAGTGTTTGTAAGTTCTGTACACAAGAGGAATAGTGACTGTTCCTTATTCCACTTATGTAATAACTCCATTATTATGCAATTATAAAGCAATTTCCAAAGTCCCATCTAACAACAATGTTGCTATTAATCAAAGTTACTACACATGTATAAGAACTTGATGTCAACTGTTACTGTATAACCTTATGTCTCACTCATTATGAAAATATATTTGTTAGTCATTTTGAAGCTGTAAAAGTGGCCTACTCTAATGTTGAGGTGATTCCATGTCCCTCATGTAATTAATTCTAGGCTATAGGCTATATTAAAATCCATATACAAGAGCCCTCGAAACCATGTGCTTATGATGATATATTTTGACTAATTCAACTAACTGTTGTAGTTTTTTGGTTCTTCATCAAATATTTGTCAGCCATCAAATAAATATATGTTTTGGTTTTCAAAGAACTTGCGTATATTCAAAAGGTTTTCTGAGAGGTATTCAAAATACTATCAAATATTATTTGTTTTTCTGAGACCCATATTTGAATATCAAAGAAAATAGTTGCCTTTTAGTTTAAAGTAAATAAACTATATTTGACTACCTTGAGTATTTGAAAAGTTTTCAAATAAACTACAATATAAAACTAAAACACAAACACACACTTTCATGCTCATCATATATGCGGCTGCTACTCTTTTCTTTTTTCTTACTCTACTATCTATCCTGATGCCTGGTCACTTTACCCTGCCTTCATGTACATATCTACCTCAACTACCTCGTACCTCTCTGTACATTGATATGGTACTGGTACTCTCTGTATATAGACTCATTCTTGTGTATTTTATTCCTCTTGTGTTATTATTTAATATGTTCTTACCTAACTTGTCTTATTTTAATTTTAATCTAACTCTGC
This sequence comes from Coregonus lavaretus, assembly GCF_964263955.1. NCBI lineage: Eukaryota > Metazoa > Chordata > Actinopteri > Salmoniformes > Salmonidae > Coregonus > Coregonus lavaretus. The sequence goes on from NC_139990.1 coordinate 25,689,562, forward strand.
ATCGTTGGGAAAGGGCTCGTAAGTAAGCATTTCACGGTAAAGTCTACACCTGTTGTATTCTGCGCATGTGACAAATACAATTTGTATTGATAGGCAAAGGGATGGTTACTTCTATAACAGAGTAGAGAAACTTTGTTTCTGGTATTATACTGCCACCTTGAGGATGATACTGCAAAATAACATGCCAAACTTTTTTTCCTTACAGGCCAAATTGATGTACATTCATAATATCCTGCATCTTCACCTTCATCACAAAAAGATTGGAACTGAAACGGAACATACTGCAACTTAAAAAGATTGGAATTACAGTACACATTCCCAAGCCATGATGTACCCCTCATATGCTTATTACGACTTAATATAAAACGTGATTTCATTCAAGTGAACACTTTCTCTATTACCAACCCACTTATCATCTGATCAGTTAGGTGTGGAACTGTTACATCGAGGTATTACTAGACAGGACAGGGAGAGTCTTGTAACTTAATGGACAGCACATCTTCAGGCGTGTAACGTTACTTTCCAGTGCATTATAGTATGACTACAAAAACATATAGCTATGCACAACTAAATTCAACACTATTCAACAAAAATGCACATAGTGAAACAAAAAGTATTTTGGTGGCAGACCCAACAGTGATTTTGAATATTCCAAAACTCCTAAAGAAATATACATGTATATATATATATAATTTATAATGACCATATTGCATAAATCCATTAATAATCATTTTTTCTCGGAATAAAGAACATAGACCTAGGCTGTAGTATGTCTCTACATCCAGTACGAATGAAGTTAGAGGTAGTTTTGCGAGCCAATGCTAACTAGCGTTAGCGCAATGACTATCTGTTGCCATAGACTTCCAGTCATTGGGCTAACGCTAGTTAGCAACTTCCTTCAAACTGCATGCAGACATAAAAATGATATCTACGAGTTCATCTGGCTCTGAGGAAGTAGATAAAGGACTTCATTGCCAAAATCCCGTATAATGAATTTAAGCATAACGCTAGGCCTTAAATACATTACCTACATAAACGGAAAAATATATATTTTTGTAAAATCTAAAATAAATGTATACTGACCAGCAGATGCTGTATGAAGAAGGCCTATTCCCAGCGCCAGCAAGATAAATCCCTTCATGTTGACGTTAATCAATTCCGAAGTATATTTTGTCTCCAATAACTGTATCTTTATATGAAGGTTCTCTCTAACACCGCCACTCACTTCAGCGGTAAGACACAATTATGGTGACGATCTTTCGCACCAATTTATAACGCGCTTGTATATCGTTTTTTGAGCCAATGATAATTTAGCCAGCTCAAGCATCATTAGAATCCGGTTGGAACTAAGCAGCAAAGGTTCACTTACGAAACTGAAAGTAAGGTGTGTGTTGTCAGTCAACCATTAGGACCAAAATAGTGCTCTCATTGGGCCTGGGACTGGGGGTCTAGATATTTTCACTACTAACTTTGATGGTTTATTGCAGCTCAAGATAACGTATGTCTCCAGAGAGTTTGTTCAGGTTCAAATATAGTGAGAAACTAAAGGTCTATGAATGAAAAACGTACACATTTTTTCTTTCTTCTTTTTCATTGACTATATATTAAACATTCATTTCTCATAGCAGATCTTTTTGATTACACAGTATACTTTAATTAATAATTTGACTTAAATTATGCAATCATCGATATTCCAGTGCATATAGGACATCAAAGATTTATGTCAACTTTTAACATGACCTCACATGCCCCTTGAAATGGAGTCTCTAGAGAGTGATGCAGATCAGTTCTCATGGTCAGTTAGTCATCAGCACTAGAGCTTGAGGCTCTTCTTCATCTCTGTTCTGTTAGTGCTGTATCTCTCTGTTACACTGAGATCATGTATAAAAAAAAAAAATTCACCTTTATTTAACCAGGTAAGCCAGTTGAGAACAAGTTCTCATTTACAACTGCGACCTGGCCAAGATAAAGCAAAGCAGTGCGATAAAAACAACAACACAGAGTTACATATGGGGTAAAAAAACATAAAGTCAAAAAAATACAACAGAAAATATATATACAGTGTGTGCAAATGTAGCAAGTTATGGAGGTAAGGCAATAAATAGGCTATAGTGCAAAATAATTACAATTAGTATTAACACTGGAATGCTAGATGTGCAAGAGATTATGTGCAAATAGAGATACTGGGGTGCAAAAGAGCAAAATAAATAACAATATAGGGATGAGGTAGTTGGGTGGGCTAATTTCAGATGGGCTGTGTACAGGTGCAGTGATCGGTAAGGTGCTCTGACAATGCTGCGATCCCAAGGAGGGAATGGCTTAGTCCTGGCCTTACAGGAGAGTCCTGCCAGATATCCTTTTCACACCAAACATTCTCTCTATCTCATTACAATCCCTATAGTGGCTTAGATGCCCACAGTGCTGCTCTTGCTCTTAGCCCAGAGATACAAGTTGACAAGGCTTTAGTTCCTGGTGCTAAGACTTTGGCCTAAGCCTACTCATTCCTAATACGATCAGTTCCCTGGAGCCCATTCTTCACACACTTGCAATCGTGTAGGCCTGTGGCCTTTATGAAAATGTATGCACTCACTAACTGTAAGTCGCTCTGGATAAGAGCGTCTGCTAAATGACTAAAATGTCAAATGTAAATGTAAACTGATGCTTAAAGTTAGTGAGGGAGATCTAAACAGAGCAGCGTCCCAAACAGCATCACTCCTAACACTGGTATGAGTTTGTAGGTTTCAGTATCAATGTGTCATGAAAACATGGCATTTATTTGTTGCAAGGGCAAATGAGGACAGAGACAGACAGACAGACAGACACCCATGAGATTGAGAAGCAATACGAAGTCCTGAATGTCAGACAAGCTAACTAACTGAAAACTGTATTCTGAAAGACAAAATATTGGATGACAGTTAAAATTATGCCAAGATGCACATGGTGTTAATGCAGAAACATACAGTAAGAGCCCACCTAATTGACTCAGTGAGAAGTCCTAGCCCTTTGTTAAAATGACCCTATATTATTTATGACCAGACTTATAAATGGGAAGACAGCTTGATCTTTGACAGGTTCTTGTAGATGTAATTCCCCACCTCTGAAATTTGACAGGTCCTTCTTTGGCAAACAGTATGTCAGATGTATTGGGATAAAGGAAAAAGGAAAATCTCAGTGTCTCTGTGACAATTTACAAAAATGGACAATAAATCATTTTAAGACAAGCCAGTCTAGATACTACAAGCATATTGTGGTAGGCCTACATACAGGGAGGTCTTGCAGCAATCTGCTGATGTAGGTTTAGTTCTAACAATGGTCTTGATTCAAATCAATAACATGCTTTGATGTGAAAGAGGAGAAACAATGTATTCTTCCTATAGTATTCTCAGAGGGCTTGTGGTTTGGGAGGATGACTCAATAGAGCTATCTCAGGCTAAGGTCTATGGAGCTTTATTTGGCATACTGGATGTGACCCATTGAAGGAGGTGCATTGTGTTGGCTCTAGCTCCATTTGATATGAAATGATTTTATACCATCACATTGAAAAACACAGCAATAAAATAATACAGCATAGAAATGCAATAGAAAGAAACGTGCACAAACACACACACACACACACACACACACACACACACAAACACGTACAAACACACATACAGTGGTAGGTGGAGTCAAACAGCGTTGAGGTAAGTCCCACACCCTTTCCCGTAAGCGTGTCAGCATGCAGCCATCTTGTGTCTGTCTATCCTCAATCCAGAGATGGCCGACACACTGATGCATTATATAGTTCTAGTATACTTGGATGGTTTAAATACAGTGGGGAAAAAAAGTATTTAGTCAGCCACCAATTGTGCAAGTTCTCCCACTTAAAAAGATGAGAGGCCTGTAATTTTCATCATAGGTACACGTCAACTATGACAGACGAAATGAGAAAAAAAAATCCAGAAAATCACATTGTAGGATTTTTAATGAATTTATTTGCAAATTATGGTGGAAAATAAGTATTTGGTCAATAACAAAAGTTTCTCAATACTTTGTTATATACCCTTTGTTGGCAATGACACAGGTCAAACGTTTTCTGTAAGTCTTCACAAGGTTTTCACACACTGTTGCTGGTATTTTGGCCCATTCCTCCATGCAGATCTCCTCTAGAGCAGTGATGTTTTGGGGCTGTCGCTGGGCAACACGGACTTTCAACTCCCTCCAAAGATTTTCTATGGGGTTGAGATCTGGAGACTGGCTAGGCCACTCCAGGACCTTGAAATGCTTCTTACGAAGCCACTCCTTCGTTGCCCGGGCGGTGTGTTTGGGATCATTGTCATGCTGAAAGACCCAGCCACGTTTCATCTTCAATGCCCTTGCTGATGGAAGGAGGTTTTCACTCAAAATCTCACGATACATGGCCCCATTTATTCTTTCCTTTACACGGATCAGTCGTCCTGGTCCCTTTGCAGAAAAACAGCCCCAAAGCATGATGTTTCCACCCCCATGCTTCACAGTAGGTATGGTGTTCTTTGGATGCAACTCAGCATTCTTTGTCCTCCAAACACGACGAGTTGAGTTTTTACCAAAAAGTTATATTTTGGTTTCATCTGACCATATGACATTCTCCCAATCCTCTTCTGGATCATCCAAATGCACTCTAGCAAACTTCAGACGGGCCTGGACATGTACTGGCTTAAGCAGGGGGACACGTCTGGCACTGCAGGATTTGAGTCCCTGGCGGCGTAGTGTGTTACTGATGGTAGGCTTTGTTACTTTGGTCCCAGCTCTCTGCAGGTCATTCACTAAGTCCCCCCGTGTGGTTCTGGGATTTTTGCTCACCGTTCTTGTGATCATTTTGACCCCACGGGGTGAGATCTTGCGTGGAGCCCCAGATCGAGGGAGATTATCAGTGGTCTTGTATGTCTTCCATTTCCTAATAATTGCTCCCACAGTTGATTTCTTCAAACCAAGCTGCTTACCTATTGCAGATTCAGTCTTCCCAGCCTGGTGCAGGTCTACAATTTTGTTTCTGGTGTCCTTTGACAGCTCTTTGGTCATGGCCATAGTGGAGTTTGGAGTGTGACTGTTTGAGGTTGTGGACAGGTGTCTTTTATACTGATAACAAGTTCAAACAGGTGCCATTAATACAGGTAACGAGTGGAGGACAGAGGAGCCTCTTAAAGAAGAAGTTACAGGTCTGTGAGAGCCAGAAATCTTGCTTGTTTCTAGGTGACCAAATACTTATTTTCCACCATAATTTGCTAATAAATTCATAAAAAATCCTACAATGTGATTTTCTGGATTTTTTTTCTCTCGCAATTTGTCTGTCATAGTTGACGTGTACCTATGATGAAAATTACAGGCCTCTCTCATCTTTTTAAGTGGGAGAACTTGCACAATTGGTGGCTGACTAAATACTTTTTTCCCCCACTGTATAACCAAACTGCTGAGTGGGAGGCTTTACGTTTGTGACACTCTGGCTCTAGGACTTGTATATGTGAGCCAGGGTGTATCTCATTTGGTGGTGTTGGGGATGGGTGAGTTTCATTTTGTTTGTATTTAGTGGTGATTGGTTAATGACTCCCAATCGGAGGTAACGAGTGTCAGCTGTCGGCTCGTTATCTCTGATTGGGAGCCATATATATTCTGTGTGTTTTCACCTTTGTTTTGTGGGTTATTGTTTCCGTGTTGCTGTTAGTCTGTATCAGTATTTGAACTTCACGTATCGTCATTTGTTGTTTTCTTCGTGGTTGCTTTAAATAATAAAGTCATCATGTTCACTCCACGCGCTGCGTATTGGTCCGCTCCTTCAGACGATCGTGACAGAATAACCCACCATAAAAGGACCAAGCAGCGCGTCCAGGAGCAAAGGGTCTGGACACAGGAGTTATGGACGCCTCCTAAGGATTTTTGGACATGGGAGGAGATTCGGGCTGGAAAGGGTCCTTGGGCACAACCGGAGGAATATCACCGCCCTCGTGAAGAGCTGGAGGCAGCCAAAGCCGAGAGGAGGTGGTACGAGGAGGCAGCGCGAAGGCGAGGCTGGAAGCCCGTGGAAGAGAGGCAACCCCAAGAAATTTTTTGGGGGGGGCACATGGCTTGGGCAGCTGGGCAGCAGGAGGCTGCCACAGGGAGAAAAGGAGAGAAGGCTATCGGATTACGGGAGCCATTGGCGAGTAGAGGGAGGGAAGTTGTTGTGGCACGGCAGGAGAGACTGAAGTGTGTTACCAGTCCGGTCCGGCCCGTTCCTGATCCCCAGTTAAGGCCAGTGGTGTGTGTTCCCGGTACGGACCGGCCTGTTCCTACTCCACGCACCAGGTCCACGATGTGCGTCGCCAGCCGGCCTGAACTGGCCGTCTGCCCAACGGCGCCTGAACTGCCCGTCTGCCATGAGCCTTCAGAGCCGTCCGCCAGGCAGGAGCCGCTAGAGCCTTCCGCCAGACAGAATCATACACCTGCTATGGAATCAGCAGGAGCCGACGCAGCCCATACTAGACTGGAAGCTCAGGTTCGGGACCAGAAAGAGCAGCTCCTGCAGATGGGAGCCGCCCTGCTGGAGGTGATGACTGCAATCCGAGGCTGGGGTCCGCCTCCACCGCCAGCCGCCCAGCCAGCACCATCAGCCAGCCATGAGCAGCCAGACCCGTCAGCCAGCCATGAGCAGCCAGATCCGTCAGCCAGCCATGAGCAGCCAGATCCGTCAGCCAGCCATGAGCAGCCAGATCCGTCAGCCAGCCATGAGCAGCCAGATCCGTCAGCCAGCCATGAGCAGCCAGATCCGTCAGCCAGCCATGAGCAGCCAGATCCGTCAGCCAGCCATGAGCAGCCAGATCCGTCAGCCAGCCATGAGCAGCCAGATCCGTCAGCCAGCCATGAGCAGCCAGATCCGTCAGCCAGCCAGGATCCGCCAGAGCCGTCCAGCCAGGATCCGCCAGAGTCGTCCAGCCAGGATCCGCCAGAGCCGTCTAGCCAGGATCCGCCAGAGCCGTCCAGCCAGGATCCGCCAGAGCCGTCCAGCCAGGATCCGCCAGAGCCGTCCAGCCAGGATCCGCCAGAGCCGTCCAGCCAGGATCCGCCAGAGCCGTCCAGCCAGGATCCGCCAGAGCCGTCCAGCCAGGATCCGCCAGAGCCGTCCAGCCTGGATCCGCCAGAGCCGTCCCGCCGGGATCCGCCAGAGCCGTCCCGCCGGGATCCGCCAGAGCCGTCCCGCCGGGATCCGCCAGAGCCGTCCCGCCGGGATCCGCCAGAGCCGTCCAGCCTGGATCCGCCAGAGCCGTCCCGCCAGGATCCGCCAGAGCCGTCCCGCCAGGATCCGCCAGAGCCGTCCCGCCAGGATCCGCGAGAGCCAGCCAGCCAGGATCCGCCATCTAGTCAGGTGCTGCCCCTTAGCCCGGTGCTGCCCCTTAGTCCGGTGCTGCCCCTTAGCCCGGTGCGGCCCCTTAGTCCGGTGCTGCCCCTTAGCCCGGTGCTGCCCCTTGTTCCGGTGCTGCCCCTTATCCCGGTGCTGCCCCTTATCCCGGTGCTGCCCCTTAGGCCGATGCTGCCCCTTAGTCCGGTGTTGCCCCTTAGTCCAGGTGGGGTTAGTTGGAGGGTGGTCATTGGGAGGAGGCTACCGAAGCAGGTTGTGACTGTGGTGGGGTGGGGATCACGACCGGGGCCAGAACCGCCACCATGGACAGACGCCCACCCAGACCCTCCCCTAGTCCTGATGTTGGTGCGCCCGGAGTTCGCACCTTTAGGGGGGGGTACTGTGACACTCTGGCTCTAGGACTTGTATATGTGAGCCAGGGTGTATCTCATTTGGTGGTGTTGGGGATGGGTGAGTTTCATTTTGTTTGTATTTAGTGGTGATTGGTTAATGACTCCCAATCGGAGGTAACGAGTGTCAGCTGTCGGCTCGTTATCTCTGATTGGGAGCCATATATATTCTGTGTGTTTTCACCTTTGTTTTGTGGGTTATTGTTTCCGTGTTGCTGTTAGTCTGTATCAGTATTTGAACTTCACGTATCGTCATTTGTTGTTTTCTTCGTGGTTGCTTTAAATAATAAAGTCATCATGTTCACTCCACGCGCTGCGTATTGGTCCGCTCCTTCAGACGATCGTGACAACGTTGAAACATTCTTTGCTTGTTAGCTTACATTACTTTCCTTTAAAAAGTGTTTTTGTCTCATAAAGACTAGGCTACTGAAATAACTAAAACAGTGCCAGTGGATACTAGTTGAAAACACTGTGATCATTGCTATAGTAACTACAGGTCCAACTAAGGCATCTTTGGTCATATTTTATCATTTTCTCTCCCCAATGAAAATGTGTCCTGGAATTGTTTAACACTCCCACAGTGTGTTCTGGTATGTGTGTGGCGGGGATAACCAAATCAAGTTCAGTTAGTTAATAAGTTTGTGAATGGAAAGTCCCTGATAAGAACAATAAAATGGACAAACCATCAGTTACATAGGCTACAGTGAAGGATGAACAATGCCACAGTGCCATCTATAGGTAGACTGTAACTCTCCTCACCACTGTTTCAAATAAATCACCTGATGAGTCACTAGACTTTTGGGTGTCTTTGTCGCTCCGGGGTAAAGATTCCCCTAGGAACAGATCTAGGATCAGCTTCCCCTCCTCCAATCCTAACCTTAACCATTAGTGGGGGAAATGCAAAACTGACCCAAGATCAGCGTCATAGGACAACTTCAGCCTACTCTGTCTCGGTCATGCTCAATGTAGAAGTTGCCTCTCATCACAAAATCTTGGATCAGATTACTCTACTTCCAATCCTAACATAAAAAATGGGTGGTGAAACAAATATCTGACCCTGTATCAGTGGTTGGAGGAAGCGTCTACGACTCCCTCTGGCATAGTCACTTGTTATTGTCAACAGAGAACTGGCATTTGGCACATACACCAGGAAGTAAGATGGGCAGAGCAGAGGCCATAGCTTGTTTATCAGATGAAAGTATCAGGTCATGAAATCCTTCTTGTTACATTGTTTCTCTGCATTCTGCAAACAGTCAGTAAATTCTGTGACATTCCGACTTGGGAAGAATGAAATATAATATATTTCCTTTTGAAAAGGTAGCTGATTTTATCTGTTGAATGGATATATAAAACATATTAATCTATATTTGAATGGCATTAGAGCCTTTAGGGTTAGAATCTTTGCTATGGTGTTATGATTGTTATTTCACATATAAAAAAGAAAGGGACTGCTGGGTATGACACTATAGATGACATGAAAACACACCAGTGGAGGAATTATGATCCAATAGGAGATGAAAGAAGTACAATGTCATCAGGCACCAGGTAGAACTGAGAAACATAAGTTGAAATAGAAAGTGCAAGTAAATGTCATCGATTATTTAGATGTTTTAATGGTGATACTAATGAATAAATAACATTCTATCTTGTTTATAGTTATATATAATAAATATCTGTATGTTATATAGAGGCCTCACTAATGTGTACATAGACTAGTGAACTGGTGTAGGCTTTCTCCAGTAGGCAACTGGTCATTCAAATCCTGTCTATGACATACTGTAGGTCTAGCTGGTCTGTCATGTTTGTTCCCATGACTGAACTATAATGAGGGTTGTAGTTGTGTGTTTTCTTTTTCATACACATCTGATTAGTGATGACAGTAACTGTGCCTTAACAGCCCTGCTGGTGACTGGCCTGAGGGGTCAAAGGTCATGCAACTAGATGAGAGAGGACTACAGTATAGTCTATGTACCAGATAATGAAGGGCAGGGTATCTGATGAGGTATGATGTCTAGTATGAAACGTCTGTCCATTCCCAGTAGCAAACACTAGTGAATTTAGTCTCTTCAGCACTGTATCAATTTATTTTAAAAAATCTACCTTATATACACATTTATGATTGCAATCCTCCACCCAATAATTCTCTATATAGAAATGTAATCACACAAAAGATATACAATAAATAACCTCCTTCAAGATAGTCTGAGTGCCAGTCGGTTTCTGCTCTCTTTCCAACTCCTTGGCATGATAGCAGAAAGTGAAAGGAGAAGGGAAAGGGGGATACCTAGTCAGTTGTACAACTGAATGCTTTAAACCGAAATGTGTCTTCTGCATTTAACCCAACTCCTCTGAATCAGAGAGACAAACATACTGGCGCTCAGGCTACCTCCAATGTGTGTCAGGGGTGCTGAAGGTGGGTGTGGTGCAGGAATCAAGCGCAGGACGCAGAAGCTTAGTCCAAAAGACTTTAGTGAGTTATTCACGTAGTACACGAGAACCATAAGCCCGGAGGCGAAATAAAGGCGCACACAGGCGTCAAACAAAAGGCGCACTAACATGTGCGAAAACCTCTCCAAACAACGGAGGGAAGATACATAGCTCAGAACACCAAACAGAGGAGCAATCACACACAACACCAAACACACACAACGAGAACTAAATAGGACACTAACGAGGACTAACTAGACACAGGTGTACAACATCAAGACCAAACGAACATGAAACATAGATCGGTGGCAGCTAGTACTCCGGGGACGACGACCGCCGAAACCTGCCCGAACAAGGAGGAGGAGCAGCCTCGGCCGAAACCGTGACAATGTGTCTGTTTTAAAACTGTAAAGATCTGAGAAAATAATTTGTACAGCAATGTTAAGAATAAAATGGCTATTTGTTTAATTTTTATTTTACCTTTATTTAACTAGGCAAGTCAGTTAAGAACAAATTCTTATTTACAATGACGGCCTACACCGGCCAAACCCGGACGACGCTGGGCCAATTGTGCACCGCCCTATGGGACTCCCAATCACGGCCGGTTGTGATACAGCCTGGAATCAAACCAGGGGGTCTGTAGTGACAATACTATATGATGTAGCAGAGAATTACTGGACACCATGGAGTATGTATCACAAAAACCAGGGATATATTTTTTGAGCTAAATGGGTGGCATCATTAAGCAATAAGGCCCGAGGAGGTGTGGTAGATGGCCACACCTATGGTTTGTGATATATGGCCAATATACCATGGCAAAGGCTGTTCTTAGGCACTCTGCGTTACGTCGCGCTTAAGAACTGACCTTAGCCGTGGTATATTGGCCATACATCACAAACCCCCGAGATGCCTTATTGCTATTATAAACTGGTTACCAACATAATTATAGCAGTAACAATAAATGTTTTGTCATACCCATGGTATATGGTCTGATATACCATGGCTGTCAGCCAATCAGCATTCAGGGCTCGAAACACCCAGTTTATAATTATAGTTTTATCACTAGTTTTACATTGATGTAATCACTTTCCAGCTTTCCATTTTTTGATTGGTGTACGTGTGTAGCAGAAAGATAATCCTAAAGCTCAGAAGTTATTAGTATTGTCTTTACTAAGACAATAGTGGTACTCCTTATTCCAGGGTGTTGACAGTGTGGCACAGCTTAGCTTCAGCACTTAGTTTGTAACATCTAACAACTTCAGTGTTGCAGGTTAGCAAAAGTGAAAACAATTTTTCCGTTATAGTTTTCAAATAACTAAGTAAAAAAACATATGTTTTTGCATTTCAAACTAGTTTATATACCTATACCCCAATATCAGACTCAGTAACTGTAAAAAAAAAAGGATAATATTTTTGTCATTGTAGAATTTAGTTGTCCAGTTATTAGTTACAGTAAGTTATGACCAGATAGTGCTGTTTTAGAGAAATGTGTCTTTGTGGCTGGGTGCACATTACTTTGACTCAAACTTCTAAAAGAGTTTGCTGTCTTTCTTGTCTTGTATGTGCTTCTCTGCTGTGAAGACAGACAGACAGACAGACAGACAGACAGACAGACAGACAGACAGACAGACAGACAGACAGACAGACAGACAGACAGACAGACAGACAGACAGACAGACAGACAGACAGACAGACAGACAGACAGCGAGAGAGACAGACAGACAGACAGACAGACAGACAGACATCAGTGAAGAAGATGACTGAAATTAATACAATATATTCTGCTGAACAGACTCGGGCCAAATCCTAACTTGAGATATCTACTAATATCTTGCATCATGACATGCATTCACGTCAATAGGGGATTGGGGAGAAAGTTGACATTGGTGTTTCAAAGACACCCAGACAGATATTCACCTGTTTGATTAGTGAGAGAGAAAGCTCATTCCTTTGGAGCAGAGTTGTGGGAGGAGTTGGAACCAGAAGCTACAAGGAAAACAGACACAACCACATTCTAAAATGGATTCATTCCAACACAATATATCTAAAGTCAGAAGATAAATGGTGAACAACTACAAGATGAAGCATTTCTGTTTCAGTTTCAGTGATGACGTCAGAAGCAGAATAAAGGCAGGCACTTACTGTTGGCCGGAATGAAGCCTGAAACACAGAGATAAACATGATGTTATTATTGACTCTGATAGCTTGGTTTGGTGGAATATTACAAGAGAACATCATGTTTGAGAGAATTATGAATCCTGTTCAAAGAGAGCGAGAGAGACAGAAAGAGAGAGAGACAGAGACAGAACGAGAGAGAGACAGAGGCAGAAAGAGAGAGAGACAGAGACAGAAAGAAAGAAACAGAAAGAGACAAAAGGGTGTGTGTGTGATACTTGAACTAGATGATGCGTCAGTGTGTCGGCCATCTTATAATTGAGGATAGAAGGAAACAAGATGGCTGCATGCTGATGCTCTAACAGGAAAGGGTTTCGGCTTACCTCAACACTGTTTGAGTCCACCCTCCTCTGTATGTGTGTGTGTGTGTGTGTGTGTGTGTGTGTGTGTGTGTGTGTGTGTGTGTGTGTGTGTGTGTGTGTGTGTGTGTGTGTGTGTGTGTGTGTGTGTGTGTGTGTGTGTGTGTGTGTGTGTGTGTGTGTGCGTGTCTATTAGTGATGGGGGGAAAAAATCGATACAGTTGCATATCGGGATATTATTTTTGACAATGTATTGGATCATTTGACAATATTGCTATATTATTTTTCCTCTAGTTTGCTGTACCTGCACCAAAACTCCAGTATGTTTCCTTCTTAGCTTCTTCTCTATCTTCTTTTTAAATAGGGAGTCAATTCATCATCAGCACTTTTATTTCCATGACTGTCAGAACTCGTTTTATCATTGCTCTCACATCCTTCTGCAGCAGACATGGTGAGCAAGATGTTTGGAACATCAAATCGCAAATAAAACACAGTATCGAATCGCAATACATAAATAATTGTGAGAATCCCAGTACATATTCTATCGGCACCTAAGTATCATGATAATATTGTATCATGAGGTCCTTGGCAATTCCCAGCCCTAGTCTCTATGACTGTGAATGTGTGTACATTTCAATCTGTGCTTGTGAGTGTCTCTATGTATAAGTATTCCTGTATGATGTACATGAGTTTATTTGTGTTGTAATTGGCTGTGGGTGGTGGTATGTGAATCATATTGAGGGAAGTAGTACATCAAAACATTGATTTAGGTATGTTGGTGGAAGTTATTACATTACTCATCCAAAAAGTTGTTCCTCAACTGTTAATGTAATAACTTATTACATTTAGCGGAAAATGACATTACGTTAACCGTTTAAAATGTTATTATGTTAACCGGTGTTATTATTACAAATATAAAAGTTATTACATTAACCGGTGTTAGAACATTAACCGTTGTTACAAGGCCTATTCCCAGCACAAGAAGGATTAAACATTTCATTTCAAAGTTGGCCCTTCATTTCCCAATGTGTTCTCTCTGCCAATCTTTCCCTCTTGAGGCATCAGTCACAAATGATCCCAAAAAAATGATATTAGCTTGTATATCGTTTTTGAGCCAATGCGAATTTAGCTAGCTCAAGTATCAGTAGCCTAAAATCCATGTGGAACCAACCAGCAGAGGATGACTTTTTTTTTTTACAAAACTGAAAGTAAATTGTATGAATGTCAATCAACCATTAGGCCCAAAACAGTGCTCTCCTTGGGCCTGGAGCGGAGGGACTAGATATTTTCACTAGCTTTGAGGGCATAGTTGCCATTCTAAATAGTTAATGTCTCCAGAGAGTGCATGCAGGTTCAAATATAGTGAGAAACTAAAGCCCTATAAATTACCAACGTCAATCATGTTAATTATTATGTATGTCAATATCTATGTAATTACTTCACATGCCCCTTGGAAGTCTAGATTAGAGTATGCTGATTCATTGTCATGGTCATCAGCACTAGAGGTTGAGGCTGTTGTTCATCTCTGTTCTATACAGAGCAGCATCCCAAACAGCATCACCCCAGCACGGATATGAGTTTGTAGGTTTCAGCAGGGACGGCCTGTTCAATAGGGCGATATGGGCGACGCACTGCCAAACGGGAAAAGGAAGGGATTTTTTTTCTAATCAATTATATCACGGCAACAGTAGTTATCAGTGTTGTAATCTGATCTGACTGCCACTAAATGTCAAATCAGGCTAAAGTCGTGCTTCAAATGGCCCCGCCCGTTTTTGGGCGATTTCAGTCAGGTTGAAAATCGCCCAGAAGTCTCTCATAGCCTGTCATGTAAAATCTATTTTTTTCAAATTTCAAAGCTTTCAATACATTCTCTATGGGTGTCTGTGGGCTTGCACTTACGCGCTTTCGTCATACGTGACGTAACCATGAACGTAACTAAGCAAATAGCGGCTAGCAGCGTCTCTTTGCGACCTGCAGTGTGGCGTTATTTTATGTTTTTAATTTGTACACTTAGTGGCGTTATTTTATGTTTTTAATTTGTACACTTAGTTTACAAACATTCTGCCAACCATGGATTTCGAGTGGTGGGTTTTGGACTGATCTTGTTGATCGTGTACATACCCGCTACGAACGGACTAAATAATGAAAACGTTGCTGGCAGCGGAATCCAATACAGCTGGGAGACTTGGCTGGATGACAGAGTCCCGGACAGAGAAGTGGAGCCGGCCGGCTTCACCCTGGTCGAAGCGGACCTCGATCTGACAGTCACAGGGAAAATCGATCCTGGTAAGAGAGCGACTCTGTACCCCCGAGCCCCGACATTGAACTGCTTTCTGTGTCACTGTGACCTTACTATCTGCCCCGTGAGTTCCCCCAATTGTTTGTTACCGTTGTGTACTGTTGATAATCACAAGTTTACTGGAGAACTGAGACCAAGTAGAGACTTTGGACAGGGTGGATATGGTATAATAAAGGCAGTTTATTCAGAGGTAAAGATATCTGGAATCGCGTGCACGGACTCGTTCGTCAAACTCTTAGGGAGCTATCTGAAGAGAGCCCCGAAAACATTGTGTGCTGACATTTTATACAATAAATGATGTAGGTTGAATCTAGTAGTTCTGATCTTCTGATTGGTCCTGATGAGTTGGGCGAGGTCCCCTCCACTGTTGCATTGGCTCTGAGTCGGGTTCTCTGTCTTCAAATGTTCAGCCTAAAGAGAGGGGATTTTTGTGTGTGTGTGTGTGTGTGTTTAACAGTGATGATGTGTGTGTGTGTGTGTGTGTTTAACAGTGATGATGTGTGTGTGTGTGTGTGTTATCAGTGATGATGTGTGTGTGTGTGTGTGTGTGTGTCCTCAGAGCAAGAACTCGTGAGTTGGAAGAACTGAGAGACCTATGGCGTGGGTGTTGTCCTTGGCCACCTGCTGACAAGGCTGACAAGATAGGACTCTTTTGTCCATTGTTATAGGATAGGAACAGCATTGATTGAAAACAAACGCCCAACACAAAATGGGTCATGCACAAGATTTTAGTCAGACCAAGCTATAACATTATATATTTACTACGACAGTACATTCAACCAAAAGCTAATATAACAAAGGCATCAGAGATTATTTATAATCTGTCACAGAAACTGGAATCCATCTCCCCAGATCAGTCAATAAATGCTTCTGGTATTGACTTATATGCTGCCCCTGTCTTCATGTTGTTGCTGGACATATCTTTTTTAAAATGTGTGTAGGTCACCTAAATCATCAGAAAAATTGCCCCTCCTGAGAATTTTTTCAGGAGCCGCCACTGGGTTTCAGTATCAATATGTCATGAAAAAACAGCACATGTTGCAGGGGCAAATGAGGACAGACATACAGACAGACAGAAGATTGAGACAAGCAGATAATCAAACTCATTGAACTGTATTTGGTCTGAAACAGAAGAAAATGTCTGATGACAGTCATAATGTAATTATACCAAGTCTATGATAGTTATATGGCGTTAATGCAAAAACATTCAGTAAGAGGCCACCACATCACTGAGAGGTCCTAACACTCTTTAGAATGACCTGTATTATGGTCAGACTTGTGAATGAGAAGCCATATCTTGATCTTTGCCAGGTTCATGTAGTTATACTGTAGGTCCTCACCTCTGAAATGTTCCACAAAGTGTTGACAGGTCATTCTTTGGCATATATCTGATGTAGGAAAAATAAAAATAGTCTGTGACAATTGACAATAAAGTAATATTTTTCTAATCTAAGACAAGCCAGTCTAGATAACCTGCAAGCATATTGTGGTAGGCCTACATACAGGGAGGTCTGCCGGGGCGGCAGGTAGCTTAGTGGTTAAGAGTGTTGTGCCAGTAACCGAAAGGTCGCTGGTTCTAATCCCCGAGCTGACTAGGTGAAAAATCTGTCGATGTGCCCTTGAGCAAGGCACTTAACCCTAATTGCTCCTGTAAGTCGCTCTGGATAAGAGCGTCTGCTAAATGACTAAAATGTAAATGTTTAGTTCTTACAATGGCCTTGACTCAAATCAATAACATGGGAGGAGGATTACTTTGATGTGAAAGAGGAGAAACAATGTATTCTTCCTATAGTATTCTCAGAGGGCTTGTGGTTTGGGAGGATAACACAATAGAGCTATCTTAGGTCATGTCTACACTTGAAACATACATGCAACTTCTGCTATCAGAATACAAAGATCACATTGAAAAGACGGGTCTAGACGCACAAAAGTCGCTTTGTGGTCTGATTGTGTTCAGATCTGACTGACCAGTTCAGGAGGTGGTTAGTGATGCAATGTGTGCGGATTTCTCTTCAGTCTGGATGCAGTCAGTCTACCGATCAGCACTCCTCCCACAAGTCTCCAGAAAACGTGTGTTTTGGGACCGAGAGGCACTGTTTCATTATAACGTTGGAGGAAATACGTTCCTAGCCTGTAAGGAACGTGTTAGCCGGCCTCATAAATGCTAGCCAGCAAGCTAATATTAGAAGAAAAAAAAACGTTTTTGTTTGGCTAGATTTATCCTAACCCATTTGCAATCCCTTTAGCATTGCTTTCTACCTTGCTGGCTAGCTACAGAGGTTAGCTGGCTAGTTAGCTACAGTAGTTAGCTACTACCATCAGTTGTTGTTGTGTTATTATCATATTTTGCCTTTTCCACCATTTGTAGAATGCATACTGTCATTTGAATATAGTGCGGGAAAAGGGATGAGACCTTGTATGTCTTCCATTGCCTAATAATTGCTCCCACAGTTGATTTCTTCAAACCAAGCTGCTTACCTATTGCAGATTCAGTCTTCCCAGCCTGGTGCAGGTCTACAATTTTGTTTCTGGTGTCCTTTGACAGCTCTTTGGTCTTGGCCATAGTGGAGTTTGGAGTGTGACTGTTTGAGGTTGTGGACAGGTGTCTTTTATACTGATAACAAGTTCAAACAGGTGCCATTAATACAGGTAACGAGTGGAGGACAGAGGAGCCTCTTAAAGAAGAAGTTACAGGTCTGTGAGAGCCAGAAATCTTGCTTGTTTGTAGGTGACCAAATACTTATTTTCCACCATAATTTGCAAATAAATTCATAAAAAATCCTATAATGTGATTTTCTGGATTTTTTTCCTCAATTTGTCTGTCATAGTTGACGTGTACCTATGATGAAAATTACAGGCCTCTCTCATCTTTTTAAGTGTGGGAACTTGCACAATTGGTGGCTGACTAAATACTTTTTTCCCCACTGTAAGTCTTTCTTTTTTGCCAATAAAGTCACCAAATGTATGCTATGGTGTTATGTTTATTTCTCACATAAAAAAGAAAACATCATTGAATAATGAGTAACTGTTGGGAATGACACTGCAGGTAAAATGAAAACACACCAGTGAAGGAATTATGATGCAATAGGAGATGAAAGAAGTACAATGCCATCAGGCACCAGGTAGATCTGAGAAACATCAGTTGAAATAGAAAGTGCAAGTACATTTAATTTATTCTTGAGATGTTTTAATGGTGATACTGATGAATACATTTAAATATATCTTGTTTATAGTTATATATAACAAATATCTGCATGTTTTTATTTTTACAGTTAGTGAGTGCATACATTTATTATTTTTTTAAATTATATTTTTCATACTGGCCCCCCGTGGGAATCGAACCCACAACCCTGGCGTTGCAAACGCCATGCTCTACCAACTGAGCTACATCCCATTATATATAGCAGTTGTTCTCAAACCTTTCTTCGGGGACCCCCAGCCGGCAGCCGTTCCATGTATTTGAAATATTCCAGAGCTAGCAGACCTAATTCAAATTGCCAACTACTCACCAACTACTTCAACATGTCCCTGACTGAGTCTGTAATACCAACATGTTTCAAGCAGACCACCATAGTCCCCGTGCCCAAGGACTCTAAGATAACCTGCCTAAATGACTACCGACCCGTAGCACTGACGTCTGTAGCCATGAAGTGCTTTGAAAGGCTGGTCATGGCTCACATCAACAGCATTATCCCAGAAACCCTAGACCCACTCCAATTTGCATACCGCCCCAACAGATCCACAGATGATGCAATCTCTATTGCACTCCACACTGCCCTTTCCCACCTGGACAAGAGGAACACCTACGTGAGAATGATATTCATTGACTACAGCTCAGCATTCAACACCATAGTGCCCTCTAAGCTCATCACTAAGCTAAGGATCCTGGGACTAAACACCTCCCTCTGCAACTGGATCCTGGACTTCCTGACGGGCCGCCCCCAGGTGGTAAGGGTAGGTAACAACACATCTGCCACACTGATCCTCAACACGGGGGCCCCTCAGGGGTGCGTGCTCAGTCCCCTCCTGTACTCTCTGTTCACCCATGACTGCATGGCCAGGCACGACTCCAACACCATCATTAAGTTTGCCGACGACACAACAGGGGTAGGCCTGATCACCGACAACGATGAGACAGCCTATAGGGAGGAGGTCAGAGATCTGGCCGTGTGGTGCCAGGACAACAACCTCTCCCTCAACGTGACCAAGACAAAGGAGATGATTGTGGACTACAGGAAAAAAAAGAGGACTGAGCACGCCCCCATTCTCATCGACGGGGCTGTAGTGGAACAGGTTGAGAGCTTCAAGTTCCTTGGTGTCCACATCACCAACGAACTATCATGGTCCAAACACACCAAGACAGTCGTGAAGAGGGCACGACAAAGCCTATTCCCCCTCAGGAGACTGAAAAGATTTGGCATGGGTCTTCAGATCCTCAAAAAAAAACAAAAAAAAAAACAGCTGCACCATTGAGAGCATCCTGACTGGTTGCATCACCGCCTGGTATGGCAACTGCTTGGCCTCCGACCGCAAGGCACTACAAAGGGTAGTGCGTACGGCCCAGTACATCACTGGGGCAAAGCTTCCTGCCATCCAGGACCTCCATACCAGGCGGTGTCAGAGGAAGGCCCTCAACATTGTCAAAGACTCCAGCCACCCTAGTCATAGACTGTTCTCTCTGCTACCGCACGGCAAGCGGTACCGGAGTGCCAAGTCTAGGTCCAAAAGACTTCTCAACAGCTTCTACCCCCAAGCCATAAGACTCCTGAACAGCTAATCATGGCTACCCGGACTATTTGCACTGCCCCCCCACCCCATCCTTTTTACGCTGCTGCTACTCTGTTAAGTATTTATGCATAGTCACTTTAACTCTACCCACATGTACATATTACCTCAACTACCTCAACTAGCCGGTGCCCCCGCACATTGACTCTGCAACGGTACCCCCCTGTATATATAGCCTCCCTACTGTCACTTTATTTTACTTCTGCTCTTTTTTTTCTCAACACTTCTTTTTGTTGTTTTAATTTTAACTTTATTTTTTTTATTTTTTTTATTTTAATTTATTTTTTAAATAAATGCACTGTTGGTTAAGGGCTGTAAGTAAGCATTTCACTGTAATGTCTGCACCTGTTGTATTCGGCGCATGTGACCAATAAAATTTGATTTGATTTGATTTGATCAAGCCCTTGACTAGGTGAATCAGGTGAGTTAGTTCAGGGCTACAACAAAATTGTGAAATGTTTGGGGTCCCTGGGAAGAGGTTTGAGAACCACTGATATATAGGCCTCACTAATGCTTACATAGCCTACACCAGTTCACTAGTCTTTCTCCAGTAAGTAACTGGTCATTCAAATCATGTCTATGACACACTGTAGGTCTGGCTGGTCTGCCATGTTTGTTCCCAAGACTGAACTATAATGAGGGTCGTAGTTGTGTGTTTTCTTTTTCATACACGTCTGATTAGTGATGACAGTAACTGTGTCTTAACAGCCCTGCTGGTGACTGGCCTGAGGGGTCAAAGGTCAAGAAACTAGATGAGAGGACTACAGTATAGCCCATGTACCAGAGAATGAAGGGGAGGGTATCTGATTAAGTGTGATGTCTATTATGAAATGTCTGTCCATTCACAGTAGCAAACACTATTGAATTTAGTCTCTTCAGTACTACATCATGTGACCAGGGCGCATGTTCTGTTTGGCTGCTGATTGAAGCTCCTCAAAGCTCATTGACAACAATATGAAGCACAAAGATACATTTAGTAAGTTAGCAACCATTTATTTCTGAAAATCAACCATATACATAAATGTATGATTGTAATCCTCTAACTAAGAGTTATATAGAAAAATAAATGGCACATAAGATTTTGCCTGGGTACCAGTCTGTTTCTGCTCTCTTTCAACTCCTTGGCATGAGGGCACAAATATACTGGCCCTCAGGCTAAACCCAATGTGTCTGTTATAAAAATGTAAAGATATGAGAAAATAATTTGTACAGCAATGTTAAGAATAAAACAGTTATACAATGATGTGGCAGAGCATTACTGGACACCATGGAGTATGTGTCACAAAAACCCAGGAATATATTTTTTGCCTAAAAAGGTGGCATCATTATAGTTTTATCACTAGTTTTACATTGATGTTAACCATTTCCAGGTTTCCATTTTTTGATTGGTATACCTGTACAGCAGAAATATAATCCAAAAAGCTCAAAGTTATTAATATTGTCTATTATTAAGACAATAGTGATAATCCTTTTTCCAGAGTGTTGACAGTGTGGCACAGCATAGCTTTAGCACTTAGTTTGTAACATCTAACAACTTCAGCAAAAGTTAAAACTCATTTTCCAGAATAGTTTTCATAACTGGTCATCTCTGTTCAAAATGTGGGAGACATCATCGCAACAGAAAAGACATCCTGATATTTATAATATTTACAGTATGTAAATCAGAATGAATCAAAAACAGAAATACATCAAGACAATGTTAATAAACCAATAGAAACAGATTTAGGTTAATAAATTACACAAATAATTTTTCTGTAAAACCCCATATTTTATTGCATTTCAAACTAGTTTAAATAACAATAACCCCAATATCAGACCCAGTTACTGTAAAAGCAAGATTCTTGTCATTGTAGTGTTTAGTTGTGCAGTTATTAGTTATAAGACGTTATCACGAGATAGTGCTGTTTTAGAGAAAGGGTTTTGTGCCTGGTTGCATTACTTTGACTCAAATTCTAGAAGAGTTTACCATTTTACTTTTCTTGTCTGTGCTTCTCCCCGTAAAGACAGACAGACAGACAGAGGTCAGTGAAGAAGATCGCTCAAACTACAGTTTTTAAAAAATCACTTTGGTGACATTTTCCCAACTCTTACAGATGTGGGATCTTAATGTGAGACAGTTTGCTACAGCAGTAAAATAATCCTGCAGCAACAGGAAATGTGCATTATTATGAGGATTATAATTAATGTACATTTTTGTATGGGTTGATAAATTTTTCGTTAGGGCAAATCAAGTCTGACATTTTAAAGTGGAAATTACAATCTTTTTTTTCAACCTCAAATACACTACAGATGTGCATAAAATTCTCAGCAGCAAAAGGGTGATCAAATTAAGATCCTACATCTGTAGTACAAAACTCAAAACAGATCATCAAAAAGGCAGTTGTTTCAAAAATACATTTTAATATTACTTAATCCAACTGCTCTTAATTGAGGATCACTTAAATGTTTGGTAAACCTATAGATTTGACATTCAAACTGGTTTGTCTACTACAGATTGTGATAACTGCATAATGAAAATGTACAGTATGTCTGTAAAGTAGAAACATAAAAAGTATGATATATACTCAAACGTACTTACTGTGATGATGACTTATGATTTTACTTCACAGTAAAAAAAAAATATATATTCTGATATTGACAAGATCAGAGATGTACTGTATATAACAAATCAAATCAACATTTATTGGTTGGGTACACAAATTAGCAGATGTTACAGCAGGTTCAGCGAAATGCTTGAGTTTCTAGCTCCTACAGTGCAGTAATACAACATCAATACAATACAATAACCAGGTATTCCAGAAAGGTCAAAACAAGAAAGAAATGGATCCCCTATACAGTAAACATGTATCCAAAATGAAGTTGTTGGGGTCTTTTTGATGTGGGGGTTCACACTGCTGTAACAAGATTCCAATGGCCAATACAGTACTGTAATACCATAATATATGCCAGTACTATGACTACGGCTTCGAAATTACTAACTACACTGAGCAAAACTATGAATTCAACATGTAACAATTTCAAAGATTTTACTGAGTTGCAAATATGCATCGGTTGGTCACAGATACCTTTAAAAAAAGTAGGTATCTGGTGTGACCACCGTTTGCCTCATACAACGCGACACATCTCCTTCACATAGAGTTGATGAGGCTGCTGATTGTCGCCTGTGGAATGTTATCCCACTCCTCTTCAATGGCTGTGCGAAGTTGCTGGATATTGGCGGGAACTGGAACATGCTGTCGGGGTGACATAACTGGTGAGTATGCAGTCCATGGAAGAACTGGGACATTTTCAGTTTCCAGGAATTGTGTACATCTCCTTGCGAAATGGGGCCGTGCATTATCATGCTGAAACATGAGGTGATGGTGGCGGATGAATGGCACGACAATGGGGCTCACGATCTCGTCACCATATCTCTGTGCATTGAAATTGCCATCGATAAAATGCAATTGTGTTCGTTGTCCATAGCTTATGCCTGTCCATACCATAACCCCACTTCCACCATGGGGCACTCTGTTCACAACGTTGACATCAGCAAACCGCTCACCTACACAACCTTATACACGCTGTCTGCCATCTGCCCAGTACACTTGAAACTGGGATTCATCCGTGAAGAGCACACTTCTCCAGCGTGCCAGTGGCCATCGAAGGTGAGCATTTGCCCACTGAAGATGGTTACGACGCTGAACTGCAGTCAGGTCAAGACCCTGGTGAGAATGATGAGCACGCAGATGAGCTTCCCTGAGATGGTTTCTGACAGTTATAACTAAATGATTGATCATGTAATGGCATTCAGTATGGAGCTCTGGATAGACTATTATAAGTATATGATTCACTATGTGAATGGGGGCGGCAGGTAGCTTAGTGGGTAAGAGCGTTGTGTAAGAGCGTTGTGCCAGTAACCGAAAGGTCGCTGGTTCTAATCCCCAATCCGACTAGGTGAAAAAATCTGTCGATGTGCCCTTAAGCAAGGCACTTAACCCTAATTGCTCCTGTAAGTCGCTCTGGATAAGAGCGTCTGCTAAACGACGTAAATGTAAAATGTAACTATGTAATATCATACAGTATGGAGCTGTTAATAGAATATTATAATTATCTGATTGAAAATGTAAAATCATACAGTATGGAGCAGTGAAAATAATATTATAATTATATGGTTGGCCATGTAATATCATACAGTAGGAAGCTGTGAGTATACTATTATAATTATCTGATTGAACATGTAATATCATACAGTATACAGATGTGAATAGACAAGTATAGTTATATGATTGACCATGTAATATCATACAGTATGGATCTCTTAATTAAATATAATAATTATATGATTGACCAGTTCGGAGCTATGGATAGACTATTATAATTATATGAATGACCATGTACTATCCTACAGTTTGGAGCTGTGAATAGACTAATGTAATTATATGATTGACCATGTAAAAGCATACAGTATGGAGCTGTGAACGCACTATTGTAAGTATATAATTGAACATGTATAATCATACAGTATGGAGCTGTGAATTTGCTATTATAATTACCTGATTGAAAATGTAATATCATACAGTATGGAGCTGTGAATTTGCTATTATAATTAACTGATTGAAAATGTAATATCATACAGTATGGAGCTGTGAATTTGCTATTATAATTAACTGATTGAAAATGTAATATCATACAGTATGGAGCTGTGAGTATACTATTATAATTGTCTAATTAAAAATGTAATATCATACAGAAAGGAGCAGTGAAAATAATTTTGTAATTATATGATTGGCCATATAATATCATACAGTATGGAGCTGTGAACATGCTATCATAATTATCTGATTGAAAATGTAATATCAAACAGTATGGAGCAGTGAAAAGAATATTACAATTACATGATTGGCCATATAATATCATACAGTATGGAGCTGTGAATATGCTATTATAATCATCTGATTGGAAACGTAAAATTGTACAATATTGAGATTTTAATAGAATATGATAATGATATGATTGACCATGTAATATCCTACAGTTTGGAGCTGTGAATAGACTATCATAATTATATGAATGACCGTGTAATATCATACAGTATGGAGCTGTTAAAGAAATATTGTAATTATATGAATGACCATGTAATATCATAGAGTTTGGAGCTGTTAATAGAATATTATAATTATATGATTGACCATGTAATGTCATACTGTATGGAGTTGTTAAAGAAATATTGTATTTATATGATTGACCATGTAAAGTCATACAGTATGGAGTTTTTAAATAAATATTGTAATTATATGATTGACCATGTAATATCCTACAGTGTGGAGATGTGAATATACCATTATAATTATCTGATTGACCGTGTAATATCATACAGTATGGATCTGTGAATTGACTATTATAATTATATGATTGAACATGTAATATCACACAGTATGGAGTTGTTGAAGAAATATTGCATTTATATGATTGACCATGTAATGTCATACAATATGGAGTTGTTAAGCACATATTATAATTATATTATTGACCATGTAATATCATACAGTATTGAGCTGTTAATAGAATATTATAATTATATGATTGACCATGTAATGTCATACAGTTTGGAGATGTGAATATGCTATTATAATCATCTGATTGGAAACGTAAAATTGTACAATATTGAGATTTTAATAGAATATGATAATGATATGATTGACCATGTAATATCCTACAGTTTGGAGCTGTGAATAGACTATCATAATTATATGAATGACCGTGTAATATCATACAGTATGGAGCTGTTAAAGAAATATTGTAATTATATGAATGACCATGTAATATCATAGAGTTTGGAGCTGTTAATAGAATATTATAATTATATGATTGACCATGTAATGTCATACTGTATGGAGTTGTTAAAGAAATATTGTATTTATATGATTGACCATGTAAAGTCATACAGTATGGAGTTTTTAAATAAATATTGTAATTATATGATTGACCATGTAATATCCTACAGTTTGGAGATGTGAATAGACTATTATAATTATAGGACTGACCATGTAATGTCATACGGTGTGGAGATGTGAATATACCATTATAATTATCTGATTGACCGTGTAATATCATACAGTATGGATCTGTGAATTGACTATTATAATTATATGATTGAACATGTAATATCACACAGTATGGAGTTGTTGAAGAAATATTGCATTTATATGATTGACCATGTAATGTCATACAATATGGAGTTGTTAAGCACATATTATAATTATATTATTGACCATGTAATATCATACAGTATTGAGCTGTTAATAGAATATTATAATTATATGATTGAACATGTAATGTCATACAGTATGGAGTTGTTAATAATATATTATAATTATATGATTGACCATGTAATATCCTACAGTTTGGAGATGTGAATAGAAAATTATAATTATATGATTGACAATGTAATATCATACAGTTTGGAGCTGTGAATATGCTATCATAATTGTCTGATTGATAATTTAATATCAGACAGTATGGAGCAGTGAAAATAATGTTATAATTAAGCTATTTGCCATGTAATATCATACAGTATGGATCTGTGAATATACTAATATAATTATCTGGTTGACCATGTAATATCATACAGTTTGGAGTATTGAATATTATATTATAATTATCTGATTGAAAATGAATAATCATTCAGTATGGTGCAGTGGAAAATAATATTATAATTATATAATTGGCCATGTAATATCATACGGTATGGAGCTGTTAATAGAATATTATAATTATATGATTGACCATATAATATCATCCAGTATGGAGCTGTGAATTGACTATTATAATTATATGATTGAACATTTCATATCATACAGTACAGAGCTGTGAAGATGCTATTATAATTATCTGATTGAAAATGTAAAATCATACAGTATGGAGCTGTGAATTGACTATTATAATTATATGATTGAACATGTAATGTTTAACAGTATGGAGTTGTTAAAGAAATATTGTAATTATATGATTGAACATGTAACATCATACAGTATACAGATGTGAATCACCTATTATAATTATATGATTGAATATGTAATATCATACAGTATGTAGCTGTGAATTGACAATTATAATTATATGATTGAGAATGTAATATCATACAGTATGGAGCACTGAAAATAATTGTATAATTATCTGATTGATATGTAATATCATACAGTATGGAGCTGTGTATATGCTATCATAATTGCCTGATTAATAATTTAATATCAGACAGTATGGAGCAGTGAAAATAATATCATAATTAAGCGATTGGCCAGGTAATATCATACAGTATGGATCTGTGAATATACTATTATAATAATCTGATTGAAAATTAATAATCATACAATATGGTGCAGTGAAAATAATTTTATAATTAAGCTATTGGCCATGTAATATCATACAGTATGGATCTATGAATATACTATTATAATTATCTGGTTGACCATGTAATATCATACAGTTTGGAGTATTGAATATTATATTATAATTATCTGATTGAAAATGAATTATCATTCAGTATGGTGCAGTGAAAATAATATTATAATTGGCCATGTAATATCATACAGTATGGAGCTGTTAATAGAATATTATAATTAGCCATTTTAGCAGACACTTTTATCCAAAGCGACTTACAGTCATGCGTGCATACATTTTTGTGTATGGGTGGTCCCGGGGATCGAACCCACTACCTTGGCGTTACAAGCGCCGTGCTCTACCAGCTGAGCTACAGAGGACCACATCATAATTATATGATTGACCATGTAATATCATACAGTATTGAGCTGTGAATTGACTATTATAATTATATGATTGAGAATGTAATATCATACATCATGGAGTGGGGAATAGACTATTACAATTATATGATTGAACATTTAATATCATACAGTATGGAGATGGTAACATGCTATTATGGTTATTTGATTGAACATTTCATATCATACAGTATGGAGCTGTGAATATACTATTATAATTATATGACTGAAAATGTAATATCATACAGTACAGAGCTGTGAATAGACAAACATAATTATATTAATTGACCATGTAAAATCATACAGTATGGAGATGTGAATAGACTATTAGAATTATATGATTGAACATGTAATGTCATACAGTATGGAGTTGTTCAAGAAATATTGTAATTATATAATTGAACATGTAATATCATACAGTATGTAGCTGTGAATTGACAATTATAATTATATGATTGACCATGTAATGTCATACAGTATGGAGCTGTGAATATGCTATCATAATTGTCTGATTAATAATTTAATACCAGACAGTATGGAGCAGTGAAAATAATACTATAATTAAGCGATTGGCCAGGTAATATCATACAGTATGGATCTGTGAATATAATATTATAATTATCTGATTGAAAATTAATAATCATACAGTATGGTGCAATGAAAATAATATTATAATTATATGATTGACCATGTAATATCATACAGTATTGAGCTGTGAATTGACAATTATAATTATCTGATTGAGAATGTAATATCATACATCATGGAGTGGGGAATAGACGATTACAATTATTTGATTGAACATTTTATATCATACAGTATGGAGCTATGAATTGACTATTATAAAAAAATTTGATTGAACATCTAATGTCATACAGTATGGAGTTGTTAAATAAATATTGTAATTATATGATTGACCATTAATTTTATACAGTATGGAGCTGTGAATATACTATTATAATTATCTGATTGACAATGTAATATCATACAGTTTGGAGTATTAAATATGCTATTATAATTATCTGATTGAAAATGCATAATCATACAGTATGGAGCAGTGAAAATAATATTATAATTTTATGATTGACCATGTAATGTCATACAGTATGGAAATGTGAATATGCTACTGAAATTATCTGATTGAAAATGTAAAATCATAGAGTATGGAGCTTTTAATATAATATTTTAATTATATGATTGACCATGTAATATCATACATTATGGAGCTGTGAACGCGCTATCATAATTATCTGATTGATAATGTAATATCGTACATTATGGAGCGGGAAATAGACTATTACAATTATATGACTGACCATGTAATATCATACAGTATTGAGCCTTGAATATCCTATTATAATTATATGATTGACCAAGTAATATCATAAGCTTTGGAGTTGTGAAGAGACTATTATAATTATATGATTGACCATGTAATATCATAATTTTTTGAGCTGTGAAGAGACTATTATAATTATATGATTGACCATGTAATATCATAAGCTTTGGAGGTGTGAAGACACTATTATAATTATATAATTGAACATGTAATATCATACAGTATGGAGCAGTGAAAAAAACATTATAATTATATGATTGGTATGTAATATCATACAGTATTGAGCTTGAGCATACTATTATAATTATTTGATTGAAAATGTAATATCATACAGTTTGAAGCATATAATATAATATTATAATTATATAATTGACCATGAAATATCATACAGTATTGAGCTGTGAACATGCTATCATAATTATCTGATTGAAATGTAATATCATACAGTATACACATGTGAATAGACTATTATAATTATATGATTGACCATGTAATATCATACAGTGTGGAGCTGTTAATATACTATTTAATTTTCTGATTGAAAATGTAATATGATACGGTATAGAGCAGGGAATATACTATTGTATTTATATGATTGACCAAGTAATGGTATTCAGTATGGATCTATGGATAGTCTGTTATAATTATATTATTTATCATGTAATATCATGCAGTATAGAGACGTGAATAGACTATCATAATTATATGATTGACCATGTAATATCATACAGTATGGAGGGGAGAATAGACTTTTACAATTTTATGATTGAACATGTAATATAATACAGTATGGAGCTGTGAATATGCTATTATAATTATATGATTGAAAATGTAATATCATACCATATGGAGCTTTTAATATAATTTTATAATTATATGATTGACCATGTAAAATCATCCAGTACAGAGCTGTTAATGAAATATTATAATTATAAACTTTACTATGTATGATTGACAAAGTAGCATCAAACATATTGGAGCTCTTAATTACATTTTATAATTATATGATTGATCATGTAATATCCTACAGTTCGGAGCTGTGAATAGACTATTATAATTATATGACTGACCATGTAACATCATTCAGTATGGAGTTGCTGATTAAATATTATAATTATGTGATTGAAAATGTAATATCCAACATTATGTAGCTGTTAATAGTATATTATAATTAACTGATTGAAAATATGATATCTTACAGTGTGGAGCACTTAATTAAATATTTTAATTATATAATTGACAATGTAATATCCTACAGTTTGGAGCTGTGAATAGACTATTATACAGTGGCTTGCGAAAGTATTCACACCCCTCTTGGCATTTTTCCTATTTTGTTGCCTTACAACCTGGAATTAAAATGGATTTTGGGGGGGTTCGTATCATTTGATTTACACAACATGCCTACCACTTTGAAGATGCAAAATATTTTTTCTTGTGAAACAAACAAGAAATAAGACTTAAAAACAGAAAACTTGAGCGTGCATAACTATTCACCCCCCCAAAGTCAATACTTTGTAGAGCCACCTTATGCAGCAATTACAGCTCCAAGTCTCTTGGGATATGTCTCTATAAGCTTGGCACATCAAGCCACTTCAAGTTGGATGGGTTCCGCTGGTGTACAGCAATCTTTGTGTCAAACACAGATTCTCAATTGGATTGAAGTGTTGGCTTTGACTAGGCCATTCTAAGACATTTCAATGTTTCCCCTTAAACCACTCGAGTGTTGCTTTAGCAGTACGCTTAGGGTCATTGTCCTGCTGGAAGGTGAACCTCCGTCCCAGTCTCAAATCTCTGGAAGAATGAAACAGGTTTCCTTAAAAAATGTCCCTGTATTTAGCGCCATCCATCATTCCTTCAATTCTGACCAGTTCCCCAGTCCCTGCCGATGAAAAACATGGATGGTGTTCTCGGGGTGATGAGAGGTGTTGGGTTTGCGCCAGACATAGCGTTTTCCTTGATGACCAAAAAGCTCAATTTTAGTCTCATCTGACCAGAGTACCTTCTTCCATACATTTGGGGAGTCTCCCACATGCCTTTTGGCGAACACCAAACGTGTTTGCTTATTTTTTTCTTTAAGCAATGGCTTTTTTTCTGGCCACTCTTCCGTAAAGCCCAGCTCTGTGGAGTGCACGGTTTAATGTGGTTCTATGGACAGATACTCCGATCTCCATTGTGGAGCTTTGCAGCTCCTTCAGGGTTATCTTTGGTCTCTTTGTTGCCTCTCTGATTAATGCCCTCCTTGCCTGGTCCTGGTCCGAGTTTTGGTGGGCGGCCCTCTCTTGGCAGGTTTGTTGTGGTCCCATATTCTTTCAATTTTTTAATAATGGATTTAATGGTGCTCCGTGAGATGTTCAAAGTTTCATATATTTTTTTATAACCCAACCCTGATCTGTACTTCTCCACAACTTTGTCCCTGACCTGTTTGGAGAGCTCCTTGGTCATCATCAAATCAAATCAAATCAAATCAAATTTTATTGGTCACATGCGCCGAATACAACAGGTGCAGACATTACAGTGAAATGCTTACTTACAGCCCTTAACCAACAGTGCATTTATTTTAAACAAAAAAAGTAAGAATAAAACAACAACAAAAAAAGTGTTGAGAAAAAAAGAGCAGAAGTAAAATAAAGTGACAGTAGGGAGGCTATATATACAGTAAAATAAAGTGACAGTAGGGAGGCTATATATACAGGGGGGTACCGTTGCAGAGTCAATGTGCGGGGGCACCGGCTAGTTGAGGTAGTTGAGGTAATATGTACATGTGGGTAGAGTTAAAGTGACTATGCATAAATACTTAACAGAGTAGCAGCAGCGTAAAAAGGATGGGGTGGGGGGGCAGTGCAAATAGTCCGGGTAGCCATGATTAGCTGTTCAGGAGTCTTATGGCTTGGGGGTAGAAGCTGTTGAGAAGTCTTTTGGACCTAGACTTGGCACTCCGGTACCGCTTGCCGTGCGGTAGCAGAGAGAACAGTCTATGACTAGGGTGGCTGGAGTCTTTGACAATTTTGAGGGCCTTCCTCTGACACCGCCTGGTATAGAGGTCCTGGATGGCAGGGAGCTTTGCCCCAGTGATGTACTGGGCCGTACGCACTACCCTCTGTAGTGCCTTGCGGTCAGAGGCCAAGCAGTTGCCATACCAGGCGGTGATGCAACCAGTCAGGATGCTCTCGATGGTGCAGCTGTAGAATTTTTTGAGGATCTGAGGACCCATGCCAAATCTTTTTAGTCTCCTGAGGGGGAATAGGCTTTGTCGTGCCCTCTTCACGACTGTCTTGGTGTGTTTGGACCATGATAGTTCGTTGGTGATGTGGACACCAAGGAACTTGAAGCTCTCAACCTGTTCCACTACAGCCCCGTCGATGAGAATGGGGGCATGCTCAGTCCTCTTTTTTTTCCTGTAGTCCACAATCATCTCCTTTGTCTTGGTCACGTTGAGGGAGAGGTTGTTGTCCTGGCACCACACGGCCAGATCTCTGACCTCCTCCCTATAGGCTGTCTCATCGTTGTCGGTGATCAGGCCTACCACTGTTGTGTCGTCGGCAAACTTAATGATGGTGTTGGAGTCGTGCCTGGCCATGCAGTCATGGGTGAACAGAGAGTACAGGAGGGGACTGAGCACGCACCCCTGAGGGTTGAGGATCAGTGTGGCAGATGTGTTGTTACCTACCCTTACCACCTGGGGGCGGCCCGTCAGGAAGTCCAGGATCCAGTTGCAGAGGGAGGTGTTTAGTCCCAGGATCCTTAGCTTAGTGATGAGCTTAGAGGGCACTATGGTGTTGAATGCTGAGCTGTAGTCAATGAATAGCATTCTCACGTAGGTGTTCCTCTTGTCCAGGTGGGAAAGGGCAGTGTGGAGTGCGATAGAGATTGCATCATCTGTGGATCTGTTGGGGCGGTATGCAAATTGGAGTGGGTGCCGCTTGGTTGGTGTTGCAGACTCTGGGGCCTTTCAGAACAGATGTATATATACTGAGATCATGTGACACTTAGATTGCACACAGGTGGACTTTTATTAACTAATTATGTGACTTCTGAAGGTATATTGGTTGCACCCGATCTTATTTAGGGGCTTCATAGCAAAGGGGGTGAATACATATGCATGCATCACTTTTCCGTTATTTTTTATTTTTTGAAACAAGTTATTTTTTTCATTTCACTGCACCAATTTGGACTATTTTGTGTATGTCCAAAATGTCCATTTTTTTTTTAAATGCCATTTAGCAGACGCTTTTATCCAAAGCGACTTACAGTCATGCGTGCATACATTTTTGTGTATGGGTGGTCCCGGGGATCGAACCCACTACCTTGGCGTTACAAGCACCGTGCTCTACCAGCTGAGCTACAGAGGACCACATTATATGAAATCCAAATAAAAATCAATTTAAATTACAGGTTGTAATGCAACAAAATAGGAAAAAACTTAAAGGGGGGTGAATACTTTCGCAAGCCACTGTATATCCAGACAACCTGGTGACATGGGACATCTCCCAACTTTATGAACATTTGAAATAAAAGAAATATTCCTATTTGTATTTCTGTATTGTGGTGGTTAATATAGGGCAGACAGACAAGTTCTCTACTTTCTCCCCTTGTCACTTGCCTTCTCATTTTTTGCAGTAATGCTGCAATCACTTTGTTGAATGTATGTATAAATCCTATTCAGAATATTGTTAATAAAGATACAATTTTTAAACAATCTGCCCATTCTTTTCTTTTTGACATATAAGTATTCGTATTGCTCATACCAACTGAGCCACATGCTTAAAACTGTCAGCCCTGTCATCCTTGGTCCAGATAGAATGTCATTTACTGTTAACGTTTCTTGTAAACATCTTCGCTGAATAAATTCTGGAAGCAGTAGTCATAGCACACATGCATACTACCTTTACTCTGGTCACTGTCCTTATTGTCATTACTTAAAGGGTTGTGAAAACAATAAACATTTCACAATATATTTCGGTATGTAAAAACTAGATATGAATCATATGTTCATCTATTGCGATGGACGTAGCATCTTCCTTTCCCAATCCATTGGCAAATGACTTTAAACTGCATGTTTCTCAAATGATGATTTAGGATGTTAATTTATGGGCTGTAGATGATGATCGACAATATTTCACTTCTCACCAGATAAAGCAAAGGGTGTGGTGGAGTGTGCTTCAGGGTACCAATGCCTCCATGTAGATAAGTAAGAAGGAACCTTGCAGGAGCCTTGGCTTGTGTGAGCCAGAACGGCTCATAGGAGCAGCAGGAAAAATGCCTCTAACTAAGAAGTAGAAGCAGATCATTCAGTCAACTTTCCTTCCGGTTCTAGACTATGGAGACATCATCCACATAAGCAAGTGTGTGTGAATTATTTAGTTGCAATAAAAAGTGTTGGTGCAGCATGTTGTATGTAAAAGCCATCTCTGCCCATTGCAACACTGGACAATAAATCTTTCTAAAATGTGACTTGCAAAATCCAACACTAGTAAGGCCTATCCAATCGTTTCACTCCTATTGAGTGGAATGTTACCCAACATATACATTGAAGCAGTGCATTGTAGGTACACTACACCACAATTTCTAATGCTAGGACATAGGTACTCTTTCCATTTGTCCTACAGAACACGATAGTATTTAACCTAAAGCAGCATATGATTTTACAGTAGACTATAGATGTAGGCTACAGTATAGTCACATGGCACGATGTTAACATGTTAGAGCAGCACATTGGTCTGAACAACTTATAGCCTCTTAGTGAGTCTCTTAATGAGAAAAAATCATCAACATTTATGAGAATATTGCATTTTGAAATGCAAATACTATTGAATCTGTAGGCAAATTGAAATAGTGATTCCGATATCAGTGGACCTGCGTGAGGGGTGTGATGAATTAGGGTGTTTTGAAGGGGCTGAATGTTGTACCATTTAGGCTACAGCTGGGAGTGCGAGCCTCCCGTGGGCCTACTTTCCCCTGATGAATTTGCATGGTATGACAGACAGGAGTCAGAGAAATATACAGTCAGTAAGCAACGTCCAAAAAGGATGATAAAGACAATTTATTGGTCTAACATCCAAAACATGTGTCACGGATTTTCCTTGGGGGCAACTACGGTGGAAAGTCCAAACCAGGTTTCCACGATGCACATTCCTGCCGAGTATGCCGATTTGACTATCGCCTTCAGTAAAAAGACGGCGACTAAATTACCACCTCATCGTCCGGGGGATTGCGCGATAAATCTCCAGGTAGGAGCTGCACTTCCCCGGAGTCACGTGTATCTTTTGTCTCAGGAGGAGAGGGCGGCTATGGAGACATATGTCACAGAGTCTCTGAGACAGGGATACATTCGGCCATCCACTTCACCGGTGCGTCTGCGGTGGTCAGCTGAGGCGGACAGGGCTTTTAGTCGCCTGAAGGACCTGTTTACCTCGGCTCCAGTGCTGGCTCATCCGGATCCCTCCTTGGCCTTCACGGTTGAGGTGGACGCATCCGAGGCTGGGATAGGCGCTGTACTTTCTCAGCGCTCGGGCACGCCACCCAAGCTCCGCCCCTGTGCTTTATTTTCGAAGAAGCTCAGCCCGGCGGAGCGCAACTATGATGTGGGGGACCGGGATTTGTTGGCGTTGGTGAAAGCCCTGAAAGCGTGGAGACATTGGCTTGAGGGGGCTAAACACCCTTTTCTCATTTTGACTGACCACCGCAATCTGGAGCAATTCCAAGCGGCGAAGAGGTTAAACCCTCGCCAGGCAAGGTGGTCCATGTTTCTAACCCGTTTTGTTTTCACCCTTTCTTACAGGCCGGGCTCCCAGAATGCTAAGGCAGATGCTCTGTCCCGACTGTATGACATGGAGGAGAGTTCAGTGGAGCCCACTCCCATACTTCTGGCGTCGTGTCTGGTGGCACCGGTGGTGTGGGAGGTTGACGCGGACATCGAGCGGGCGTCGAGGGGGGCCTGCAGTATCTCGTGGAGTGGGAGGGGTACAGTCCGGAGGAACGGTGCTGGGTTCCTAGGAGGGATATCCTCGATCCCTCCTTGTTGAGAGAATTCCATCAGAATCATCACACTCGCCCCGCGCCGCGTCCTCCTGGCCGTCCCCGAGGCCGGTGTCGACGCACGGCTGGGGCCGCGCGTCAGGGTGGGGGTACTGTCATGGATTCTGCCGAGACTGCCCTTCCTTCTGGCTCGGGCAGGCTTCGGCGTTCGTCGTCACCGGAGTACTAGCTGCTGCCGCTCTATGTTATATGTTTCTATGTTCACTTGATTGTTGTCTGTTGTTGCACACCTGTTCCCTATTATGTTAGTTTGTCTTCCTATTTAACCTGTTCACGTCCACTGTTTGGTGTGCGTGTTTATTGGATTGTACGAGTGTCATTCTGTGAGCGGGTTTTGCTCCTCCTTTGTTGTTTGGAGGGTTTTGCTTGTATTTTCTTCACTACTCAGTAAAGTGGTTCTTCATCTCATTCTGTGTCCTGCGCTTGACTCTGGCCTACCGCATTCCACCAACATTCGTGACAACATGCAGCTGCACAACAGTATGAACCACTGGTAGTCCACTGTCCATTATATTAGCCTACTTGTAGAAATTGCAGTCTACTTAAGGCCAATATATTTAATCGACTCATAACAGGGAACAACAGTTGATCTTATTATATGGCCGTCTTACCTTCAAATAGACTATGCAACAGCCTATAGGCCTATGCGATAATAAGCACATCTTTATAGTGGAGTTTATTATAGGTGCAAGAATGCGACAGGTGCATCTATCTGCTTTGGCTCAATAGGCTACAACTTGACATTGAGTCTATATGTCAACATAGCCTATATTAAAGCCATGCAAATAAGTGTATGTTCTAACATTCATGGTGGAAGGCTACTTGCATCATATGGCGCTGCTGCATCAAGGCATATTATGCGAGTGGAGAACATGTGTCCATCTGCTTGAGCCCTATTTGTCCTTGGCAAACATCATCAAAAGTTAAAACACAAATCATGACACCTCCATCTGCATGACAATGAATTCAGTGCATCATTGTCAAGCAATATCCGAAATAGACGTAGGGCCTATGATAATGCACCTGTATAGGCTGTATGGGCACACATATATGGGCACACATATAATATAATGCCTAAATAATGTATATTTTTTTGTTTGTTGAGGCTCTAATGTTGATATAATTATGATTTTATACATACATTTAAATACTTGTTTGACCTATTATTCAGCTTTTGACGGCCGAAAACCCTATGTGTTTATCAAGCCAGATGTCACGTCCTGACCTTAGAGATCCCTTTGAATCTCTATTTGGTTAGGTCAGGGTGTGATTTGGGTGGGCATTCTAGTTTTTCTATTTCTTTGTTGGCCGGGTATGGTTCTCAATCAGAGGCAGCTGTCTATCGTTGTCTCTGATTGGGGATCGTACTTAGGCAGCCTTTTCCCCACCTTAGGTTGTGGGATCTTTGTTTTTGTATAGCTGCTTTGTAGCCTACAGAACTTTACGTTTGTGTGTATTTTGTTGTTTTGTCGGTGTTCATTGAATAAAGAAATATGTTCGCCTACCACGCTGCACCTTGGTCCGATCCGTCAATCCACGAGCGTGACAGAAGATCCCACCACAAACGGACCAAGCACGTGGCCAGGAGGAGCAGACATCATGGACACAGGTGGGGAAGACATTTTGGACCTGGAAGGAGATATTGGCCGGAAAGGGACCCTGGGCGGAGGACACCCAGGCAGGAAGGGATCGCCTTCCATGGGAGCAGACGGAGGCAGCGAGGGAGGATCAACGGCGACTCCGTAGTTCACGACCACGACGGAAGCCCGAGAGGCAGCCCCAAATCATTTTTTTGGGGGGGGCACACGGGGTGGTTGACGGAGCCAGGTGTCAGACCAGAGCCAACTCCCCGCACTCGCGTTAAGGAGCGTGTGACCGTTCAGGCACCTTGTTATGCGGTGATACGCACTGTCTCCAGTGCGCATTCACAGCCCGGTGCGCTTGTGGCCAGCTCCTCGCACTTGCTGTGCGAAAGTGAGCATCCAGCCAGGACGGGTTGTGCCAGCTCTACGCTCCAGACCTCCAGTGCGCCTCCACGCCCCAGTATATCCTGTGCCGGTCCTACGCACTGTGTCGCCAGTGCGCCTTCACAGCCCAGTGCGTCCTGTGCCAGCGCCCCGCACTTGCCAGTCTAAAGTGCGCCTTCATAGCCCAGTGCGTCCTGTGCCAGCGCCCCGCACTTGCCAGGCTCCAGTGATGATCCATGGCCCAAAGCCTCCAGTGATGATCCATGGCACGAAGCCTCCAGTGATGATCCATGGCACGAAGCCTCCAGTGATGATCCATGGCACGAAGCCTCCAGTGATGATCCATGGCACGAAGCCTCCAGTGATGATCCATGGCACGAAGCCTCCTGTGATGATCCATGGCACAAAGCCTCCAGTGAAGATCCATGGCCCGGAGCCTCCTGCGACGGTCTGCAGTCCAGAGTCTCCGGCGATGGTCTGCGGTCCAGAGTCTCCGGCGACGGTCTGCGGTCCAGAGTCTCCGGCGACGGTCTGCGGTCCAGAGTCTCTGGCTGCGGTCCAGAGTCTCCGGCGACGGTCTGCGGTCCGGAGTCTCCGGCGACGGTCTGCGGTCCGGAGTCTCCGGCGACGGTCTGCGGTCCGGAGTCTCCGGCGACAGTCTGCGGTCCGGAGCTTCCGGCGACAGTCCGCGGTCCGGAGCTTCCGGCGACGGTCAGGGTGTGATTTGGGTGGGCATTCTAGTTTTTCTATTTCTTTGTTGGCCGGGTATGGTTCTCAATCAGAGGCAGCTGTCTATCGTTGTCTCTGATTGGGGATCGTACTTAGGCAGCCTTTTCCCCACCTTAGGTTGTGGGATCTTGTTTTTGTATAGCTGCTTTGTAGCCTACACAACTTTACGTTCGTGTGTATTTTGTTGTTTTGTCGGTGTTCATTGAATAAAGAAATATGTTCGCCTACGACGCTGCACCTTGGTCCGGTCCGTCAATCCACGAGCATGACACCAGATCTGGTCATGTATGCAAAAATTGACTTTCTTGTCTGTTGTAGCTCAGACTTGGGGTTTGGCACAAATACATCTCTGGGATAATTTTCCAACCCCATAACCCTGGTGCACATGGGGGGGCTCAGTGGTGCCCCCGAAAGGTCAATTTTAACCAAACGTTGATGATTTGTAAATCCTGAATAGATTGACATATCATAAGGTGAAGGTTCACTAAGGGACCCTTATTAAATAATGTCGGCCCCATAATTTCAAACTTGAAATGAATTTTAATGACCGAAAAACACATTTAAAAAAGTGCACCACTTAAAACATTGACATTGTGCTGATGCAGTACAGCTTTATTTAGGTATTAATGAAGGTACATGTCATGTTACACGTCAATTGGAATGATATTGGTGAAGATATTGATAAAGAGATCAACCGAGCTAGGGTTAGGGTTAGGAAGTAAAATACAAAATGGATGCATATTTGTTCACAACTCTGTAACAATGTCAGTTGTTTGCCTATTTATTACATAAATTATTTAAAACAATCCGACATTGTATACGAAAACGTGTTAGGCCTACTGCTGCTAGGTAGCTCTCTCTCTGCTCTCCCCCTCCCCTCTGTCTGTTTTTGATTGCAGGAGTGAAGTCTGGTGTGCGGGAGTCAGGGTTCCAGCTGCAGCTCATTTACCATAATAACCTCAGCCTTTAAGACCCGGTCAAACTTGCCACTCATCGTCAGATCATAGTCAAGACTACCATATTATTGGAACCTGACTCCTGCCTCCGCTTCACTCCTGCCACCACCATCCTGCTTTCCACTACCGGACCTTCCTTTTGGACTCACCACGGACACTAGGACGTTACGGTACCACTCCTGCTCTGCACCTGGATCTGTTACCCTCCCTGTAAACCTGGACTTGCTCTTCCCCTATTATTGGAAACCTGGACAAATTGAACTATGTAAATAAACCTGTTAAACCTTCTCTGGCTCGGTGTAGTTGTCTGCATTTGGGTTCAAATCCAGTTGAATCATGACAAAACGTAGTTGTGATTCAAACGAAAGACCGATGGAGCAACAAGAATTGATTAATCAGAAAATGCCGACAGAATCACAGCTGAAACATAGACGATAGAAATGAATAGGTCATTTCAGATTGAGCTGACATATGCAGCATTTACCATGAATGCAGTCTCGGCGAAAGCGGGAACATTTCCTTTAATTTTGAGTCACGCTGTAAAGCTGAACTTCAGCGACGTGGATTGAATAGAGAGCCCTTTAAACCTGTTTCATCCGCAGCAGATGGGAGAGTCAGAGTTCAGATGGTCATACAGAACTCTCTTCTATCTCAGGTCACTCAGGCACGCAGCAGTTAGCTTCAAGTGAGGCAACACCTCACGGCTCCACCGCTCTGACCTAAAACTTAAAACTCGTATGACCTACAACTTGTAGGCCTATGTATGCTGTATATGAATATGTGTAGTCTTGCCTATATGATGAGTATTCAACCCTAGCCCATGTAGTGATTCAAGCGTTCAGATAGTGAAACTGATGCGTTTTAAGCTCTCGCCCAGAGCCTGTTGGCTTGGCATGTGGACATAACCCCGCTGATCAATCAAATATGTGCTTATTCTTATCATTAAAAGTCTCTAGTAGTACAATCAAGCTTTTTCCAAAGTTTATTGATGAGTTTATTCAATCCTAGCTAAAAGCCTATAGGCCTATTTATAAAAAATAAAGTTCACCACTGTAAGTCCTAAATTGTAGTGAGAACATTATGTAATTTGTTTAAGGGGTGTTTCGTGATTGTGATTCCAAAACAAAAATGGAAAAATGTTTCAGTGCTTAGGAAGTATAATAGTTTGAATGCACCTACGCTTTCTGTGAAGAACTACAACTCCGTTTCACGTTGCTTCACATCCATCGGCGGCGACCGGTTAATGGCGCCAAAATTGTAGTTCTAACCCCTTCTGTGGTTTGTTTAGACACTGTAAAGGATACAATAATTTTTTGCCACAGCTTTTGACACCAAACTGTAGATGGAAATGCCATGCTATTCATTTTGTACTATGCCCTTGCATCTAAGATGTAGGACTAACTTGTTCTCACTTCTTGCATGTTGAATGTGGGCCCTAAATGCATGTACCGAGAATAATTATTTATTAAATGTGCTACTTGGACCACACCATGGCCCCGTGTCTCCTCTCTCCAGCAAAGTCAATTTATCAGACTTCTACAGGGCTTGATCTCTATTTCTTTTATTGTTTTATCTCTGTAGCCTTCAAAGCTAGAATCCTTAGTTGCTAAATCCATTTTTGGACAGTTAAATGTTGCAGGAGGCAGGCAGGATCAGGTGCAGAAGTTATTCTTTTATTTAAAGATGACAAAGGTGATCTAGATGTTCAAATGACAATATTTACAAAATAATCTAAATTGATATTTACAAACTCCACAACTAACAGGTCAATGAAAAGACAATACTTTGGCGGAAACAAACCTGTCTATTCCATTAGACTCAGGTTGGGGTATACCAGGCTCACATCAGGTTCCCCTCACCATGACATAAATGGTAAATGACATGGCCTATATCACATCTAACAATTAAACCGAAATGTCCACAGATGCTTAAAGTGCTTATTTTAACCCCAAAATAACAATAAAACATCTGTTTTTAAACAAAGTGCAGGAATACAATTACATACACTACCAGTCAAAAGTTTGGACACACCTACTCATTCAAGGGTTTTTCTTTATTTTTACAATTTTTTACATTGTAGAATAATAGTGAAGACATCAAAACTATGAAATAACACATATGAAATCATGTAGTAAACAAAAAAGTGTTAAACAAATCAAAATATATGTTATATTTGTGATTCTTCAAATAGCCACCCTTTGCCTTGATGACAGCTTTGCACACTCTTGGCATTCTCCACCGGTCTAATGTCCATTGCTTGTGTTTCTTGGCCCAAGCAGGTCTCTTCTTATTATTGGTGTCCTTTAGTAGTGGTTTCTTTGCAGCAATTCGATTCACACAGTCCCCTCTGAACAGTTGATGTTTAGATGTGTCTGTTTCTTGAACTTAGTGAAGCATTTATTTGGGCTGCAATTTCTGAGGCTGGTAACTCTAATGAACTTATCCTCTGCAGCAGAGGTAACTCTGGGTCTTCCATTCCTTTGGCGGTCCTCATGAGAGCCAGTTTCATCATAGCACTTGATGTTTTTTGCGACTGCACTTGAAGAAACTTGAAATTTTCCGTATTGACTGACCTTCATGTCTTAAAGTAATGATGGACTGTCGTTTGTCTTTGCTTATTTAAGCTGTTCTTGCCATAATATGGACTTGGTCTTTTATCAAATAGGGCTATCTTCTGTAAACCCCCTCTACCTTGTCACAACACAACTGATTGGCTCAAACGCATTAAGAAGGAAAGAAATTCCACAAATTAACTTTTAAGAAGGCACACCTGTTAATTGAAATGCATTCCAGGTGACTACCTCATGAAGCTGGTTGAGAGAATGCCAAGAGTGTGCAAAGCTGTAATCAAGGCAAAGGGTGGCTATTTGAATAATCTCAAATATAAAATATATATTGATTTGTTTAACACTTTTTTGCTTACTACATGATTCCATATGTGTTATTTCATAGTTTTGATGTCTTCACTATTATTCTACAATGTAGAAAATAGTAAAAATAAAGAAAAACCCTGGAATGAGTAGGTGTGTCCAAACTTTTGACTGGTACTGTACATTAAAACAGAATGGACATGTTCAATAAACAATAAACACACAACAACAAATAGATCATGTAACCCCCCGCCCCCGCCACACTCAGCCTCATTAATCTATTCCTTCATCAATATCACCATCACCATCATTGTCGTCATAATCACCATCATCGTCATCGTCATAGTCCTCATCCTCATCCACTTCCTCGATGTCCTCCACTTCAAAGTTTCTGCCACTGCCTTCAATAAAAGCCCTTCTGAATAATTAACATTGTCCTTCTGCATGCTGGTGCTCAGCAAGCTTTCCAGCTTATGGGTATATGTTGGGAAATTGTTAGATATTACTTGTTAGATATTACTGCACTGTTGAAGCTAGAAGCACAAGCATTTCACTACACCCGCTATAACATGTGCTAAACATGTGTATGTGACCAATAAAATGTGATTTGATTTGTTGTTCCTAAAACATAACAACATTGACAGATGTGACAACAAATTCTAATCAATACTGAAATTCTATGCTTAGAGAACTGATGCAATGGTCTACCTGTTAGAGACTGTCCAATTTCTGCCATTTCCCTTTCTGACTCTGTTGCAACTTCTGTTGCTCAGGAAAGCCTCTGTGGCAGAGAGTCCACTAAAACAAAAAAACAGGAAATGTTAGGAACATCACTAGAGTCAAGTAAATGAATAACAATTCCAAGTGTACTAACGTTTCCTCTGGGGCATCTTTTTCCCATGGTGGAGAAGGGCATCAGTCAGGAGGTCAATACGATGGGATGGCGTCATCCCTTTGGTGACCTGACCAAAATGCCTCAGATACGACCACAGCCCCACAGCACCTTCGACATATCTTGTGTTGAATTTCATCTAGAAATATAAAATCATATCAAACCATGGTAAAAGGGTTATTTGGTTAAAACGTATAAAATATGAATAAATACCTACTGACAACATTAATGATCATGTTCAAGTACCTGACATGGCAAGTCATGTCCATAAGCATGGAAAACTGGCACAACAAATTTGATCACATGCTTCAATTCAGGAAAGTTTCTCTAAAAAGTCATGGACAAAATGTTAATGTCAAATAATATTTTTGGTGAAAACTGCTATTCAAATGTTAAAATAAACGAGATCTTGAATAAAAAAGGTGAATTACTTGCACATGTGGTTGCATTGTCACACCCTGACTCTAGGGACTCGTATTTGTTGAGTCAGGGTGTGTATTTTCTGTGTCGTGTTGTGCTATGTTGATTGTCTATGTTTAGATCTAGTATGTGTAGATCTATGTTGGCCGGTGTGGTTCCCAATCAGAGGCAGCTGTAGCTCGTTGTCTCTGATTGGGGACCATACTTAGGTAGCCTCTTGGCACTAGTGGGTTGTGGGATCTTGTTCCGTGTGAGGTTTGTTGTGTGTACTGTAGGACGTCACGTATCGTTAATTTGTTATTTTGTCGTGGTGTTTATTTCTATAATT
Source organism: Coregonus lavaretus (assembly GCF_964263955.1). Lineage (NCBI taxonomy): Eukaryota > Metazoa > Chordata > Actinopteri > Salmoniformes > Salmonidae > Coregonus > Coregonus lavaretus. The sequence goes on from NC_139990.1 coordinate 25,733,586, forward strand.
AAATAAACATGAATGCATCTCACGCTGCGCCTTGGTCCTTCTCGTTCGTCAACGATCGTGACAGAAGATCCCACCATACCTGGACCAAGCAGTGTGCCGATGAGGAGCAGAGAGGATGGACTTGGGAGGAGATGAGCGAGAGGCTGGCAAGAGGGATGGAGGCCCTGATCACGGGGGAGAGACAATCCCCCCAAAAAAATTTTTGGGGGCAGACGGTGTGGACAACAAGGCAGCAGGAGTCCGCGATAGGGCGGTTGCGCTGGTTAGCAGAGGAGGCCACCAGATTAGGGGGGCCATTGGTTCAGAGGGAGCAGAAGGAAAGTGTAGAGGCACGGCGAGAGGAGCTGGTTAGGCAGCAGAAGGAGCTGGGGTTAATGAAGGAACCCAGTCCCGCTCCTCGCACCAATCATGTGGTGCGTGTCGCCAGTCCGGTCCGGCCCGTTCCTGCTCCCCGCACTAAGCCAGTGGTGCGTGTTCCCAGTACGGTTCGGCCGTTCCTGTTCCTCGCATCAAGCCTGTGGTGCGTGTCGCCAGCCCGGTCCAGCCTGTTCCTGTCCCTCGCACCAAACTAGTGGTGCGCGTCGCCAGCCCGGTCCTGCCTGTTCCTGCCCCTCGCACCAAGCCAGTGGTGCGCATCGCCAGCCCGGCCCGGCCTGCTCCTGCCCCTCGCACCAAGCCAGTGGTGCGCGTCGCCAGCCCGGTCCGGCCTGTTCCTGTCCCTCGCACCAAGCCAGTGGTGCTCGTCGCCAGCCCGGTCCGGCCTGTTCCTGCCCCTCGCACCAAGCCAGTGGTGCGCGTCGCCAGCCCGGCCCGGCCCGTTCCTGCTCCCCGCACCAAGCCAGTGGTGCGTGTGTCCAGTCCGGCACGGCCCGTGCCTGTTCCAGCTGCTCCACTCCGGAGCCAGAGCAATCCGCTCCACCGGGGTCCAGTCCAGCTCCGGTCAGCGGCTCCACTCCGGAGCCAGAGCAATCCGCTCCACCGGGGTCCAGTCCAGCTCCGGTCAGCGGCTCCACTCCGGAGCCAGAGCAGTTCGATCCACCTTCGTCGTGGTCCAGCTCCAGTCAGCGGTTCCAGTCCAGACCCAGATGTCAGCCCCTCTCCAGGTTCAGGGTCTCCCACACCAGGGTCCAGACAGGGCTTGGTAAGTCGTGGGAGGAAGGAGAGGGGAAGCAGCGCGCCGAGGTCCAGACCAGACCAGGGGCGCAACAGGGAGGTGGAGAGTAAGTGGTGGTCACACCCGGAGCCGGATCCGCCTCCGAGGCGGAATGCCCACCCGGCCCCTACCCTGTTATGTTTATGTGGCGCGGTCGGAGTCCGCACCTTTGGGGGGGGGTACTGTCACGCCCTGACTCTAGGGACTCGTATTTGTTGAGTCAGGGTGTGTATTTTCTGTGTCGTGTTGTGCTATGTTGATTGTCTATGTTTAGATCTAGTATGTGTAGATCTATGTTGGCCGGTGTCGTTCCCAATCAGAGGCAGCTGTAGCTCGTTGTCTCTGATTGGGGACCATACTTAGGTAGCCTCTTGGCACTAGTGGGTTTTGGGATCTTGTTCCGTGTGAGGTTTGTTGTGTGTACCGTAGGACGTCACGTATCGTTATTTTGTCGTGGTGTTTATTTCTATAATTAAATAAACATGAATGCATCTCACGCTGCGCCTTGGTCCTTCTCGTTCGTCAACGATCGTGACATGCATCTTGCATACAATGTCCTCCATGAAGATGAGATTGATGTTCTTGCCTCCCATCTCCTCATTCATCTCTCAGCAGGTACACTGCATTTGACAAACTACAGAAGAGATACATCTTTATTTGCATACTAAATTAATCAAACACTGCAAAAAATACTGAAAAAGAACATGAAAAAAAACCTCATTATTACTGCATCGCACCTATCAATTTTTCATGTTCAAAGAGTGAAGCAGGTGCTCATGCTTGCAGGCATGAGCACCAACACGCCTGTCTCGTCCAATTTCGTTGTTTTGGGTTTGGACCTGATGGCGTTGCCTGCTTCAAATTCCCTGGCAACCCTACACATTTAAAAAAAATATCAAGTACAGTACAGGTATAACGTACTGAGCTGTTGCCTGAAGCAGATCAAACACAGTGGTGCCAGGATCAGTGCCTAAATGGATGTTGCATGAGACAACCAATAATATTACATTCAACACACAATACCAACATACTGTATCCAACCTTAAGACCACTGAGTCAAACAGATGAAGTGGAGGGATAACTGCATCATTTAAATATGAATTAGTGGCAAGGTTTGATATCAAATAATTATAGATTTCATTCACATTCCCTTCTAGTTGTGCATAAGGTAACAATGGAAGTTATAATGTTATCACTTTACCCCTGTTGGTGATATGGGCTTATAAACAAATCAATCCACATTAGCTTGGTTTGCAAAGTACTTTTCCTCATGATCCAAAAATGTGGTCCTCTGTAGCTCAGTTGGTAGAGCACGGCGCTTGTAACGCCAAGGTAGTGGGTTCGATCCCCGGGACCACCCATACACAAAAATGTATGCACGCATGACTGTAAGTCGCTTTGGATAAAAGTGTCTGCTAAATGGCATATTATACTACTTTTTCCTAGGCAAACCAAAACGCCCATCCGCTGCTGCCACCACTGTTCCATTGTCCTGTAAAGAGATGTCAAATATACTTGGATCTGGGATCCCAATTAACAATTAAAATAAAAGACTAGAAGTCTGTTAGTCTGTACAATTGTTTGACAAAAATGTAACAGAGATGTTTCTAATAGATAATTTGTGTTTATAAAAGAGGGACATATCACAATTGATATATTATGCTTTGAAGTGTTTTTGGGGGGTGATTAACCTCTTAAGGATCGGACCCTTTTTTCAATTCTCGCCTAAAATGACATACCCAAATCTAACTGCCTGTAGCTCAGGACCTGGCAAGGATATGCATATTCTTGCTAAACATTTGAAACGAAACACTTTGAAGTTTGTGGAAATGTGAAATTAATGTAGGAGAATATAACACATTAGATCTGGTAAAAGAAAATACAAACAAAAAATGTTTTCTATTTTTCTTTTTGTTCCATCATCTTTGAAATGCAAGAGAAAGGCCACAATATAATATTGCAGTTTAGGCGCCATTTAGATTTTGGCCACTAGATGGCAGCAGTGTGCAAAGTTTCAGATTGATCCAGTGAAGCATTGCAATACTGGACTATTTTGTATCAAGTCTGCCCAAATGTGCCGAATTGGTCAATTGATACATTTTCAAGTACATAACTATAGAGAACATACAAAAAGTATATGGTAATACAAAATGTAAGTTTACACACTACCAGGAATGTCATACATGATCGATCATTAGCTTATACATTAACTTTCATTTATCTTTCACACATCTAGATGCCTGGGCGGGGTGGGTGTAGAGCCAGAGACAGCAGGGGTTCAAAATGTAGAACCCAGTTCCGACATTTGAATATAAAAAAAATGGATTTTATCAAACAAAACTATGCTACATTTTTATCTCTGGGACCCTTAGGATGACAAATCAGAGCAAGATTACTGAATGTAAGTACATTATTTACCTTCAGAGGTGAATGTATCAAACCAGTTGCCGTGATAATTTTTGTTGTTGTTGTGCACTCTCCTCAAACAATAGCATGGTATTCTTTCACTGTAATAGCTACTGTAAATTGGACAGTGCAGTTAGATTAACAAGAATTTAAGCTTTCTGCCTATGTAAGACATGTCTATGTCCTGGAAGGTTTACTAATCACATTAGCGCACGTTAGCTCAACCGTCCCGTATAAGGGACACCGATCCCGTAGAGGTAAAACATTTAATAGGCCAATAAGATACAACAAACCTTGGGAGAGAGCAGGCACTGGATTCCATTGGCAGTTTCTGGGACCAGACAGCGCAACAAGTCAAGTTCTGACATAGTATGTCGGAACTCCTCATAGGACTCATTTGTCAGGGTAGTATACAAGTCTCTTCCCTGAAATGAATAAACAGAGTCACTTAAAGGCACTCTGATTCATTACTGCATTCCATCTAGTAGGCCATCAACACACAGCAAATGCATCTTCACATACAAGTAGCACTTGGTTTCTATGACAGATCCTTTTTACCAAAACAGGAATTTGGTTATGAACTTTTGCAGACAAAGTAGACACATTATAGAATCAGATTATAAAAGTGATTACATACTGTCCTAAGAGGAAAATTGAATGACAGGGCTATGGCCCTCAGAGAAACAGCACTCTCAAGCTGCAGGCTGGTTATCCGCTTGAGTAGTGAGCAGACCACTGCAGTCTGAGGCTGGCAGGGTGTGCAAGGCCAGAGCATGTACCTGACCAATGACACTGCTTCCGGCTCACACTGGCAGAGCTCTACTCTCACATCATGCACTCAGCCTGAAAGAAGAAAAATAGTTAGTCATAAAAAGTTCCATTAAAAAGTAACAAATAAACTGTTAATAGAATGGAGCAAAAACTACACATTTTCCAATGCAAATATACATTGTTTTCTTTGACATATCTGTGATGTGTAAAGGCACAATTCGCAATCGGGAATTCAGTTTCACCATCATTCGGGGTCAACAACGTAGAGAACTTTGCATTTCACATAGTAAAGTTTAGGTTTGGTGAAAAATGTATGGGAAATAACGTTACCTCTGGATAACAGCCCATGGAGCAGAAGCCTGTCTCCTGTTTCAGTAGCGTGAGACAATTTGATATACAAGTATACCACCTGGTATGTCTTACCCCAAATCCATCTGCTTAATGCGGAGTGCCAAGCAGAGATGCATTGGGTCCCGCTTTTTAGAGTCTTTGGTATGACTAAACTGGGGATTGAACCCAACCTTCCAATCTCACGGCCGACACTATCCCCAAGGCCACTGAGTTGATGGGTGCATTCTGCTTTAAATAAACAACATCCGCTGCAGATTGTCAGCTGCTGTAACTCAAAACCGAGGTTTTAGGTTTTCTCCTTCAATGATTTCACCTTGAAACAAGTTGTTTGAGGGCAATCGCTTACCGAAACTGTCTTGTTCACTTTTAATATCTGCAAAACCATGCCTTCCGAGTTGTAAAGGGGTGGCCAGCCACATAATGTTTTAAAAGTATCTCATGACAACAACAACTATCCCATTGACTATATCCAGTAATAGTTTCTTATTGTTCTAGTTATGATCTCATAACACAGTGACGGTACTACAATAAAGGCACAAGCCATAATCAAGGGGTATACACTGAGTATACCAGACATTAGGAACACCTTCCAAATACTGAGTTTCACCCCCCTTTTGCCTTCAGAACAGCCTCAATTCGTCGGGGCACTGACTCTACAAGGTGTCGAAAGCGTTCCACAGGGATACTGGCCCAATTTGACTCCAATGCTTCCCACAGTTGTGTCAAGTTGGCTGGATGTCCTTTGGGTGGGGGACCATTCTTGAATCACACGGGAAACTGTTGAGCATGAAAAACCCAGCAGTGTTGCAGTTCTTGATACAAACCAGTGTGTCTGGCACCTAATACAATACCCCGTTCAAAGATACTTAAATGTTTTGTCCTGCCCATTCACCCTCTGAATGGCACACATACACAATCCATGTCTCATTTGCCTCAAGGCTTAAAAATCCTTATTTAACCTGTCTCCTCCCCTTCATTTACAATGATTGAGGTGGGTTTAACAAGTGACATCAATGAGGGATCATAGATTTCACCTGGATTGACCTGGTCAGTCTATGTCATGGAAAGAGCAGGTGTTCTTAATGTTTTGTATACTCAGTGTTTTTATGTAGAGAAAGGTTTTTGTTTACTGTAAGATATCATTAAACAAATGCTTTATTACTTACCAGAGTCATCAAATACCCTGAGAAGTCTACTGTGGTAGAGTGAGCACTTATGGCCATCTCTCCGCCTCCAGTGCCATTAGAAAGCAAACGGAAGTGTCGCTTTAAATTGACCATCCTTAAGAGGAAGGGTATTGGTTAAGAGTTTCATGTGCAAAGCTGTCATCAAGGCAAAGGGTGGCTATTTGAAGAATCTCAAATATAAAATATATTTGTATTTGTTTAACACTTTTTTGGTTACTATATGATTATGTGTTATTTTATAGTTTTGATGTCTTCACTATTATTCTAAAATGTAAAAAAATAGTAAAAATAAAGAAAACCCCTTGAATGAGTAGGTGTGTCCAAACTTTTGACTGGTAGTGTATATATATATATTTACACATATTTAACCCCTTTTTTTGGGTAGGCAAAAAACTACCTCCATACTTCCATCATTTTTTTTACCGGTACCGGTTACCTTCAGGCGAGTCCCGTGACAGTACCTTCAGGCGAGTCCCGTGACACAACATTATCTGCTAAATATGTGTATGTGACCAATAAAATTTGATTCGATTTTGATTTGAGGGGGTTATTAAAAGAACCTTTGAGTTCGTTGATTATCGTTGAGTGACAAATGGACAGGGAGTGTGGTGTGTACTACTGCACGTGTCTTGCTACTACAACAGGGGCGAGAACAGTGAAGAGACCAACTCTCAAACCCTCAAGGAATACGTCGTTGCCCTCATCCGTCAGATGCACTCCATCCCTACAGTACTGCCCAGGGACACACTGCTTAATGGCAGGGTGGCGGATTGTGTGCATGTCCCTGTACACCAGGTGATTGACAGAGCGCCGGGCCCTCTCTATGCACCTTTCAAACATCCAGCTCCTCCGCTGCGCGATATCTGAGAAGACAACCGTTGTACCGGGAACATTCGGATGAATCACCTCGAAATCCTCGTGCATCTGCCGCACCAGTGCCATCCCCTTGATGTATCCCAAGTCATTTCCACCTAGATGGATGACTACGATGTCAGGGGGAGAAGTAGCACAGGCCGTATGATGGCGCAGAACACTGAGCAGTTCGTCCCACTTCATTTCTCGCTTTCCGAGCCACCTATGTCAGTCAACAAGGCCAAGGTTGTGATGATTCCCGACTGCCCTGGCACGCCTCTCCAACCAGTGTATCCACGAATGCCGAACAAGCCACACATTTTTACATTACATTTTAGTAATTTAGCAGACGCTCTTATCCAGAGCGACTTACAGTTAGTGAGTGCATACATTATTTTTTTATTTTTCATACTGGCCCCCCGTGGGAATCGAACCCACAACCTTGGCGTTGCAAACGCCATGCTCTACCAACTGAGCTACATCCCTGCCGGCCATTCCCTCCCCTACCCTGGACGACGCTGGGCCAATTGCGCGCCGCCCCATGGGTCTCCCGGTCGCAGCAGGCTATGACAGAGTCTGGATTCGAACCAGGATCTCTAGTGGCACAGCTAGCACTGCGATGCAGTAGACCACTGCGCTCACACAGTCTTCATGCCGACGTCCATGTTGATGAATGAGTATCTGCTTGGAAGCCCGCGAAAAAGAAGGGTGCAAAATGTAGTAGCAGTATAGATGTGGAATAAATAGAACTCCATTCCAATTGAAAAATATCATACCCAGATTCCTTTCTTGCTCCCATTTCAGGGAAGCTTTAAATGTACAATTTAGACTTTTGCAAGGACAATAAACAATTTTCTGTATGTTTCTCGTTTTTCTAGCGAACATACATATTGAAGTACCAATTCCAATCTGTTCTACCTGCTGTATTTCTATGTCCTTGAGCATAAGGCGTTATCTCTGCACTGAGAGGATCTCCTGTCAGACTTTCACTCTCCCTTTTTATCTCTGCAATAGGCTAATCTTCAACAACGACTCATAAAACGATTAATCATCACCATACAAGACAATTCTGGCTAAATGTATCCATATTTTTTACATTGTATTTCTGATGTCAGATTTGTAAATATTTATTTCATTTTTCTTAAGAGTGTTTTGTACTTGTCTAATGACTTTGTATTTTACAGGTGTTTCTCAGCAGTCTTTGTATCAGGAGTTGCCAAAATTGTACTTGACGATCCACAGGGTTATCTATGCATGTTTTTTTTTTTATTCAAGCCCAGTGCTACCAAACCTGATTCTACTAAGCTGTTTATCAAGACCTCACCTGTTCATCGAGACCATGAATAGTAGAATCAGATGTGGTAGAACTGGGCTTTAACAAAAAAGCCAGCATAAACCTATAGCTTGTCAAGAGCAATTGTGGCCATACCTGAATTGTATTTACAAAGTTGACTATATCTGATTAATATACATTTGTTTGTACATTATATTTTTAGTGATAACTCACTTTTTTATTTTACAGGTAATGTTGTACTAGGCATTTCTTCAGTACTATATTATTTCTGTTGCCATTGGTCATAGTTTACTTTTACTTAACTTGTATTGCTGTGTTATTTTGTACTATAATGTTGTATAATAATGTTGCATAATCACCTTCTGGTGTAAAAACCATGGGAATTAAAAAACGAAAACTATGTTTTAAGTGAGAAGTAGTCATTGGTCTGAAGCCAAAACAAAAAAGGAAACTCACATGAGCACCACAATGCCTATTCCACCCATGCTCTGCCAAGGTTTTCCAGCACACAGCTTTGACCCTACTACAGTAGCTATGCTGGTATTGTACTTCAAACTATGTATAAGCTGGTTGCTTAGGATTCAAACCTTCTCAAACAGCTTAATTCATACTTTTCAGAGGGATAATGGACTTCACAGCGTCCTGCTATTAAAATTATGTATACTGGTGTATATATATATATATAATTTGGCTGTATGTATTTTTAGATATTAGCCTATTATAAATGTGTATTGTTGCGTCACTATCTTTATTACAAAAATAAATACAAATACAAACAACTTTAAGCTACATATTATTTTGACAGAGGTAATGAACTGTCCATTGATCAGCACAGAAATGGATAAAACAGGACCATGTTTGAAACGCAAGTGGTTCTGAGCTTACGTCAATATAACACAGGTAAGCTAACAGTTACAGAAATCGAGAATGCAGACAGGCTCTATCTGAGCTACTGTTTCCAACACACCACCACCTGTTGTAACGTTGGGCACCTGACCAAATGTTATTATAATATTTTTTTTCAATGCCATGTATTGCTAAAATAAAGGTTTCAGGAAGGTTTAAGGAAATACAGACATGCACCACGTTACTACAAGACAAAACAGCTCCATCAAGTCTGATGGTCTTGTAAGTATAAAAGCAAAGCTTGCTTTCATTTAATTAAAAAAGCTTGAAACAGTAGCGTAATGGGATTATGTCTTACAGTGGTGTGTGAAGAATCTAATACTTTTACCTTGTATGCTGTACAAATCACATTATTGTGAAAGCACCTCTAAGAGTATGAATTAGGCTGTTTGAGAAGGTTTGAATCCTAAGCAACCTGCTTACACATAGTTTGAAGTACAATACCAACATAGCTAGGTCAAAGCTGTGTGCTGGAAAACCTTGGTAGAGCATGGGTGGAGTAGGCAATGTGGTACTCGTGAATTTCCTTTCTTTTTCGGCTTCAGACCAATGCCTACTTCTAACTTAATAGAGAGTTTTTTTGTTTTGAATAAAACTAAAGATCTGAGAAAATAATTTGTACAGCAATGTTAAGAATAAAAATGACTATACAATGATGTAGCAGAGCATTACTGGACACCATGGAGTATGTATCACAAAAACCCAGGGATGTATTTGTGGGATAAAAAGGTGGCATCATTATAGTTTTATCACTAGTTTCACATTGATGTAATCACTTTCCAGGTTTACATTTTTTAATTGCTATACCTGTGTAGCAGAAAACTCCAAAAGCTTCAAAAAGCTTGAAGTTATTAATATTGTCTATTATTATGACAATAGTGATATTCCTTATTCCAGGGTGTTGACAGTGTGGCACAGCATAGCTTTAGCACTTAGTTTGTAACATCTAACAACTTCAGTGTTGCATATTAGCAAACGTGAAAACTCTTTGTCCAGTATAGTTTTCATATAACTTGTCATTTCTCTTCAAAATGTGGGTGAAATCATCACATCGCCATCAAGAACACACATCCTGCTATTTATAATGTTTACAGAATGTAAAAACAGAAATACAGCAAAACAACGTTAATGAACAAATAGAAAAACATTTAAGTGAATATAAAATGACAGATTTGTTTTTGCTTTTCAAACTATACTGAACAAAAATCTAAACGCAACATGTAAAGTGTTGGTCCCATGTTCCATGAGCTGAAATAAAAGATCCCCAAAATGTTCCATACGCACAAAAAACGTATTTCTCTCAAAGTGTACACAAATTTGTTTATATCCCTGTTAGTGAGCATTTCTTCTTTGCCAAGATAATCCATCCACCTGACAGGTGTGGCATATAAAGAAGCTGATTAAACAGCATGATCATTACACAGGTACCCCTTGTGCTGGGGACAATAAAAGGCCACTCTAAAATGTGCAGTTTTGTCACACAACACAATGCCACAGTCTCAAGTTTTGAGAGAGCGTGCAATTGGCATGCTGACTGCAGGAATGTCCACCGGAGCTGTTGTCAGAGCATTGAATGTTAATTTCTCTACCATAAGCCGCCTCCAACGTCGTTTTAGAAAATTTGGCAGTACGTCCAACCACCCTCACAACCGCAGACCACGTGTATGACGTCGTGTGGGGGAGCGGTTTCATCGACGGTAATTTGAATGCACAGAGATATCGTGACGAGATCTTGAGGCCCATTGTGAGGCCCATTTCTTAAAGGAATCTGTGACCAACAGATGCATATCTGTATTCCCAGTCATGTGAAATCCATAGATTAGGGCCTAATTTATTTATTTCAATTGACTGATTTCCTCATATGAACTGTAACTCAGTAAAATCTTTGAAATTGTTGCATGTTGTTTATATTTTTGTTCAGTATAGTTTAAACACCAATATCGCCATTATCAGACCCATTTAGTGTAAAAAACACAATTTTTGTCATTGTATAGTTTAGTTGTGCAGTTATTAGTTATATCACCAGATAGTGCTTTAGAGAAAGGTGTCTGTGGCTGGGTGCACATTACTTTGACTCAAAATAGAAGAGTTCACTGTCTTTCTTCTCTTTTCTGTGCTTCTCTCCTGTGAAGACAGACAGACAGACAGACAGACAGACACACAGACAGACACACAGAGAAAGACAGACAGACAGACAGAGAAAGACAGAGAAAGACAGAGACAGACAGACAGAGACAGACAGACAGACAGACAGAGGTCAGTGAAGATGACAAACTAATACAGCATGTTCCACTGAAGACTCCAAATCCTAACTTTAGATATCCACTAATAACTGAAACCTGTGTACATCATCACATGCATTCATGTCAATTAAGGATTGGTGGTAAAGTTGACATTGGTGTTTCAAAGACAGACACCCAGAGAGATATTCACCTGTTTGATTAGTGAGAGAGAAAGCTCATTCCTTTGGAGCAGAGTTGTGGGAGGAGTTGGAACCAACATCAGAAGCTACAAGGAAAACAGACACAACCACATTCTAAAATGCATTCATTCCAACACAATTAATCCAAAGTCAGAAGCTAAATGGTGAACAACTACATGATGAAGCGTTTGTGTTTCAGTTTCAGTGATGAAGTCAGAAGCAGAATAAAGGCAGGCACTTACTGTTGGCCGGAATGAAGCCTGAAACACAGAGATAAACATGATGTTATTATTGACTCTGATAGCTTGGTTTGGTGGAATATTCTCTTATATAATATACTCTTCCAAATGACATCCCCAGCAACAACAATGACCAATAGGAGAGCTACCACCCCTCCAATGATGGGGGTTGGGTCAATTGCACCTGTACTCAACAGAACAGTGCGTTTTCATCTCAAATGAACTCCAAGCAGCATCCCCAATGTCAATAAAAGTTCATGAGGTCAATGAGAACATGCAGTCAGAAAGGTAGTGTTACTGAATAGATAAGTGAACAAAGATTAGGAATATTGGGCACATTCAGTTGGAGGGTTGGGTATAGTGTATATTTCTCCCTCTTACTGATGTTGGTCTTTCCCCAGTTGGTCTTGATCTCAGGCTCAGTCAGAACCTTGATGAAGTCCTCCATGATACCCGTGACTTGAACCACACACTGATACTTGTTCTTCGTCCACTCCTCAGGCGTCACTGTAAGGTGGGTGCTTTTCTGGAATGTTCCATCTTCGTTGGGGAGAGTCTCTTCATGCTCCACATCTTCATGCTCATCGTGTCCGTCTTTCTGCCAGAACACCATGACTCCACTGGGGTAGAAACCTGTAGCGTGGCAGGTCACTGGAGAGGAGGGGGTCTTCTGGAGCAGAGACACTGAAGGAGGAACTGGAGGGAGATAATAAATAGAGGGAATAGACAGACACACAGAGATAGATATGTGAGAGAAAATGACAGAGCGGGTGGCAGAAAAAGAGAGAACATGAGAGTTAAATGACAAATGCTTTTCATTATAATCATATTGTACATGAATCTCAAGTTAATGTGAGGTCAATACAACACATTGTGAAATGGTTTCTGATAATGAAATATCACATCATTGCTGTGTAAGTAGAGCTATGTCATATCAAGTGTCTCTGTACCTGTCCTCTTCAGAGTGCTCTTCCCATAGTCCAGATACTTCTTCAGCCACTCAATGCAGGTCTGCATTAAGTAGTGTTTGTTCTGCTCATTGAAAGCCTTGTCACTGTCCCACTTGTGTTTGGTGACAAGTGCCTGTGGCATTGTAGCGATCCATGTCAATGTTTTCAGGTCAAATGCTATGAAATCCTCTCCATCATATCCAAACTGATCAAACCCCTCTGTGACTCCAGTCTCATCATCCCACTCACAGCCGTACATGTTCTGGACAATGTGCACACCTGAGGGGAAAAAGAGAGAGAGAGAGGATCATCGCTCCATCTGTCCTCCAGATTCCATCTGCCAGTGGGATCTCCATCATCATGTATTAGTTGTTCAACCAGACTGGAATAAAACAGAGAGATCAGCTCAGACCTCTACAGTGTGATGATGACGTCACACCTTCACCACAGAGACAGAGAGAGTTGATGAGGAGACTCAGAGAGTGTGGATCTATTCTACACCAGCTGATGTTGGCTTGGTTCTATCTACTGTGTTGAAGATACACATTGTGTTCATTACAGTAGTGTTACTCTAACAAATGAATGTTGTAGAATACTGTAGTTTTCAGTGAGGTATGTCAATTAATAAAACACTGTTGCTAAATGAAGACTGTCCACTAGTGATGATGTCATAGATAGATGAAGTGAGAGAGGATCCTCTGTTCAGTCAGGAACAACAGGAGAGAGAGATGGAGAGACCAAATCAAATCAAATCAAATCAAATGTTATTTGTCACATACACGTGTTTAGCAGATGTTATAGCGGGTGTAGCGAAATGCTTGTGCTTCTACATTTACGTTTACGTCATTTAGCAGACGCTCTTATCCAGAGCGACTTACAAATTCTAGCTCCGACAGTGCAGTAATATCTAACAAGAAATATCTAACAATTTCACAACATATACCCAATACACACAAAACTAGTAAGGAATGGAATTTAAGAAAATATACATATATTTCAAAACACTGCTACTCCTACTGCTCTCTCATCGTCTGACCATGTGTTCTCGCATACCCCGAGAGCATCTGGTCAGCGGGGTGGTGGCACAGGAATCTTCATCTCTCCCAAGTGGACATTCTCAATTTTTCCCCTGACCCATCTGTCTATCTCCTCATTTGAATTCCATGCTGTCACAGTCACTAGCCCATTTAAGCTTAATATCCTTGTCATCTATCGCCCTCCAGGTTCCCTTGGAGAGTTCATCAATGAGCTTGACGCCTTGATAAGTTCCTTTCCTGAGGATGGCTCACCCCTCACAGTTCTGGGGGATTTCAACCTCGCTACGTCTACATTTGACTCATTTCTCTCTGACTCCTTCTTTCCACTCCTCTCCTCTTTTGACCTCACCCTCTCACCGTCCCCCCCTACTCACAAGGCAGGCAATATGCTTGACCTCATCTTTACTAGATGCTGTTGTTCTACTAATCTCACTGCAACTCCCCTCCATGTCTCTGACCACTACTTTGTATCCTTTTCTCTCTCGCTCTCCTCCAACACTACTCACTCTGCCCCTACACAGATGGTAATGCGCCGTCGCAACCTTCGCTCTCTCTCTCCCGCTACTCTCTCCTCTTCCATCCTATCATCTCTTCCCTCTGCTCAAACCTTCTCCCTCCAATCTCCTGATTCTGCCTCCTCAACCCTCCTCTCCTCACTTTCTGCATCCTTTGACTCTCTATGTCCCCTATCCTCCCGGCCGGCTCGGTCCTCCCCTCCAGCTCCGTGGCTTGATGACTCATTGCGAGCTCACAGAACAGAGCTCCAGGCAGCTGAGCGGAAATGGAAGAAAACTAGACTCCCTGCGGACCTGGCATCTTTTCACTCCCTCCTCTCTACATTTTCTTCATCTGTTTCTGCTGCTAAGGCCACTTTCTACCACTCTAAATTCCAAGCATCTGCCTCAAACCCTAGGAAGCTCTTTGCCACATTCTCCTCCCTGCTGAATCCCCCCCCCCCCTCCTCCCTCTCTGTGGATGACTTCGTCAACCATTTTGAAAAGAAGGTTGACGACATCCGATCCTCGTTTGTAAAGTCAAATGACACTGCTGGTCCTGCTCACACTGCCCTACCCTATGCTTTGACTTCTTTCTCCCCTCTCTCTCCAGATAAAATCTTGCGACTTGTGATGGCAGGCCACCCAACAACCTGCCCGCTTGACCCTATCCCCTCCTCTCTTCTCCAGACCATCTCCGGTGACCTTCTCCCTTACCTCACCTCGCTGATCAACTCATCCTTGACCGCTGGCTATGTCCCTTCCGTCTTCAAGAGAGCGAGAGTTGCACCCCTTCTCAAAAAACCAACACTCGATCCCTCTGATGTCAACAACTACAGACCAGTATCCCTTCTTTCTTTTCTCTCCAAAACTATTGAGCGTGCCGTCTTTAGCCAACTCTCTTGCTATCTCTCTCAGAATGACCTTCTTGATCCAAACCAGTCAGGTTTCAAGACTGGTCATTCAACTGAGACTGCTCTTCTCTGTGTCACGGAGGCTCTCCGCACTGCTAAAGCTAACTCTCTCTCCTCTGCTCTTGTCCTTCTAGACCTGTCTGCTGCCTTTGATACTGTGAACCATCAGATCCTCCTCTCCACCCTCTCCGAGCTGGGCATCTCCGGCGCGGCTCACTCTTGGATTGCGTCCTACCTGACCGGTCGCTCCTACCAAGTGGCGTGGCGAGAAGCTGTCTCCGCACCACGTGCTCTCACCACTGGTATCCCCCTTAGGGCTCAGTTCTAGGCCCTCTCCTATTCTCGCTATACACCAAGTCACTTGGCTCTGTCATATCCTCACATGGCCTCTCCTATCATTGCTACGCTGACGACACACAACTAATCTTCTCCTTTCCCCCTTCTGATAACCAGGTGGCGAATCGCATCTCTGCATGTCTGGCAAACATATCAGTATGGATGACGGATCACCACCTCAAGCTGAACCTTGGCAAGACGGAGCTGCTCTTCCTCCCGGGGAAGGACTGCCTGTTCCATGATCTCGCCATCACGGTTGACAACTCCGTTGTGTCCTCCTCCCAGAGTGCGAAGAGCCTTGGCAACACCCTGTCGTTCTCCGCTAACATCAAGGCGGTGACCCGATCCTGTAGGTTCATGCTCTACAACATTCTGAGAGTACGACCCTGCCTTACACAGGAAGCGGCACAGGTCCTAATCCAGGCACTTGTCATCTCCCGTCTGGATTACTGCAACTCGCTGTTGGCTGGGCTCCCTGCCTGTGCCATTAAACCCCTACAACTCATCCAGAATGCTGCAGCCCGTCTGGTGTTCAACCTTCCCAAGTTCTCTCACGTCACTCCGCTCCTCCGCACACTCCACTGGCTTCCAGTTGAAGCTCGCATCTGCTACAAGACCATGGTGCTTGCCTACAGAGCTGTGAGGGGAACGGCACCTCCGTACCTTCAGGCTCTGATCAGTCCCTACATCCAAACGAGGGCATTGCATTCATCCACCTCTGGCCTGCTGGCTCCCCTACCTCTGCGGAAGCATAGTTCCCGCTCAGCCCAGTCAAAACTGTTCGCTGCTCTGGCACCCCAATGGTGGAACAAGCTCCCTCACGACGCCAGGACAGCGGAGTCACTCACCACCTTCCGGAGACATTTGAAACCCCACCTCTTTAAGGAATACCTGGGATAGGATAAAGTAATCCTTCTACCCCCCCCTTACCCCAACCCCCCCCCCCCCAAAAATAAATAAAAATAAAAAATAAAAATAAAAATAAAAAATAAACATTGTAAAGTGGTTATCCCACTGGCTATAAGGTGAATGCACCAATTTGTAAGTCGCTCTGGATAAGAGCGTCTGCTAAATGACGTAAATGTAAATGTAAATGTATATATGGATAAGCAATGACAGAGTGGCATGGACTAAGATACAGTAGAATATTATAGAATAGAATGCAGTACATACATGTGAGATGAGTTGTGCAAGATATGTAAACATTATTAAAGTGACTAGTGTTCCATTTCTTAAAGTGGCCAGTGATTTCAATAGGCAGCAGCAGCCTCTAATGTGCTAGTGATGGCTATTTAACAGTCTGATGGCCTTGAGATAGAAGCTGTTTTTCATTCTCTCGGTCCCAGCTTTGATGCACCTGTACTGACCTCGCCTTCTGGATGATATTTTATTTTTTATTTTATTTCACCTTTATTTAACCAGGTAGGGGTGAACAGGCAGTGGCTCGGGTGGTTGATGTCCTTGATGATCTTTTTGGCCTTCCTGTGACATCGGGTGCTGTATGTGTCTTGGAGGGCGGGTAGTTTGCCCCCGGTAATGCATTCGGCAGACCGCACCACCCTCTGGAGAGCCCTGCGGTTGCGGGTGGTGCAGTTGCCGTATCAGGTGGTGATACAGCCCGAGAGGATGCTCTCAATTGTTCATCTGTAAAAGTTTGTGAGGGTTTTAGGTGCCAAGCCGAATTTCTTCAGCCTCCTGAGGTTGAAGAGGCTCTGTTGCGCCTTCTTCACCCCACTGTCTGCGTGGGTGGACCATTTCAGTTTATCTGTGATGTGTACGCCAAGGAACTTGAAGCTTTCCACCTTCTCCACTGCAGTCCCATCAATGTGGATAGGGGGGTGCACCCTCTGCTGTTTCTTGAAGTCCACGATCATCTCCTTTGTTTTGTTGACGTTGAGTGAGAGGTTATTTTCCTGGCACCACACTCCCAGAGCCCTCACCTCTCCTCCCTGTAGGCGGTCTCGTAAATGTTGGTAATCAAGCCTACTACTGTTGTGTCGTCTGCAAACTTGATGATTAAGTTGGAGGCGTGCTTGGCTACGCAGTCATGAGTGAACAGGGAGTACAGGAGGGGGCTGAGCACGCACCCTTGTGGGGCCCCAGTGTTGAGGATCAGTGAAGTGGAGATGTTGTTTCCTACCTTCACCACCTGGGGGCGGCCCGTCAGGAAGTCCAGGACTCAGTTGCACAAGGCAGGGTTCAGACCCAGGGCCTCGAGCTTAATGATGAGCTTGGAGGGTTCTATGGTGTTGAATGCTGAGCTATAGTCAATGAACATCATTCTTACATAGGTATTCCTCTTGTCCAGATGGGATAGGGCAGTGTGCAGTGTGATGGCGATTGCATCGTCTGTGGATCTATTGGGGCGGTAAGCAAATTGAAGTGGGACTAGGGTGACAGGTAAAGTAGAGGTGATATGATCCTTGACTAGTCTCTCAAAGCACTTCATGATGACAGAGGTGAGTGCTACAGGGCGATAGTCATTTAGTTCAGTTACCTTTGCCTTCTTGGGTACAGGAACAATGGTGGCCATCTTGAAGCATGTGGGAACAGCAGACTGGGAAAGGGAGAGATTGAATATGTCCATAAACACACCAGCCAGCTGGTCTGTGCATGCTCTGAGAACGCGGCTAGGGATGCCGTCTGGGCCGGCAGCCATGCGGGGGTTAACATGCTTAAATGTCTTAATCACGTCGGCCACAGAGAAGGAGAGGCCACAGTCCTTAGTAGTGGGCCTCGTCAGTGGCACTGTGTTACCCTCAAAGCGGGCAAAGAAGGTGTTTAGCTTGTCTGGAAGCGAGACGTCGGTGTCGGCGACGTGGCTGGTTTTCCTTTTGTAGTCCGTGATTGTCTGTAGACCCTGCCACATACGTCTCGTGTCTGAGCCGTTGAATTGCAACTCCACTTTGTCGCTATACTGATGTTTAGCCAGTTTAATTGCCTTGCGGAGTGAGTAGCGACACTGTTTGTATTCTGCCATATTCCCAGTCACCTTGCCATGGTTGAATGGGGTGGTTCGCGCTTTCAGATTTGCGCGAATGCTGCCATCTATCCACGGTTTCTGGTTAGGGTAGGTTTTAATAGTCACAGTGGGCACAACATCACCTATACACTTCCTGATAAACTCAGTCACCGTTTCAGTGTATACATCTAAATTATTTTCGGAAGCTACCCAGAACATATCCCAGTCGCGTGATCAAAACAATCTTGAAGCGTGGATTCGGATTGGTCAGACCAGCGTTGAATAGTCCTTAGCACGGGTATTTCCTGTTTGAGTTTCTGCCTATAGGAAGGGAGAAGCAAAATGGAGTCGTGGTCAGATTTGCCGAAAGGAGGGCGGGGGAGGGCCTTATAACCATCCCGGAAGTTCGAATAGCAATGGTCGAGGATTTTGGCAGCGCGAGTACAACAGTCGATATGTTGATATTTTATTGTGAGATATCCTAGGTCGGGTGACCAAAAGGACTCGAGTTCCTGTATGTTACTACAATTACACCATGAGTCGTTAATCATGAAACACACACCTCCGTCCTTCTGCTTCCCGGAGAGATATTTATTCCTGTCTGCGTGATGAACTGAGAACACCTCTGGCTGGACCGATTCCGACAGAATATCCCAAGAGAGCCATGTTTCTGTGAAACAAAGTATGTTACAGGCCTTGATGTCTCTCTGGAAAGAAATCATTGCTCTAAGTTCTTCGACCTTGTTAACCAGAGATTGAACATTAGCGAGTAGTATACTTGGAAGCGGTGGGTGGTGTGCGCGCCTCCTAAGTCGAACCAGCAGGCCGCTCCGAGTGCCTCTCCTCCGCCTGCAATGTTTTGGGTCAGCCGCTGGAATCAGTTCAATTGCCCTGGGGAGGGCAAACAAAGGATCTGCTTCGGGAAAGTCGTAATCCTGGTCGTAATGCTGGTGTGTTACCGCCGCTCTGATATCCAATAGTTTTCTCCGGCTGTATGTAATGATACAAAACACTTTCTGAGCAAATAATGTAAAAAATAATACATAAAAAAACAAAATACTGCAAAGTTTCCTAAGAGCTAGTCGCGAGGCCGCCATTTTCGTTGGCGCCAGATCCACACACAATTAGAGCAGAGAAGACCAAACACACATCATCCATCATCATCAACATCACCATCATCATCATGAAGAAAATTACCCTGGAATGACTGGCTGAATTGGCCATTTACAAAAGATGTTTACTCTTTGCATATTTGAAATATAACTTATTAAGGATAGTGCATCACTCACCTCCAGTCTGATTGAAGCGATGCTTGGCAATATCAATGTTGGCTTTGAAGGTCTGCTCGGCACCAATGGAGGACTGAGTGTTTCTATTCCAGTAATCAGGGCCAACTGCTTCTTTTATCCACTCCTGTCTGGGGGTTTCTCTGCGGATGACGCTGTCATAATATGACACGGGCTCTCCATTCACCAACCCAACAGTCACAAACTCTGGGAAGTCTGGTATTCCGGAGGTCGCAGTGTACACATAACGCAGTGAATGCGTAGCTGTAAGGTAGACAACGTTTATAAGATTACTAAAATGCTATGATTTAACTCCATTCCAACAGTCATGGGAAATACTGGCAGTGTCCGAATACCCATAGGCTACTTGCGTCCTAAATAGTAGGCTGCTTGAGTATGCGAAAAATAAAGTTTAATATACTGAACAAAAATCTAAACGCAACATGTAAAGTGTTGGTCCCATGTTTCATGAGCTGAAATAAAAGATCCCAAAAATGTTCCATAAACACAAAAAGCGTATTTCTCGCAAATTTTGTACACAAATTTGTTTACATCCCTGTTAGTGAGCATTTCTCATTTGCCAAGATAATCCATCCACCTGACAGGTGTGGCATATCAAGAATCTGATTAAACAGCATGATCCTTACACAGGTGCACCTTGTGCTGGGGACAATAAAAGGCCACTCTAAAATGTGTAGTTTTGTCACACAACACAATGCCACAGATGTCTCAAGTTTTGAGGGAGCGAGCAATTGGCATGCTGACTGGAGGAATGTCCACCAGAGCTGTTGCCAGATAATTTAATGTTAATTTCTCTAGCATAAGCTTCCTCCAACGCTGCCTCCTCTCCTTGTTCGGGCAGGCTTCGGCATTCGTCGTCACCGGCCTTCTAGCCACTGCCGCTTCTCATCTCATCATTCCATTTATTCTGTCTTGTTTATTTCACACACCTGGTTCATATCCCATCATCAGTACCTGTATAAGTGTTCCCTCTGCCCCCTTGTCTTTGTGTGTGATTGTTTATTGTGGAGATTAATATAGCTCGGTGCAGCTCTTTTGTATTGTGTATCGCCGGGATATTCTCCCGTGTGCCTTGTTGTTTTCCAGTGTGCCGTATTTCCGCACTGGAGTGTTTTACGCATCGCTGTGTACCACTGTGTTATGGAATAAACCATTTATTCTGTGATTTATCCTCCTGCGCCTGACTCCTTCAAAATCACTCACCACAGACGTCGTGTGGGCGAGCGGTTTGCTAATGTCAACGTTGTAAACAGAGTGCCCCATGGTGGCGGTGGGGTTATGGTATTGGCAGGCATAAGCTATGGAAAACTAACTCAAGTGCATTTTATCGATGGCATTTTGAATGCACAGAGATACCGTGACGAAATCCTGAGGCACATTGTCGTGCCATTCATCTGCGGCCATCACCTCATGTTTCAGCATGATAATGCACGGCCCCATGTCACAAGGATCTGTACACAATTCCTGGAAGCTGAAAATGTCCCAGTTCTTCCATGGCCTGCAAACTAACCAGACATGTCACCCATTGAGCATGTTTGGGATGCTCTGGATCGACGTGTATGACAGCGTGTTCCAGTTCCTGCCAATATCCAGCAACTTCGCACAGCCATTGAAGAGGAGTGGGACAACCTTCCACAGGCCACAATCAACAGCCTGATCAACTCTATTAGAAAACACCATAATGCGGCATTTAGAAAATCGAGTATACTCTAAGTGCCCGGATGTCATACTCATTTTGGCTTTGAGAACAGCTGATCAATTAGATGTGGGATGTGCTACCAAAATCAACGAATAGTGGGAAACAACGCAATCACGCATGACGCATTCTCAGTATGCAAAAATATGTTTTATAGTATATTAATTTTCCAAATAAATGGTATGGTTTAAATAACAGGGTGTTATACTAATTTCGGCTATTCATCTAGTAGAATTCGATGAACACTTTTCCACAATGCATTGGAAGAGGTGGGCTGCGAGTGACAGACCCTAGTTCTCTTCAAGTAGCCAAACAACAAAACTAGGCTACTTGAATGGGAAGATGTCGAATAGCGAAGCTTCTCCGGTTGGTGTTCAAATGTAGGCTAAGTTCTCCTTAAAATAATCACGAGTATTGCATCGTAGGCTACATCTTTGAAAACAATTTTTAATAAATCTGTGAAAAAGCGTCCCATGGTCTGTTTTATCAACTAGCTCAATGTATTCCAAACACTGGTGGTAACCAGATGATCCCAATAATTTTGGTAGCCTAGTTAACGATGCCCCCCTCCGGTATGTTCTATTGTGAACTGTCCGGGACTCCTTGTTGTTTCCCAGTTTACTACTCAAAGATATTTAACTTATTAAGTCAAAGATTAAATGAACTGCAATACACTGGTCTCAAATATAGTAGCATAACTAGGCTACACAAAACCATGGCGGACCCATAGTAAAACGAGAGGCTTTTCTCTGTATTAAAACGTGTCCCAGTGCAACATGCCTCTGCCCACAGGGGTGTGGCTTACTGAGCCTCTGGTATCCCCTTATTGGTATCCAACAAATCTATATATCTCACCACATCGACACCGGAGTTTGGGATGTGGCTGCGTTATAAATGTCATGTTAATCAGGCCTTCTGATTTAAGAAAATTGATTGTTTTAGTTTTATAGGCTAGGCTACCTATTTAATTATTTAATTAATGGATCAAGCCTTAGCATCATTCTGATCTCATTCCCAATGATCAATGCTTTAGTTTATTATGTTGCTGTCCAGCGGTTCTGAATTTGCCATGCACCCGACTGTCCACGTTTTTCTGTGCAATAGCCTTTTGATTTGAACATTTGAAAAAGTTTTGGTGTGTATACTAGGCTATTTGATTTAATTTATATATGTTACAGCACTTTGGTTTCAATGGAAACAAAATGATCTGTTTCTGTCTTCAGTCCTTTTTAAATAGGACCGTGATAGTCTGCCTATAACCAGCCTGAGTAGGCCTATAACTTGTGCTTATGAACAGCCCTTAGCGGTGGTACAGTGGTGAGAACAAGTATTTGATACACTGCCGATTTTGCAGGTTTTCTTACTTACAAAGCATGTAGAGGTCTGTAATTTTTTATCATAGGTACACTTCAACTGTGATAGATGGAATCTAAAACAAAAATCCAGAAAATCACATTGTATGATTTTTAAGTAATTAATTTGCATTTTATTGCATGACATAAGTATTTGATCACCTACCAACCAGTAAGAATTCCGGCTCTCACAGACCTGTTAGTTTTTCTTTAAGAAGCCCTCCTATTCTCCACTCATTACCTGTATTAACTGCACCTGTTTGAACTCGTTACCTGTATAAAAGACACCTGTCCACACACTCAATCAAACAGACTCCAACCTCTCCACAATGGCCAAGACCAGAGAGCTGTGTAAGGACATCAGGGATAAAATGGTAGACCTGCACAAGGCTGGGGTGGGCTACAGGACAATAGGCAAGCAGCTTGGTGAGAAGGCAACAACTGTTGGCGCAATTATTAGAAAATGGAAGAAGTTCAAGATGACGGTCAATCACCCTCGGTCTGGGGCTCCATGCAAGATCTCACCTCGTGGGGCATCAATGATCATGAGGAAGGTGTGGGATCAGCCCAGAACTACACGGCAGGACCTGGTCAATGACCTGAAGAGATCTGGGACCACAGTCTCAAAGAAAACCATTAGTAACACACTACGCCGTCATGGATTAAAATCCTGCAGCGCACGCAAGGTCCCCCTGCTCAAGCCAGCGCATGTCCAGGCCCGTCTGAAGTTTGCCAATGACCATCTGGATGATCCAGAGGAGGAATGGGAGAAGGTCATGTGGTCTGATGAGACAAAAATATAGCTTTTTGGTCTAAACTCCACTCGCCGTGTTTGGAGGAAGAAGAAGGATGAGTACAACCCCAAGAACACCATCCCAACCGTGAAGCATGGAGGTGGAAACATCATTCTTTGGGGATGCTTTTCTGCAAAGGGGACAGGACGACTGCACCGTATTGAGGGGAGGATGGATGGGGCCATGTATCGCAAGATCTTGGCCAACAACCTCCTTCCCTCAGTAAGAGCATTGAAGATGTGTTGTGGCTGGGTCTTCCAGCATGACAACAACCCGAAACACACAGCCAGGGCAACTAAGGAGTGGCTCCGTAAGAAGCATCTCAAGGTCCTGGAGTTGCCTAGCCAGTCTCCAGACCTGAACCCAATAGAAAATCTTTGGAGCGAGCTGAAAGTCCGTATTGCCCAGCGACAGCCCCGAAACCTGAAGGATCTGGAGAAGGTCTGTATGGAGGAGTTGGCCAAAATCCCTGCTGCAGTGTGTGCAAACCTGGTCAAGACCTACAGGAAACGTATGATCTCTGTAATTGCAAACAAAGGTTTCTGTACCAAATATTAAGTTCTGCTTTTCTGATGTATCAAATACTTATGTCATGCAATAAAATGCAAATTAATTACTTAAAAATCATACAATGTGATTTTCTGGATTTTTGTTTTTGTCACGGTTTACTAAGCCAGAACCCAGAAGCAGACCAGGACAAGGTGAGTTGAAACGAAGGTGAGTATTTATTTAACAGATTCAAAAAAACGATGTAGAATAATCCAGGGGACAGAGCGGACGGCGGAGATGAGTTGGTGGAGGTGCAGTGGTAGATCCAAGAATGGCTCGGCAGCCGCCGACAACCAGGCAGGGGTTGGGTGAAGGTTCCGGGAGATTGACTGCAGATAGAAACAAAACGGAGGTAAGTACACGGCAAGCCAACAAGGTGCAAAACAACAAAACTAACGCTAGAAACTCCAAGGCTGATACACTGACAAACATACTGTTCATGGCTAACGATCCGGCAGGGAATGGATGTCAGGTCAGGGCTTAAGAAGGGTGATGATCAGGACCAGGTGTGCAGACCGCTGATGAGATGCAGGTGCGGTTAATCGGGAGATCTCCCGCCTAGCAACGTCGCCCGGCAACCAGGCCGGGAGCGTTCACGAACCCTCAGGAAACTGGAGATTCCGAGCAGAAAAATGGCAACACAGGCAGGAACCGACTCAGGATGCAGGGTTCATGACAGTTTTAGATTCCGTCTCTCACAGTTGAAGTGTACCTATGATAAAAATTACAGACCTCTACATGCTTTGTAAGTAGGAAAACCTGCAAAATCGGCAGTGTATCAAATACTTGTTCTCCCCACTGTATATTGTCCATATACCCCCTCTGGCCTTATTGCTTAATTATACTATGTGCACAACTAATGGAAGTAGCCTAGTGTGACAAAACATTTGGTAGCAGACCAAACATCAGTGATTTTGAAAAGAGATTCATATTCTAGAAAATGACATTTTCTATTTGAAAGGTATTTTAGCTGAGGAAATAGGAGATTCAGCAACTCGTGGGAGGACAATATCATTAAATAAAAAAACATCTACCGGCATACACTAGGGGCAGCACCGCCATTCATTTTCAATGAAAGAAAAGCGGTAAGAAGCAGAGTGGGCGGGGGACCGTTGGGCGGTGCGAACGTGGTGTGGGAGGTGAAAAAGTTCTGCATTTCCCAACTTTATACAAATCACCAGCGGGGAAAGGTGGGCGATGACCAATCATATTGCGTGGTTCCCCTGACGAATTTGACGCTCTGCGACCCAACACTGGAGACTTTCTTCAGCAGATGGCTGACAAAATACTACGATGGAAGCAAATGTAAGTAATTATAAACCGGGTGGTTCGAGCCCTGAATTCTGATTGGCTGACAGCTGTGGTATATCAGACCGTATACCACGGGTATGACAAAACATTTATTTTTACTGCTCTAATTACATTGGTAACCAGTTTATAATAGCAATAAGGTACCTCAGGGGTTTGTGGTATATTGCCAATATACCACGGCTAAGGGCAGTATTCAGGAACTCTGCGTTGCGTTGTGCATAACAGCCCTTAGCCGTGGCATATTGGCCATATACCCCCCTTGGGCCTTATTGGTTAATTATAATATCATAACGAATCATGCAAAAAAAATTTACAGTTGAGAGGACTATGTTAGTTAACGTAGAGACAAACGATTATGCATATTCTTTTGTCATGAAGTTAATTTAAGAAATTATCTATTTAGCAAGCTAGCTGACTAGCTAAAATTAAACAGCTAGCTAGCTATTTAGCTTTATGGGCGCTTTGACATCAGTAGGAAAATGTAATTCGTGTTATTTCATGTTTTAGGGTCTCCTGAGAAAACCAGCAAACCAGGCTGTCATCTTGTGAACCAGTTGATGTAAATAATCTAGCTAGCTAGCTAAAGCATTTACTGCAAATTTAATGTACAATTTTGTAAACTTGCCTTGCTGATATTTGCCATGCAATGCAGCTGAAGTAACATAGCTAGCTAACTATTTTCTTCCTTATTGTGTAATGGGGGATAAAAAGACCTGTATGCCTATGGATGTATAGCTAGCTATGTAGCCGATCTGTGTATGAACCCTAAAATGTTTTGTATAAATATTAGTTCAGAACAGTGGTTTTAATTGCTTCCACCAGTTAATCAATAATCCCCAAGAAATTGCAGAAAATGACTGTTACACACGACTGTTACATGTCAATATTATAATGTAAATATTAGCTAGCTAGCTAGCTACAGTGGTGTAAAGTACTTAAGTAAAACTACTTTCAGGTACTAAAGTAGTTTTTTTGGATATCTGTACTTTACTTTACTATTTATATTTTTGACAACTTTTACTTTTATTTCACTACATTCCTAAAGAAAATAATGTACTTTTTACTCCATACATTTTCCCTGACACCCAAAAGTATTTTGAATTGCTAGCAGGACAGGAAAATGGTCAAATTCATGCACTTATCAAGAGAACATCCCTGGTCATCACTTTTGCCTCTGATCTGGTGGACTCACTATACACAAATGCTTTGTTTGTAAATTATGTCTGAGTGTGCCCCTGGCTATCTGTAAAAAAAAAAAAATGGTGCCGTCTGGTTTGCTTAATATTGGGAATTTGAAATGATTTATACTTTTACTTTTAAAACTTAAGTATATTTTAGCAATTACATTTACTTTTGATACTTAAGTATAAAAATACTTTTAGACTTTTACTCAAGTAGTATTTTACTAGGTGACTCATTGGGTACTTTTTCCACCACTGGCTAGCTGTGAACCTCAGCTATCACAGCCGGTTGTATTGACATCAAGACACTCTGAATGGCTTTAATGAAGCCTATGGATTGAGTACAATATAACATAACTTTATTGTGCCAAGTATGCAAGTCGTATATTAATGTAGTTATTACCAAGCAAGAGTTCCCCACATTGTAGCCTGTACATTCAATATATTCACTGATCATGTACTTTACCTCGGCGAATAAAGGTGCGGTTCAGGTACGAATGTCTTCTTTTTCAGTCATATCCAATACCAGGAGTATCAAACTCCAGTCTTTGAATGATGCTGCATCTGCATGTGTTTATTACAATTACGCACTTCAACAGTGTTTACTGATCCATGGTCCTGGGACATCAATGGTTACACATTGTAACTCTGCAGTAGACTAGAACACATGATTTACATTTTAGTCATTTAGCAGACGCTCTTATCCAGAGTTACTTATAGTTAGTGCATTCATCTTAAGATAGCTAGGTGGGACAACCACATATCACAGGCATAGTAAGTACAAGTTTCTCCAATAAAGTAGCGGGGGGGGGGGGGGGGGGATAGGTGTAGCATTTCATCGAATGAGAGACTTAATTTCAATGTGAATGTGAACCAATTCCAGTAGAGAATGTGAAAAGCTTTATTGAAAGAAGTTCAAGTGTTATTAATACATAATACAAGCATTACAAATATTACAATTGTAATATTATATTATAAATACAAGTTCAATCTGTACTTCAATGCCATCTGGTGTGCATTATGAAAAGAAGAAAGAGAAGGTAGGGAGAGGTGTGAGAGTGTCAAAGACAGAAAGAACAGAGGAGCAGGGAAGACAGCATATGTGGTCCTCTGTGGCTCAATTGGTAGAGCACGGCGCTTGTAACGCCAGGGTAGTGGGTTCGATCCCCGGGACCACCCATACGTAAAAATTTATGCACACATGACTGTAAGTCGCTTTGGATAAAAGCGTCTGCTAAATGGCATATTATGATTCATGAATTACAGTGCTACATATTCTCTCAGGTCGTCACAATTACATAATAGAGTCTTTAGCGGTGTCACAATTACATAATAGTCTTTAGCGGTGTCACAATTACATAATAGAGTCTTTAGCGGTGTCTCCTAACCAGCCTTGGGCCCCCAGGGTTATCTTAGAGCGGGGGAGGTGGCGATGACCAGACTGGGGGTTGGCAAATTCTCTCGCATCAAAACATACCTGCAGACGGGGTCTGTAGTGACGCATCGCAGTGCTAGAGGCGTCACTACAGACCTGGGTTCGATCCCAGGCTGTGTCGCAGCCGGCCGCGACCGGGAGACCCATGAGGCGACGCACAATTGGCCCAGCGTCGTCCGGGTTAGGGGAGGGTTTGGCCGGCTGGGATGTCCTTGTCCCATCGCGCTCTAGCGATTCCTTGTGGCGGGCTGGGCGCATGCACGCAAGACTGGAACTACCAATTGGATATCACGAAAAGAGGGTAGAAAATACATAAAAATAACAACCTTCCTGCAGACAAGAGACAGATGACATGATTAAGCCTTGTGTCTTCTTAATTATAACATTGTCAGACATCATAATCATCAGAAGGTGAAATGCAAAACTGACCTTGGATCATTAACTCTGCTACTACTACATCTCTATCTGTATTTCAATGTAAAGCATCTCTTCAATAATACTTCATGTTGACCTGACCAAGTGACCTCTCACCTCTGATCATGCTGTGCCCTCTATGTGTCAGGCAGTTCAGAAGCGGGAGGGGTTCACCGACACAGCTGATATAACCTAGAGCCCTAAAACACAACTCAAAGTCAGTTCCACTGCGTTTTTTTCATTGTTCCCCTCTAATCAGGGACTGATT
The DNA here is from genome assembly GCF_964263955.1 of Coregonus lavaretus. Classification (NCBI taxonomy): domain Eukaryota; kingdom Metazoa; phylum Chordata; class Actinopteri; order Salmoniformes; family Salmonidae; genus Coregonus; species Coregonus lavaretus. The sequence goes on from NC_139990.1 coordinate 25,762,167, forward strand.
TAGACCTGGGACATCAGGTGGGTGCAATTCATTGTCAGGTAGAACAGAAAACCAGCAGGCTCTAGACCTCAGAGGATAAGAAGGTAAGAATTGAATACCACTGACCTAGAGGATTTAGTGAGAAAGGGGGAGAGGGATGAAGTGATGGAGGGAGACTGATTTTGAGAAAATAAGGTAGTTAAAGAGTTTTCAACAGGAATCTATCTATGTGTCTGGCCTCACCTGGTGTCCACATTGTCCACACTGAGTGGCTGCAGAGTACTTTATACTGAAAAACATGCACAGACACACGAGGACAAACAATATAGCGTAGTTACATACATGATGGAGTGTCTTACTATTCTCCATGGTTGGTCCTCTTGCCTATTCTTTGAAGGTGGAAGGAGACAGTTGGACTCCTGAGCCTGCTTACTGCACAGCACAATACATCAATCAGATTGATACACGAGTGTGTAGGTGTGGGTTGTAGGGTGTCAGAGGACAAATACATTAGCGTGTCTAGTTTGAGAAACAGATGCCTCACAGGTCCTCAACTGGCAGCTTAATTAAATAGTACCCGCAAAACACCAGTCTCAACGTCAACAATGAAGAGGCGACTCCGGGATGCTGACCAAGGCAGAGTTGCAAAGAAAAAGTAATATCTCAGACTGGCCAATAAAAAGAAAAGATTAAGATGGGCAAAAAAACATAGACACTGGACTTTTTCTTTGCAACTCTGCCTAGGTCAGCATCCCGGAGTCGCCTCTTCACTGTTGACGTTGAGACTGGTGTTTTGCGGGTACTATTTAATGAAGCTGCCAGTTGAGGACCTGTGAGGCGTCTGTTTCTCAAACTAGACACTGTAATGTATTTGTCCTCTTGCTCAGTTGTGCACCGGGGCCTCCCACTCCTCTTTCTATTCTGGTTAGAGCCAGTTTACGCTGTTCTGTGAAGGGAGTAGTACACAGCGTTGTACGAGATCTTCAGTTTCTGGCAATTTCTCGCATGGAATAGCCTTCATTTCTCAGAACAAGAATAGACTTACGAGTTTCAGAAGAATGTTCTTTGTTTCTGGCCATTTTGAGCCTGTAATCGAACCCACAATGGCTGATGCTCCAGATACTCAACTAGTCTTAAGAAGGCCAGTTTTATTGTTTCTTTAATCAGCACAACAGTTTTCAGCTGTGCTAACATAATTGCAAAAGGGTTTTCTAATGACCAATTAGCCTTTTAAAATGATAAACTTGGATTAGCAAACACAACATGCCATTGGAACACAGGACTGATGGTTGCTGATAATGGGCCTCTGTACGCCTATGTAGATATTCCATTAAGAATCAGCTGTTTCCAGCTACAATAGCCATTTACAACATGAACAATGTCTACACTGTATTTCTGATGAATTTGATGTTATTTTAATGGACAAAAAATGTGCTTTTCTTTCAAAAACAAGGACATTTCTAAGCGACCCCAAACTTTTGAACGGTAGTGTATATTTTTGACTACTTTTACTTTTACCTCACTACATTCCTAAAGAAAATAATGTACTTTTTACTCCATATACTTTTCCCTGACACCCAAAAGTACTCATTACATTTTGAATGCTTAGCAGGACAGGAAAATTGTCCAACTCACACACTTATCAAGAGAACATCCCTGGACAGCTCTACTGCCTCTGATCTGGCGGACTCACTAAACACAAATGCTTAGTTCGTAAATGATGTCTGAATATTGAAGTGTGCCCCTGGCTATCTGTAAAAAATAAAATATTAAAAAAATTGAAAACAAATGGATACTTAAGTATATTTATAACCAAATACTTTTAGACTTTTACTCATGTAGTATTTTACTGAGTGACGTTCACTTTAACTTAAGTCATTTTCTATTTAAGTGTCTTTACTTTTACTCAAGTATGACCATTGCATACTTTTTCCACCACTGCCATGCAGTGCCCTACACGGTAACTGTAGGCAATCATTTTGAAGGAATCTCCAGTTGCAAGGTACAGTATCTGTAGGAATATGGAAGACAATGTCATTATTAGACTTTTACATCACCAGGTCATGTAGTGCTAAGGCAAATACTAAAATGTGCACCCCTTTTGAGTCCCCAGGACCAGAACTGAGAACCACTGCTCTTCATTGGGACCTCTTCGTCTGCAGACAGGATTTCACAGCTCTCTGTATCTGAGGACAGAAAACATCACAAGAAACAGGTTTAATTATACACAAATTAGACAGCACTGAATACCATGTTGCTATTATCTCTGTCCTCAGTTTTTCTTTTTAGGGACTGGAACTATACAAAAGTACCTGCCCTATCCAAAATAGCCTTCTCTCTCCCTTCTTTGACAGCTGGAGCTGCTATCCTTACACCCTCTTCCATGGCTGTTAGCTAGCTATCTACAAATGCATTTGGAGTTTGTGTATTTAATTTACAACGATAAATACATCAAGATAGCTAGCTAATATGAAGTTAGGTAGCTGGTGATATTTAATTAACTTAACTAGCTAGCTATACAGTATGTAAAGTTGGCTAGATAGCTAGCTAGCTACGTTAGCAGCTCATTTGAGTTAGCCTGCACTGTAGCTCGCTATAGCTAATAAAACATTGTTTTTAAAAACATTTTCAAAATGTATTTACTTACTTGAATACGTTCTCCCAGCCATGTGGACGACTGGAGACAGGGCAACAAAGTTTGTTTACCACCAGAGCGGTTTAGAGCGTATTACTATTTACCTGTGAATAAATTCATTAAAAGGAGAATGGATTAAACTATTTACCCATTTAATAACTAGACCTTCATACAAATTTGCTATGCTGAATTCTTGGTGCACAACCGAACGTGCTGCTATATGCTGCCTGCACGCCCACAAGCGAGCCACTCTGGGCGGCCGAAGCAGCACGCAGCAATTTACCGCATGCTAGTGTACATGGGCTGTAAAAGTAGAACCAATGCGTTTCGGCTTTTGGCCTTGCGTTTTCATAGAAGTTGAAGCTGAGGAAATACATAAATTGTACAACTCCATGATCATATTTTTATATTCTAAACCTCAAAAGTGTATCATGGCTTGTGATTCTTGCACACTTTTAATTACAACGCACATGCTCTATGAGGGATTATTTTGCCTGTCATTGCGACCACCTGCCAAGTCCCGTAGGTAGATTCATATTAGAGTTGGAACAAATTAAAATAACAAATTAAAAAAGATTTAATATCTAGTTGACAGAGGTGTGGATGTATGACTTTTCACAAATTTGATGACTTGAGACTAGACTTGATAGAAAATAAAATAACTTGAGACTTGACTTGAACATGGAGCCTCAAGACTCAACTTTGACTTGAGACTGATGACTTGAAATTATCTGGCCAGGTTTTGTAACGTTTTGTCAGTTATTTTGTGCCACAGTCTCCAAGGATTACTCTCCACGCAGCCAGAGACAGTAGCTTGCAAAAAAGTGTGCAACAGATTGGCTAGTGAAACGCACACTTGGTCCTCTGATTGGACCAGCAAACTGTCAATCAACACAGGTCGGGTGAGCTAGCGGTTCTCAAAGTGGGAGTCGGTCGCAAGAAGGTTTTGGGGGGGTTACGAGTGTGAAACTGAATGGGAAGAACACATATTTTTCATACATATTTAAATAGGCTACATAGGTATAGCCTAGCATTTGTTTAATAGGCTACATAGGTATACCTTTGCCTATTCGATCTGGTTACTAACATAGGCCTACGGCATTACACCAAATTCTTGTCTCAAATACATCTTATTTGTGCTTCAGAACTGAAAAGTTAAACGTCCTGATTGTTGACCAATTACCAGTCATCAGCATTTGCGCAATGGCGGCGCACATATCCAGATTAGTGACCAGAAAGCACCGGTTTCATTTTCTCCGGTTTTGCCTGACAAAAACAGAATAGCCTATGTTTATATTATCCATATAAAATAAAAGTTAGCAATCTGCTACGGACACATCTTTGCCAGAACAACAGGCTACCTGCCGATTTCATTGTTATTATCATATTTCAGATAGGCCTAGTTTGGGTGAGTTAATTTGTCTATATACCGCAGTTCTGCATACTGGCTATATGTCTTAAGATAGCTGTAACATCGCACTGCCTTCAATACTTATGAGATGAAGATGTAACATATTCTGGAGAATTTATTAAGATTTCTGTGAGGGAAAAAAAGACTACAGTCAGACCATGCTTTCCAACCTGGTTTCAGAGCATTTCATATTATTATGTACGTAAATGTCACGAATTCCGCCGAGGCTGCTCCTCCTCCTTGTTCGGGCAGGCTTCGGCGTTCGTCGTCCCCGGAGTACTAGCTGCCACTGTTTGATGTTATCTATGTTTGTTTGGTTTTGTCTGATTAGTGCACCTGTTCCTTATCACGTCTTGATTATGTCACCTATAAGTTTCCTTTGGTTTTGTTTGTAGTTGTGTGTCGTTGTACGCCTGTCGTTTGGTGTAGGTTGTTTTGTTTGCTTATTGTTAGTGCTGTTCGCACTTTACGCACTGTTTTGCGTATTCGCTCGCCTCCTGTTTATGAGGCCTGTTTGGATTGTACTTTGCTCCTGTGACTATTAAAAGTCGGATCGACTAAGCTTCTGTGTCCTGCGCCTGACTCCAACACCACATCCACATCAGCCCTTGACAGTAAATCCGCCACATACCGTTTATTATGATACTGTATGTTACGTTTCCTATGGTTGGTATTCATTTAGTGGATGTCCATCACTCATTTCAAATGAAATTACAATGTGACGAATTACAATGTGTATTATATGTTATGAATTTGCAAAATGTACAATATGTTACGAATTAGAAAAACGTATATGTTATGAATTGTAGTTAGGTGGCTAACGTTAGCTAAGCTAGGGGTTAGGGTTAAGTTTAGGAGCTATGTTAAAGGGTTAAGGTTAGGGTTAGAGGAAGGGTTAGCTAAAAGGGTTAAGGTTAGGGTGAGCTAACATGCCAAGTAGTTGCAAAGTAGCTCAAAAGTAGTAAATAGTTGAAAAATTGCTGATTAACTAAAATGCTAAAGTTGTCCGTGATAAGATTCGAACTCGCATCCTTTGGGTTGATAGACCTTTGCGTTATACACCACCCATCCACCCTGACCAAGTAACCATCTGTCTTATGTAACCATACCAAACGCAACATATTGTAATGAAACAGGCAGGGAGCAGGTCTCGAACCCTCAACCTTCTAGCCCGAAGTCCAGCGCCATCGACTGTGCCCCAAAAGCATGCTCACGTTGCAGAGTCGATATCTGCGCTTATAAACCCAGGGTCGTTACAAAACTCCCTCCTTTCAAAGTGTGTGTCCTCGCGCTAGCTTACAACTCAACATCTTACAGGAACGCGTTCAACGGCCAAGCACACGCACGTTCGTGGATGCAAGGTCCGATCACTTCTGACATCAATGTAATGAAACAGGCAGGGAGCAGGTCTCGAACCCTCAACCTTCTAGCCCGAAGTCCAGCGCGCCATCGACTGTGCCCCAAAAGCATGCTCACGTGGCAGAGTCGATATCCGCGCTTATAAACCCAGGGTCGTTACACAATCATAGTATTTAGAGTTTAGATTTACATGTACTATATTACGTCTAGTCTATGAGACCAGGCTGCGTTGAGAGGCAGACCCTCACTCTGCTGCTGTCTCCCTCCGCTGAGACTGACCATCAGATGCAGGCACCATCAGCCCACAAAATAAAAATAAATAGCAAATTATTTAAACATATTCTCACTCAGCTGTGCCTCAAAAGTAATACAACAACTAATCTATTACCGGTGTGATCATGTAGCCCACCTCAAATTTGGAAATATATATATTTTTAAGTGGTCCTAACAACAATGTATTGGCAGGGAAATTCAAGCAAAGTCAATATGCGGTGATAATGTATTGGGCCTATAGCCAACTGCACAAACCTCATTAGTACAGTACTGTTTTTAATAGGTTATGTTGCATAGGCTTACGTTTTTTAAGTCATGCTTAAAAGATCTTGGCCTTCATTTTGACTATTAAAGTGATCTTGACTCAGAAAAGGTTGATGACCACTGCCCTAGTCGATATTGACTGCTAACATGAATAAAGTTCAGCTCAAAATGCAGGTGTAAAACCCAGTTTATTTCTGTATCTTGCGTTTTGAAAATGCATCACCATTTATGGCTGTAATGACAGGCTACATTTGCGCAGCGATTGTATTCGCGTGGGCGCTTGTGCGTGCGCGTGTCGCAGGTCAAAAAGTTTGAGAACTGATCATCTAACGAACAGATTGCTGATTTGCTGTACAGCTTTAGGATCGGGTGGTGCGCAAACGTCAAATTGTAGAGAGATATGACTGCAATAAATAAATATGCAGCTCCAAAATAATATTAACTGTTTACTTTGCAAGCTCACCAGCAATGGGGCATCAAGGAACAATTACTAGCATATGCCTATTGGTCTTTCGGTTATGTAAAGATTGATTGACATTTATAATTTAGTTATGAAGCTTGCATTTTGAATTTTTTGTTCAAATTAATTATTACATAATCAAAATGTGTTGTAGACAAAATAATGAAAAGGGCTGTCTGGTAGCCTCAATAAATTGATACAGATTTGTTGTTGAACAAGTCATTGCATGTATAGATTTTTTTTCTCCCCTTCTACTGAGACACACCTTGTGACTTGACATTTGCTTGCGACTCGAATAATAATGACTTGGTCCCACCTCTGCTAGTTAATAAAAAAGGGTTGCAAACTTTGTGGAAACACACAATGATGTAATATTAAATATAACGACATATTTTTAAATACATCTCAAAGGTGAATCTAATATTAATAGAAACTTCATACACTGACCTGCACATGTAGCATGAAGGCTTATGCCTAAGAGCAGAAGGATGAAACACTTCATGACGTCGTTGGCCCGTCAGTACTGTATTAATGTTCAAATGTAGTTCGAATAGGAGTGTGTTTTATCTGCAAGGCTCTCTGTGTTGACCTCCAGGCAGAAATGACCAGAAAATAACGGTTCGCACTGATTTTGTGCAGAAATGACCAGAGAATAATGATTCGCACTGATTTTGTGCATGTTTCTAGAGCCAATGGGAATTCAGCTAACTCAAGCGTCACTAAATTCTGGGATGATGTAAACAGCGAAGGTTGAGTTACGAAAGTGAAAGTAAGTAATTGTTGTGTTGATGGTTGAGATTCTGCTTGGGCCTCAAAATGCCAATACAGCATACTGACTCGTGCCCATACAGACATACAAAGTACAGTAGAAGTCTCAATTACAAATCCCAAACACTGCAAACCTTCCAGATGTGCAAACAAAATATTTGGTAACTCTTCATTTTAAGGGGTCCTTCTTACAGTGTAATTAAATGTGTAATTACACTAAAACAAATATTTTTGTTAATGGTAATAACTAATAGTTACACTGTAATAACAACATGTAACTGATGGTAATTGCAGTCTGTAATTACAGAGGTGTAACATCAAATGCTTGTTACCATGCTTGTTACAAATGGGCAAGTTTAAACTAAATTCAACAATTTATTGTTTAGTTTCTTCTCAGCTGGATCCAATTCAGTAATAACTGTCACAAGGTTGTAATCTCTTGTGGACAGATGCGCTGGGTGTCTGAGATTACAAAGGTTGGAGGCTCAATAGGCTCCAATTAGCTACCCGCGAGCACGCACTCTTCAAAATCTCCACTCAATGTTGTTGCTAGCACTTGCCCCCAAAAAGTGTCCCATCTGGGTTAACTTGGTTGCGTTTACAAAAACAGATCAGATAGAGGTCAACCTCACTGACTAGGGTCTACCATAAGGGTGTCATCCCAGATTATAATAAAGAAATAACTTATAATTAATGTGTACGTTACCCATTATGACAACCTGAACCTTCTTGCCATCCAATTGAGAGGATAAACACACTAGTACACACAGAGTACATGTAATATCTGCATAAGTAGAATGTAATTACTAGGTGTTACACAGGATTTAGATAGTTAAAATGAAAAATAGCTTGAGGGGTACTTATACTGTGTACTTATATAGTATATTACCCATCCTGACAACCTGGCCCTCATTTTAAGACTTCTGGAAGCGCCGTCCAAGTGGGAGGATAAATACACTAGTACATTACAGAGTACATGTCATATCTGTATAAGTACAGTGCAATTACTAGGTGTTACACAGGATTTAGCTAGTTTAAATGAAGTTTATCTTGAGATGTACTTACTTGTAATTATTGTGCACCTACAAAGTAAGTTACCCATTATGAAAATCTAATCGCCATCCAAGTGAAAAAATAAACACAATAATTCACCACAGAGTACATATCTGGGATATCTGCATTAAGTACATGGTTGTTGCTAGTTGTTACACAGGATTTAGCTATTTAAAATGAAGTGTAACTTTATAGTTACCTATGAGCATTTTCTATATAATTACTTATTACTCATTACCAAGTGAAAATACATACAAACAAAAGATGAGCTTCTACTTTAGTCAACTTTATTGCAACATATAAAATAGCTTACATTTCATACAAAATAAAACGAATTGTATTGTTAGATTAATAATTTGATTAATTAGATTAAACAAAGATATAGGCCTACTCAATAATGTAAAAATAACTATTCGTGTGGTGACTAAAATATGTAGCCTATAGTATAGTGAATAGCCTTTTTTTATGTGGACACCCCTTCAAATTAGTGGATTCAGCTATTTCAGCCACACCCGATGCTGACAGGTGTATAAAATCGAGCACACAGCCATGGGATCTCCATAGACATTGGCAGTAGAATGGCCTTACTTAAGAGCTCAGTGACTTTCAATGTGGCACCATTATAACGACACAGGATGAGACCCAGATGAAGACACAGGAGGCAGATGGTTAGAGTCTCTGATATTTATTAATAGACAAGGGGCAGGCAAGAGGCAGCTCAAGGACAGGCAGAAGTTCGTAAACCAGGTCAGAGTCAGATAGGTACAGGACGGCAGGCAGGCTCGAGGTCAAGGCAGGCAGAATGGTATGGCAGGTGGGCTCAGGGTCAGGGCAGGCAGAAATGGTCGGAACCGGGAGGACTAGAAAACAGGGACTGGAAAAATGCTGGTAGGCTTGACGAGACAAGACGAACTGGCCACAGACACACAGAAAACACTGGTATAAATACACAGGAGATAATGGGGACAAATGGGAGACACCTGGTGTGGGGTGGAGACAAGCACAAGACAGGTGAAACAGATCAGGGTGTGACAACCGTCATAGGATGCCACCTTTCCAACAAGTCAATTTCTGCTAGCGCTTCCCCGGTCAACTGTAAGTGCTGTTATTGTGAAGTGGAAACGTCTAGGAGAAACAACGGCTCAGATACTACCACTTCGCTCACAGAACGGGACTGCTGAGTGCTGAAGCATGTAGCGCATAACAATCGCCTGTCTTCGGTTGCAACACTCACCACCAAGTTCCAAACTGCCTCTGGAAGCAACGTCAGCACAATAACTGTTTGTCGGGGGCTTTATGAAATGGGTTTCCATGGCCGAGCAGCCGCACACAAGCCTAAGATCACCATGCGCGTTCTCTGGAGTGAGGAATCACGCTTCCCCATCTGTCTGCAAATCTGGGTTTGGCAGATGCCAGGAGAACGCTACCTGCCCGAATGCATAGTGCCAACTGTAAAGTTTGGTGGAGGAGGAATAATGGTCTGGGGCTGTTTTTCATGGTTCGGGCTAGGCCCCTTTGTTCCAGTGAAGGGAAATCTTAACGCTACAGCATACAATGACTTTCTAGACGATTCCTCTGTAGCTCAGCTGGTAGAGCACGGCGCTTGTAACGCCAAGGTAGTGGGTTCGATCCCCGGGACCACCCATACACAAAAAATGTATGCACGCATGACTGTAAGTCGCTTTGGATAAAAGTGTCTGCTAAATGGCATATTATTATTATTATTATTCTGTGCTTCCAACTTCGTGGGCACAGTTTGGGGAAGGCCATTTCCTGTTTCAGCATTACAATGCCCCCGTGCACAAAGCGAGGTCCATAAAGAAATGGTTTGTCACGATCGGTGTGGAAGAACTTGACTGGCCTGCAAAGAGCCCTGACCTCAACCTCATCGAACACCTTTGGGATGAATTGGAACTCCGACTGCGAGCCAGGCCTTATCGCCCAACATCAGTGCTCCACCTCACTAATGTTCTTGTGGCTGAATGGAAGCAAGTCCTTGCAGCAATGTTCCAGCATCTAGTGGAAAGCCTTCCCGGAAGAGTGGAGGCTGTTATAGCAGCAAAGGGGGGACCAACTCCATATAAATGACCATGATTTTGGAATGAGATGTTTGACGAGCAGGTGTCCACATACTTTTGGTAATGTAATGTACCTATGCTAAATCGTTCAGCAGAATTCATGTATCCAAAAAAGCTAAACAAATTGCATGGAAAACATACTTTCGCTCTCCTGTGTTGACGTTTTTGATCTACAACACTTTGGTTCTTTTGCGACAGTCTTTTATGTCTGGATTTAGCACACTGACCTTCTCGACCCTGTTCTTTGCGCACTGTTACATGACATCTGTGTCAACACGTGGGTACGTTCGAGGTCGTCGTTATTTCGAACGTGTTGCGCAGATAGGCAGATCTTGACATGATGCCTTAATTCCTGGGATAAATATATAATTACAACAATGCATCCCATCCAAAATTGAGAGTGTTCCTCAACAGTGAAACCCTTGCAAGGTTGCATGATGGAATAAGAGTTTGTCTTATGATTATTTTAAGTGGATTTATAAACCAATTATTCAACCAAGCTTAATAGGCTTACAATTTGACAAGCACAAATTACTCTCACAATTTTAACCATAACATTTTATTAATGTATCACTTTTTTTATTGATGGTTAAAGTAATTAACCCATTGTCAAATGCACCGTTAAATTATTTAACAATTTAAAGTATTTTTTGATGTGAACTGTTTGTGAACCCGTTTTTGCCATTGGGCCTGGGCATCAGTCTCCAGAGCCCTTTACTGCAGAGTTATGTCAATGAGGAAGTCAGTTTTCAATTGGCTAACACTTATCACAGGCTGAAATATGGTTCGGTTGGGATGCTATCGGAAACTTTAACATTTGTAACAAGCATGGTAACAAGCATGGTAACAAGCATTCATTGTTACACCCCTGTAATTACTGACTGCAATTACCACCAGTTACATGTTGCTATTACAGTGTAACTATGACTTATTACAATTAATTACAATACTTGTTACAGTGTAATTACACTGTAATAAGGACTCCTTAAAATGAAGTGTTACAAAATATTTTAATTGGTAAGTGCACTTTAGACCCTCCAATAAGAAAGTAGCTTAGGCCAATGTGTGTTCACCAAATATGATGTTGATAGTTTGGTCCTGTATTTGGAGTCTGAGGCTCTGAGCATCAGTCAGTCAGTCACAGTGCCCTGCTCTTCAAATCTGCTCTGTTACTGAGCCGGATGTACCCAACCCGTGCCAGGTGATGATACAAACATGTATGTTGTTGCCTGAGCCAAGGTTTCATGATGCCGTATCAAAGGCAAGCTATTCACTGCTAGTTGGAGTTCCAAATGCATTGCATCAAACCAAAAAAAGTACAGATACACACAATGGACTATGGTATTAACTGTAAACAGTCACCTTTTATACATCCGATTCATCGTTATGTAGAACACACTCTGTTGTCATGTAAACTTTATGGTATACGATGCTGAGGTACACGTTATTCCACTTTTCAGCAGTCCTCACTGTCCTTCAATGAAAGCGCTCCTTTCTCTGCTTCTCTTCTGTGAAACAGACAAACAGATAAAGACAGATACAATTGGGTAGACGGACGGACAGACAGACAGACAGACAGACAGACAGACAGACAGACAGACATACAGACGGGGGTAGCTAGACAGACATACTGGCAGCCAATGGATAGACAAAGACATTCTAATATAGGCCTACCGCTTTAATTAGTGAGAGAGAAACCTCATGCTGTATCTGGTGCTGCTGTGTCATGGAGGGGTTGGAATACAAAGAGACTAATACAAAACAGAGGGAGACAACAAGTTAGACTTGTTCAAAAGCTGTATTAAGCATCACACCAACCTGCACCAAGTTCAAACACTATTTTCCCAAGGTAGGCTACTCCAGGCTACTCCAACTCCATGTATGCAATTCCATAATGGCACACTGAGACAGCATGAGAAATAATGTGCCTAGTCACATAAGTACAGAATATCCATTCTGTCCTTGCTCACCTGTCCTTCTCTTCTGGTTCCACATAATAAACCCATCTATGCTGATGAGGGCTGGGAGGATGACAGCCAACACAACTCCAATGATGATGGGGCCAGATTCAGGAGGCTTGTCTGAGTTTATGAACACACACACACAGTGAATATTATCGTAAATAATGTATTTCTCTGTCATACTATAAGATATGATTAATCTTACCACTGTTTGTTTTTTTTATCACAGATTGATCCAGTTTGATGGTGATGTTTGCTTTGTGTTCAACCACACAGGTTTAGTTGTTGTTCTCCCAATCCTCAGATTCCATTGTGAGGCGAATACTTTTCTGGAAGGTTCCATCTTCATTAGGGAGTCTCTCCGTACTCCACATCTTCATGGTGATCTTGTCCGTCTTTCTGCCAGAACACCATGACTCCACTGGGGTAGAAACCTGTAGCGTGGCAGGTCACTGGAGAAGATGGGGTCTTCTGGAGCAGAGACACTGAAGGAGGAACTGGAGAAGATGGGGTCTTCTGGAGCAGAGACACTGAGGGAGGAGCTGGAGAGAAGGAGTGAGAGGAAAGAAAAGGGAAGAAAATAAATCAACTATGAACTCAAAACAGCAGTGGAGGAATGATGCTGTTGTGCCTCACGCCAGAAACAACTGGTTATAGATTTGGATTGAATGGGACGCCATGTGTCTCAGTGTCTGTCTGTACCTATCCTCGTCAAAGTGCTGCTGGCGAGGTTCAAAGTGTCAACACACTCCTTAGTGAAGTACCATTTGAGATACTGGAGATCATTGGTGTTGTTGTTCCACTTCTGTTTGATGGTGTCTACCTGCTGTACGGAGACTATCCAACTCATGTTGTTCATGTCCAATGAAATGAAATCCTCACCATCGTATACATATTAGTGGAAATAATCTTTGAGTTCAGTCTCATCATTCCACTCACAGCCGTGCAAGTTGTGGATTGTGTGACCATCTGAGAGAGTGAGAGGAAGAGAATGAAAGAGCTGTCTGTGTACAGTAATTAGTGTGTGTGTGTGCGTGCATGCATGTGTATGTGTGTGTGCGCACACATGTTTGTGTGCATAACTGTGCCTATAGTTTTTTTGGGATACTTTTTACCCCTTTTTCTCCCCAGTTGGTAGTTACAGTCTTGTCCCATCGCTGCAACTCCCATACGGACTCGGGAGAGGCGAAGGTTGAGAGCCATGCGTCCTCTGAAACACGACCCTGCCAAGCTGCACTGCTTCTTGACACACTGCTCGCTTAACCCGGAAGCCAGCTGCACCAATGACTCTCCCGAGTCCGTACGGAAATTGCAGCGATGGGACAAGACTGTAATTACCAATTGGCTATCACGAAAAAAGGGTTAAAAAATATATATACTTTAAAAAACTAAGGGGTTGAACACTTATTGACCCAAGACATTTCAACTTTTCATTTTTGATTAATTTGTAGAAATATCAAAAAACATAATTCCACTTTGACATTATGGGGTATTGTGTGTAGGCCAGTGACACAAAATCTAAATTTAATTAATTTAAAATTCAGGCTGTAACAGGGGCGGTGTGTTCATTAGGGCGATATGGGCGACGCACTGCCAAACGGGAAAAGGAAGGGATTTTTTTTCTAATCAATTATATCACGGCAACAGTAGTTATCAGTGTTCTAATCTAGACGTCTGATCTGCCACTAAATGTCCAATCAGGCTAAAGTCGTGCTTCAAATGTCCCCGCCCGTTTTGGGGCGATTTCAGTCAGGTTGAAAATCGCCCAGAAGTCTCTCGTAGCCTCTAATGTAAAATCAATTTTTTTCAAATATCAGAGCTTTCAATACAATCTCTATGGGTTTCTGAGGGCTTGCACTTACGCGCTTACGTCATACGTAACATAACCATGAACGTAACTAAGAAAAGAGCGGCTAGCCTCATCAATCAATTCACTATTACTGTCAAAATGGCTAGCCTTCAGTGCAACTCGATTATCTCTTTGAAAGAAGTTCCTTTTTGTCGGCGAACAAATCAAGATAAATTGGCAACGAAACAATTAGGACCTCCCAGACCAAATTTAATAATTCAACAGGTTTCTACTAAGCAGAGTCGTGAAAACTGTCTACGAGAATCGAGACGACCTCATAGAATGTTTTGAAGCCATTCGGACGGGTTCATTGGGTTCATTTGACCAGCCCACCGTGAGAGAGGCATCTGGCTACGTGAGGATGCTACATGATGAAGATTTGATTTTTTTCCTGCGGCTTTTTCACAAAATCATGCCCCACGTCGACATTCTGTACCAGAAGCTACAGAAGAAGGACATCGATGCTGTCTTTATCAAACGTGCCCTCGACAGCTTCACAAGCAGTGTGCAGGCCATAAGGTAAGATTAAACAATATCATTCGATCTTTCTCAATGTTCATTTTTACAAATCTATACAATTGGCCAGAATATGGTTGTTCATATTTACAAATCTATACAATTGGCCAGAATATGGTTGTTCATTTTTACAAAGCCATACAGATAGCTGTGTTTACCTTTTCTAGAAATTACTTTCAAATTCTGTTTTCAGGCAAAATGTCTATCACTGTTCATTTTCACAAATCTATACAAGAGGGCAGAATATGGAAGTCTATAAAAAAGTCTTATTACCAATAACTTGCATCAATGTTTTCAGTAGCCTCTATCAAAAGCTCCTGCTTGCTTGTTGTGAATTATGCTCAGGTGCACATATTTCCAATTCAACCATGAGGCAAAAAATGTGGTAAAAGCTCTTGTTGATCCTGCAATCTGAACAAATACCAAGATGCTGTATTTTCAGCTGATATTTCATTTGTTTATGGAAATGCATATTGTTTATGCAGTGTTGAGGAATGTGAAAGAACACCCTTGATTATTTTTACTGTGATAACTTATTTTGATTTTGTAAGCCAACACTTTTGAGATCAGTCAATAAATGCTTCTGGTATTGACTTATATGCTGCCCCTGTCTTCATGTTGTTGCTGGACATATCTTTTAAAAAATGTGTGTAGGTCACCTAAATCATCAGAAAAATTGCCCCCCCTGAGAATTTTTTCAGGAGCCGCCACTGGGCTGTAACACAACAAATTGTGGAAAAAGTCAAGGGGTGTGAATACTTTCTAAATGCACTGTATACCAGATGTGATAAAGGAAAAAGACACATCAGTCTCTTTGTGACAATTGACAATAAAGTCATATACAGTGCATTCGGAAAGTATTCAGCCCCCTTGACTTTTTCCACATTTTGTTATGTTACAGCCTTATTCTAAAATTGATTAAATTGTTGTTTTTTTCTCATCAATCTACACACAACACCCCATAATGACAAAGCAAAAACTGGTTTTTAGATATTTTTTTGCAAATGAATTTGAAGCACCATTGGCAGCAATTACAGCCTCTTCTTGGGTATGACGCTACAAGCTTGGCACACCTGTATTTGGGGAGTTTCTCCCATTCTACTCTGCAGATCCTCTCAAGCTCTGTCAGGTTGGATGGGGAGCGTCGCTGCACAGCTATTTTCAGGTCTCTCCAGAGATGCATCGGCTACAGTGAAGGATGAACAATGCCACAGTGCCATCTATAAGTAGACTGTAACTCTCCTCACTACTGTTTCAAATAAATCACCTGACGAGTCACTTGACTTTTGGGTGTCTCTGTCGCTCCGTGCGTGGTAAAGTTTCCCCTAAGAACAGATCTAGGATTAGCTTCCCCTCCCCCAATCCCAACCTTAACCATTAGTGGGGAAAATGTAAATCTGACCCAAGATCAGCGTTTTAGGGAAACTTCACCCTACTCAGTCTCGGTCATCAAAATAGATGTTGCCTCACCATAAATCTTGGATCAGATTACCCTATTCCTTCTTGCCATCTTGTTTCTCTGCATTCTGCAAACAGTCAGGAAACTCTGTGACATTCCAATTCAGGAAGAATGAAAAACAAGCTATTTAATTTTCTATTTAAAAGGTAGCAGATTTCACCTGTTGACTGGATATACAAGACAGGCAGGGGCTAACTCTTTTATAAAATAATGACCTATCATGTATTAATTCATGCCACTGTATCGAAATCCATGTGACGTTCGTAATTTCGAACAGAAGCAGCCAGCCAGGTATAAACTCTAATGTCCCCAGATTCCAGTTTCAAAGAAATCAAGTGATCTTGACCACTCTGGGACGCGTTTGAAAGTAGTGTTGGAGCACCATCTTGTGTTGAGTGTGCATTCTGCAATGTGTTGACGTCGTCGTATTTCTATGCGCGGCAAATCATGTTGTGCACGAGCTCTCTGAGTTTGTAACATAATTTAGTTTTCACAACATATTTATGCAATTTGTGCCTCATAAAATCACTGTATTGACTTAACCTAATATTGTACACCATGGTGGTTTATCATTATCTATGCCTCGTCTAGCTATGCGCATGTCTGTCTGCAAAATGAAAGTGAAAGTAGTTTCTGCAGGGGAGTTGCAGGCTGCAGGGGAAGTCCGACGACAAAATCATATTTCTCCATGCTTTTTAACAACTTCTAACTACACCAGAACAGTCGGTGACACTTTCGAAGACAACCATGGCCAATATTTCAACAATTTACAAGCTATCGTTTCTAGCCTTTAATTACTTCATACACGGTAAAATTGTCGACTTTTCTTACTGTATTTCCTTTCAACTCTCCAGCATCTGTGTAGCTTTTTTGTTTTTTAAATATTGAGGAATGTTGAACATGTTTAATATGTGATACAATTTGAAACAACTGCTGCTCTGTATCTACTTCAACTGTATTCACCTGTGATACTTTGTTACTTTGTAGCTTAGACATTTAGATCATTGTGTGAAATGACAGCCACACATAAACAAGCATACAGCATATATGCATTCATACGCATGCAATTGTATTTTTATTTATTACAGGTCAATAATAGAGATTTACAGTAATAGAGTAAACTTAGAGAATTTTTGTTTTCACTGTCTGAATACTAAGCATCTCTATTTGGTCTTTTGATTGCCTTTTCATATCCATTCTTACTAAGCTAATATACAGTAGTTTACATCTTCTCAGCTATCCACATTGCTGGTCTCACATATTATTAACACAACATATTAATACAACTTTCTCATGCTTCTCTCTTCCAGTCTATGGGACAAGCTGTCCAGTTCTGGAGTGCTGGTTTGTCCAGGAGAAACCAGGTCGAGGTGGGGGATTCCCTGCTGCAATGATGCAGGAGAAGTCACTACTGTATATCAATACAGACCCAGAGAGTGAAGAAACCAAGTCACAGCAGGGACCATCTGCAGACATCAACCATGATAGAGTCTACTACATCACTGGTCAGTACTTATCATAATACATTAAATAGGACAATCTCTAGAAACTATGACAGATTTGAGTGACAAACCAGTGGCTGTTAAAGGTGCAGTCAGTCAATTTGGTGTTACAGCCCAACAATTCGCCATCTTCTAACACCAGAGGGGAAAAAACTCTAGACCACCTTTACTCCACACCAGTGGCGGCTCCTGAAAAAATTCTCAGGAGGGGCAATTTTTCTGATGATTTAGGTGACCTACACACATTTAAAAAAAGATATGTCCAGCAACAACATGAAGACAGGGGCAGCATATAAGTCAATACCAGAAGCATTTATTGACTGATCTCAAAAGTGTTGGCTTACCAGGGTTGGTGGAGCCCTCAGTTTCATCTTTGCCTCGCAAAGCTAACTCAAACACTCCGCAAAACTTCACACACTGGATTAGCCGGCTGAGGATGTGGCGGTTCTTGCTAATGTCGTAGTAAATATATTTGTTATAGTGAATATGGAATATGATATGTTGAGTAAAATGTTGTGCTAAGATCTATTTAGGTCAGGAGCTGGTTATAAGTTCTGTTCCTATCCAATAACAATGGACAAAAGGGTCCTATCTTGTCAGCCTTGTCAGCAGGTGGCCAAGGACAACACCCACGCCATAGGCCTCTCAGTTCTTCCAACTCACGAGTTCTTGCTCTGAGGACACACACACACACACACAAACACACACACACACACATCATCACTGTTAAACACACACACACACACACACATCATCACTGTTAAACACACACACACACACACACACACAAAAATCCCCTCTCTTAGGCTGAACATTTGAAGACAGAGAACCCGACTCAGAGCCAATGCAACAGTGACAGTAGCCTGGAGGTGACCTCGCCCAACTCATCAGGACCAATCAGAAGATCAGAACTACTAGATTGAACCTACTTCATTTATTGCATAAAATGTCTGCACACAATGTTTCGGGGCTCTCTTCAGATAATAATAATAATATGCCATTTAGCAGACGCTTTTATCCAAAGCGACTTACAGTCATGCGTGCATACATTTTTGTGTATGGGTGGTCCCGGGGATCGAACCCACTACCTTGGCGTTACAAGCACCATGCTCTACCAGCTGAGCTACAGAAAGTGGATACTCATGGATGCGCATTGCAATTGTAAAATATCAACACAATTGGAGACACCACGTCATTTTTGGAGACATGTTATTGACAGTAAACTATTGTAGATGCGACTGCTAACTAAATAAAACATTTTTGCTGGCTAGCTAATCATCTTAGCTAAATGTGGGGCAAACAATTCAGTTATTTACCGTTAATTTGAGGGATTGGGGTGAAAGAAATCGAGTTACATAGTGATACTTTACGATATACTGTATTGACAATATCGCAATATTTTAGCGCTAGTTGGCTGTACCTGCACCAAAACACCATTATTGTTCCTTCATAGCTTGTTCTCAATCTTTTCACATTGGGAGCCAATTAGTTTTCAGCACTTTTATTTCCATGACTGATCAAAACTCGTTCTCATGGCTTTCTGATCCCTCTGCAACAGACATATGGTGCGCAATAAAATCACAGTATCGAATCGCAATATGTATAGAATCATGAGACTCGCAATGCTGATGCATATATCTTATCGTGAGGTTCCTGGCAATTCCCAGCCCAAGTTCATTTGCCACAACAAATCTCTTCGCTAGCAAACGCGATGTCTTCTCCAAAACGACAATGTGTCTCCAGCAATGTTTACTTTTTTGACGTTCTATGGCATCTCCACTTTCCAAGCATATATGACCACATGTAATATTTTGGTAAGTGATGCAAATAGTGAACTATGTAGGGCCAGGATGTAAAATATATGTAGCTGCAGCAATTTCTCTTATCTGATATGGTAAGTAATGGGGCTTAATTTATAGCTCCCTAAGAGTTTGACGAACGGGTCCGTGAACGCGATTCCAGATATATTTACCTCTGAATAAACTGCCTTTATTACACCATATCCACATCCAGTAAACTTGTGATTATCAACACTAACCTCATCGTTGTGGCGGCGGACAGCTAGCCTGTATCCCTCGTCATCCAGTTGAGTGAGTGGCAATGTCTTTTTTCGTTCGTACCAATTTTTGGAAAATCCTCGGGTGTAGGACTTTCCGCCTTTAGTAGAAACCTGTTGAATTATTAAATTTGGTCTGGGAGGTCCTAATTGTTTCGTTGCCAATTTATCTTAATTTGTTCGCCGACAAAAAGGAACTTCTTTCAAAGACACAATCGAGTTGGACTGAAGCCTAGCCATTTTGATAGTAGTAGTGAATTGATTGAGGCTGCTACCTGGTCTTTTCTTAGTTACGTTCATTCGTGGTTACGTTATGTATGACGAAAGCGCGTAAGTGCAAGCCCACAGACACCCATAGAGAATGTATTGAAAGCTTTGAAATGTGAAACAAATAGATTTTACATGACAGGCTATGAGAGACTTCTGGGCGATTTTCAACCTGACTGAAATCGCCCAAAAAACGGGCGGGGCCATTTGAAGCACGACTTTAGCCTGATTTGACATTTAGTGGCTGGCAGATCAGACGTGAACACTGATAACTGCTGTTGCCGTGATATAATTTTTTATAAATTTATTTTAAAAAAATATTATTTTTTTAATTTTATTTTTATATAATTGATTAGAAAAAAAATCCCTTCCTTTTCCCGTTTGGCAGTGCGTCGCCCATATCGCCCTATTGAACAAGCCGTCCCTGCTCCACACACAGAGACGCATACAAAGCTCTCCCTCGCCCTCCATTTGGCAAATCTGACCATAACTCTATCCTCCTGATTCCTGCTTATAAGCAAAAACTGAAGCAGGAAGCACCAGTGATTCAGCTAATAAAAAAGTGGTCAGATGACGCAGATGCTAAGCTACAGGACTGTTTTGCTAGCACAGACTGGAACATGTTCCGGGATTCTTCAGACAGCATTGAGGAGTACACCACATCAGTCACTGGCTTCATCAATAAGTGCATCGATGATGTCGTCCCCACAGTGACCGTACGTACATACCCCAACCAGAAGCCATGGATTACAGGAAACATCCGCACTGAGCTAAAGGGTAGAGCTGCCGCTTTCAAGGAACGGGACTCTAACCCGGACGCTTATAAGAAATCCCGCTATGACCTCCGACGAACCATCAAACAGGCAAAGAGTCAATACAGGTCTAAGATTGAATCATACTACACTGGCTCTGACGCTTGTCGGATGTGGCAGGGCTTGAAAACTATTACAGACTACAAAGGGAAGCACAGCCGCGAGCTGCCCAGTGACACAAGCCTACCAGACGAGCTAAACCACTTCTATGCTCGCTTCGAGGCAAGCAACACTGAAGCATGCATGAGAGCACCAGCTGTTCCGGACGACTATGTGATCACGCTCTCCGTAGCCGATGTGAGTAAGACTTTTAAGCAGGTCAACATTCACAAGGCCGCAGGGCCAGACGGATTACCAGGACGTGTACTCCGAGCATGTGCTGACCAACTGGCAAGTGTCTTCACTGACATTTTCAACATGTCCCTGACTGAGTCTGTAATACCAACATGTTTCAAGCAGACCACCATAGTCCCCGTGCCCAAGAACTCTAAGATAACCTGCCTAAATGACTACCGACCCGTAGCACTGACGTCTGTAGCCATGAAGTGCTTTGAAAGACTGGTCATGGCTCACATCAACAGCATAATCCCAGAAACCCTAGACCCACTCCAATTTGCATACCGCCCCAACAGATCCACAGATGATGCAATCTCTATCGCACTCCACACTGCCCTTTCCCACCTGGACAAGAGGAACACCTACGTGAGAATGCTATTCATTGACTACAGCTCAGCATTCAACACCATAGTGCCCTCTAAGCTCATCACTAAGCTAAGGATCCTGGGACTAAACACCTCCCTCTGCAACTGGATCCTGGACTTCCTGACGGGCCGCCCCCAGGTGGTAAGGGTAGGTAACAACACATCTGCCACACTGATCCTCAACACTGGGGCCCCTCAGGGGTGCGTGCTCAGTCCCCTCCTGTACTCTCTGTTCACCCATGACTGCATGGCCAGGCACGACTCCAACACCATCATTAAGTTTGCCGACGACACAACAGTGGTAGGCCTGATCACCGACATCGATGAGACAGCCTATAGGGAGGAGGTCAGAGATCTGGCCGTGTGGTGCCAGGACAACAACCTCTCCCTCAACGTGACCAAGACAAAGGAGATGATTGTGGACTACAGGAAAAAAAAGAGGACTGAGCACGCCCCCATTCTCATCGACGGGGCTGTAGTGGAACAGGTTGAGAGCTTCAAGTTCCTTGGTGTCCACATCACCAACGAACTATCATGGTCCAAACACACCAAGACAGTCGTGAAGAGGGCACGACAAAGCCTATTCCCCCTCAGGAGACTAAAAAGATTTGGCATGGGTCCTCAGATCCTCAAAAAATTCTACAGCTGCACCATCGAGAGCATCCTGACTGGTTGCATCACCGCCTGGTATGGCAACTGCTTGGCCTCTGACCGCAAGGCACTACAGAGGGTAGTGCGTACGGCCCAGTACATCACTGGGGCAAAGCTCCCTGCCATCCAGGACCTCTATACCAGGCGGTGTCAGAGGAAGGCCCTCAAAATTGTCAAAGACTCCAGTCACCCTAGTCATAGACTGTTCTCTCTGCTACCGCACGGCAAGCGGTACCGGAGTGCCAAGTCTAGGTCCAAAAGACTTCTCAACAGCTTCTACCCCCAAGCCATAAGACTCCTGAACAGCTAATCATGGCTACCCGGACTATTTGCACTGCCCCCCCACCCCATCCTTTTTACGCTGCTGCTACTCTGTTAAGTATTTATGCATAGTCACTTTAACTCTACCCACATGTACATATTACCTCAACTACCTCAACTAGCCGGTGCCCCCGCACATTGACTATGCAACGGTACCCCCCTGTATATATAGCCTCCCTACTGTCACTTTATTTTATTGTATATATAGCCTCCCTACTGTCACTTTATTTTACTTCTGCTCTTTTTTTCTCAACACTTTTTTGTTGTTGTTTTATTCTTACTTTTTTGTTTAAAATAAATGCACTGTTGGTTAAGGGCTGTAAGTAAGCATTTCACTGTAATGTCTGCACCTGTTGTATTCGGCGCATGTGACCAATAAAATTTGATTTGATTTGATTTGAAATATCCCCCTCTCTCTCATCAGACCCAGCAGCCACCCTCTGCAGTTCCTCTCTGCACCCACCAGAGGGTTCAGTCCATAAGCCACAGTGCGAGATCAACCCCTTCATGCCCCAACCCTCCACCGTCCAATGGGCAGTCCCACTCACTGACTCTGCCCACAGTCCTATCTACCTACAAGCTGACTGGTACTCTGCCGCCTTGCAGGGCCTTGACAGACAGCTGGGCCTGTCCAGTGTCATGCGTGCTCCCACGGCAACCAAGGAACCCGCTGGTAAAAAGCCCTATGATTGAAAAGGAATGACATTCTTCTTGAGCAAGGGTTGTAAAAGTCAGACAGATTGTTGTATTTAACCATTACAAGTGATAAAGATGGACTTCTAATCAAAATTGCATACAGTTACCAACACCACAGTGGTAATGACTTATTATTAACCGTAATTGAAATGAATTTGTCATACGCCATGAAGAAAGAAGTATAAAAACCAGTGATGTTTATTACTACGTAATGTCACAGATAAAGTCGTGTAAAAGTGTAATGTCTCTCTCCTACCCCTCTCTCTCTCCCAGTGGTGCTCAGTGTGTCCAGTAGAACGCCCTTGGTCCGTTCCAGACTCGGGGAACCGGTGGTTCTAGACTGTGGGTTCTGGATGGAGGACACTTCTCCTCTCTCTGTCTCTGGCTTCGCTGTGGAGTGGCGCTACCAGTTCAGGGGCGATGGCCGTCTGGTCCTGGCCTACGACGGTAAGAGTGACCGATTTGCCGAGACCCAGGAAGAGGGAGCGGGGCTAGACTTCACGGCTCTGCACGAGACAGGAAATGCATCACTGATCCTGCAGGAAGCTCAAGTGCGCCACACAGGAACCTACATCTGTACGGTGTACTTGCCCTATCTCCTGGCTCAGGTGGCTGTGGAGCTGGAGATTGTAGGTGAGGAGAGATTAATATGCTTGATTAGTCTGCCAATACTAAAGCATTACAATGTTTGTTTTAGAACTGTTTGGTAGAATCTCAACCCCTATGTATTTACATGTATAGTATATTCACTGAAATAACTACTGTAACTCCATATACTGTACATTCTTATAATGGTATGTCATGGTCAACTAAATGACATTAGAATACATGCCATACGTGTGTATCATCCTCTCTTACCTCATTCTCTTACTCCTATTTCTCCCTCTATCTCTCCCAGAGCCGCCGTCCCTCTCCATCTTCCCCTCCCCGCTCCCTCTCTCCGTGCCTGGCCAGGTGGTGAAGGTGCAATGCGAGGCGTCAGGATTCTCCCCCCTCTCCCTGGAGTTCCACTGGGAGTTAACAGGGCTGGACGGTAGGGTCAGGCCCCTGGGTCAGGGCAGCGTGACAGGCCACAGGCAGGGCCCAGACAACACCTACAGCCAGACCACTCGTCTGGAGTTAGACTCAGCCAAGCTGGACCTTGGCCGTGGAGGGAAGGTCACCTGTGTGGCCGTCCACCCTGGAGGCACCCGGCGGGCCAGCGTCACCCTCAATGTCATTGGTGAGAGATCATTTAATAGAACTGCATTGAGTTGATGGATGTTGCCCCTGGGTCCACTGATTCAGAGCCAGATATTTATATCCCTGTAAAGGTAAAGGTTAGGATTGGGGTAAGGTAATCTGTGGTTAGGGGCAATACATGGGTCCATATAGCAGTGTCTCTAGGCCTACCAGTATAATTTCTGATATGCAATTACATTGATCTGAAAAGCCAAATAAATTGGACTTGACACAACACAACTTATCCTGAGTATGTCTTAAATTTACTCCCTATCTCCTCACCCCAATCAGGTATAAGTGGTCCCTCTATTGAGGACTCTATGGCGATGGTTGCCGTGGCCCTGGGGCTCTATGGTTTGATCAAGATCGTCTCCTGGACATTTAGCTCTGGTAACTACAATCGGTTTGAACTAAGATACACAAAAAAATATGTTGAAGCCATAAAGTTACTGTTTCCATCTAAAGAATGAATTTGGATCTTGTGTGTCAATCTAATGCTTGACCTTTTCTTGCCTTTATAGGGTCCGATGATACTAACTCACAAGAGAAGGTAATTGCGCTTTCGTTAATGTTGTCAGACATATTTTGTAGTTAAATGTAACTACTGTGTATCTATGTATATTTCCCAGCTAACACTGTCTTGCCCAAATTTGTTTTATCTCAAGCTGTACCCCTCTAGTTAAAACTCCAGCCCCTGGATTACTATGTAATATGATTACATTATGTTTTATGTATTAGTACATTTTGAATTAGGTTCTTGGATTTCTCCCATTGTCTGTTTTGTTAGTTTATACACATTGGGCTCATCCTTATCCTCTCTCAATTACAGAAAGTGAAGTAAATGTGTAAACACCTGGGATTCCCAGGTGAGTGTGTAATGGAACCAACAAAGCTGGAATTTCAGGAATATAAGTGTACCGTTTGTGGAAGGTGGTACATGGAAAGAAGATATTGAGTTTCTGACCGCAGTTGAAAATGAATGATCTAACAAGGGGTCAGGGGAGAAAAATATTTTAATAGGCGACTGATTTAAATATTGACATTACAACTGTGAATTAATCTCTAGAAGAACTCAAGAGCGTGTGTAAAAAGCTTGTGTGTACATGTGGATGTAGATCATTTTGTGTTTTGTGATTGAACCCTGTCATTATTTGTTTTTTTATGGATTCTGAAGGTGAATATAAGACAAAATCTTTTAAATTGGAATATCATTTTTTTTTTCATCAGAAAATTAGTAATTCCCTGGAAGTGTGTTTATATATTGTTTTCATTTTGTTTGTTTTGGGTAATATTTAATTTGATCTTGCCTTGTATAGACGGTATAGGCTACAGTGAATTGTTGTTTTGTTATTGATGTTCCTACCACCATATCAGAACTGTTAGATTAGTGTATTTGCCAGGAATGAGCAACAATTTTGAGCAAATGAGGACTATTTGTGATGGGATGTAATAAATTCTTCATCTTCAAAACAGTTTCCCACGTTGTTTAATTTCAAATCAAATTGTATTTGTCACATACACGTGTTTAGCAGATGTTATAATTTGTGTTATTGGTCATGTGATAAGTTGATAAGGAGTACTTATCATATGAAAATCCTAGGATCTTTTGAATAGGGGTGCTTCTGCTTCCACACAACTTGACAATGAAAATGACTTACAGTTGAAGTTGGAAGTTTACATACATTTAGGTTAGAGTCATTAAAACTCGTTTTTCAACCACTCCACAAATGTCTTGTTAATAAACTATACTTTTGGCAAGTCGGTTAGGACATCTACTTTGTGCACGACACAAGTAATTTTTCCAACAATTGTTTACAGACAGATTATTTCACCTATAATTCAGTGTATCACTATTCCAGTAAGTCAGACGTTTACATACACCAAATTGACTGTGCCTTTAAACAGCTTGGAAAATTCCAGAAAATTATGTCATGGCTTTAGAAGCTTCTGATAGGCTAATTGACATCATTTGAGTCAATTGGAGGTGTATCTGTGGATGTATTTCAAGGCCTACCTTCAAACTCAGTGCCTCTTTGCTTGACATCATGGGAAAATGAAAAGAAATCAGCCAAGACCTCAGAAAAAAAATGGTAGACCTCCACAAGTCTGGTTCATCCTTGGGAGCAATTTCAAAACGCCTGAAGGTACCACGTTCATCTGTACAAACAATAGTATGCAAGTATAAACACCATGGGACCACGCAGCCATCATACCGCTCAGGAAGGAGACGCGTTCTGTCTCCTAGAGATGAACATACTTTGATGTGAAAAGTGCAAATCAATCCCAGAACAACAGCAAAGGACCTTGTGAAGATGCTGGAGGAAACAGGTACAAAGTATCTATATCCACAGTGAAACGAGTCCTATATCGACATAACCTGAAAGGCCGCTCAGCAAGGAAGAAGCCACTGCTCCAAAACCGCCATAAAAAAGCCAGACTATGGTTTGCAACTGCACATGAGGACAAAGATCGTACTGTCGTATCGAGTACATGCTGGCAATTATTGCTGATAAACAAAGGAGTCCGCTCATACTGAACCTTTGATCATAAGTTTATTCGTATCACAAGCTTTCAGCATGATTTACAGGCGTCATGAGACCCGGAGAGCAGTGTCCTCGAATTGTAATGGCTGCTCTGACTTTTACTTCGTCCAGCATATACTTATAAACAATGCAAAAAGATGGGTTGCTCCCTCTGCGGTCCAATCACCAGTCTCCCCTGGGGCGTCACCCCACAAACGGCTACTTTTGAACTAACATAAACAGTTTTTCAGTTCCACATGAAAAAACATTAACAAAGACATAATCCTAATACACTACAGTACTTTTTGGAGAAATGTCCTCTGGTCTGATGAAACAAAAATAGAACTGTTTGCCCATAATGACCATCGTTATGTTTGGAGGAAAAGGGGAAAGCTTGCAAGCCGAAGAACACTATCTCAACCATGAAGAACGGGGGTGGCAGCATCATGCTGTGGGGGTGCTTTGCTGCAGGAGGGACTGGTGCACTTCACAAAATAGATGGCATCACGAGGAAGGAAAATTATGTGGATATTTTGAAGCAACATCTCAAGACATCAGTCAGGAAGTTAAAGCTTGGTCGCAAATGGGTCTTCCCCAAATGGACAATGACCCCAAGCATACTTCCAAAGTTGTGGCAAAATGGCTTAAGGACAACAGTCAAGGTATTGGAGTGGCCATCACAAAGCCCTGACCTCAATCCTATAGAAAATGTGTGGGCAGAACTGAAAAAGCGTGTGTGAGCAAGGAGGCCTACAAACCTGACTCAGTTACACCAGCTCTGTCAGGAGGAATGGGCCAAAATTCACCCAACTTATTGTGGGAAGCTTGTGGAAGGCTACCTGAAATGTTTGACCCAAGTTTAACAATTCAAAGGCAATGCTACCAAATACTAATTGAGTGTATGTAAACTTCTGACCCACTGGGAATGTGATGAAAGAAATAAAAGCTGAAATAAATCATTCTCTACTATTATTCTGACATTTCACATTCTTAAAATAAAGTGGTGATCCTAACTGACCTAAGACAGGGAATTCTTACTAGGATTAAATGTCAGTAATTGTGAAAAACTGAGTTTAAATGTATTTGGCTAAGGTGTATGTAAACTTCCGACTTCAACTGTACTTGAGGTTTTTCTTTGGTTTTAACCTAGCTGACTAAACTCAACTCCACGACTTACAATGGAGTTGAGTGGCGACGAGTGTGTACATTAAGCCTCAGTCGGTCGATACTTGTAAAAATGTCCATTCTTTAATGCCTACCCTGTACATGTTTGTCCTGTGTCACTGTGTTATTTTCTTTGATGCTGTAATCCATAGTTTTTTTAAATAAAAGTACCGTTTTATGTGACGTCTGTCAAACTGCACCCCATATCCACTGTTTTTCAATGGAGTAGGAAGTTACTTTAAGCACGTACTACCACTCCATACTTTTATCAATATCCATTATTGAATGCTTACTGTGTTTCTGTGCTTTTCATGATTGTTATAGAGTTGTCAGTTAGATTTTGAATCCATCGTTTTTTATTTTTAAAAAAATGCCTTATAGACTATGCATCCCCTGCCAAAACAAAAAGTTATACAGTTGAATGACCGGTTGCTCCTTCTCTGTTAAAACAATGGCTCCCTTGGCAGAGGTCGCGTAAAACACTCATTTTTTGCAGCACTAAATAAAAGAACGCTGATACACAGGACGAACATAGTCACAAGGTAGGCATGAAAGAATGGACATTTTTATAAGTATAGAGTGACAAGTGCAGTTAGCCCACTCTCATCGCTGCTCAACTCCATCGTAAATCGTCGAGTTGAGTTATTGGCTAGTTTTACCATATGGATGTACTCTCAATTGCAAGGAGCGCAACTGTATTCGCCTAATCCCTGATCCCAAATTAAATACACATTATTATTTTTTATGTTAATGCTATTAATATTTATCTTATGAGTCTCAGAAACACAAAATAACAAATTGGTTAAGGTAAATGCCCTATGCAGAAATCGCTCCGCCATTTCCTGGTTGCTAAAATTCTAATAGTTTCAGTTTATGTGATAAAACAAGCAAGTATAGTGTAGAAAATCATTTTACCATCTACTGTAAACCGTTGTGAAATATATTTTCCATAACAATTTTGTTTGTATTTTCAGCTGTTTGAAGCTGGTGTACAAAACCGAAAGTAAAAGACTCAAAAACGTAAGAACGAGAAGCATAGAAATAGAGCACATAGAACAGATCTAGCACTTCTTAAACTTGCTTTCAATGAAGAATGACAGATCCATAACGCACATTTATATGTGAATTAGTTCGGGTCGCCAAAAAAGTGACATATACAGCTTTAAAAAAGCTCACCGGCAAATGTAGACAATTTGGACAAAACACCTGACATGTGAAACTAGAGTAAAGTGAATAGCCAATGATCGACGATGTTACTGAGCGACAATCAGCCAACAACCAATGGTAGGCTTGAATGTTCCCGAGCTCTTCGGGGGGAGAAATTTCGGTATCAAGCGCGTAAGTTGACTATCATTGTTTTGTGCATAGCTAACCGTCTAACCACTGTCTTAAAACAGTAGCTATATTATATACATCTGCATTTCATACGTAAAGCTAGTAAAATTATTTGTTTACATGTTGTCTTTGTCATACCCCTACCATTTTACCCAGAGAGTTTGGCGCTTTCTTAACCAGCCAGCTAACGTTAGCTTGTTGCTAACTAACGTTAGCACGCTAGCTAGCTAGCCAACAAGGAAACAACAAACACAACAATGGTTTTTGGAGTGTTTTTGCAGTAAACAATCTAGTAAATGTGGTATTTTCCTGACAGAAGTTTCAATCAGCTCCATCTCGTTTAATCAAATAAATACTTAGTAATTAACTAGTTAGCAAGAGTTCCCTGATGTTAGCCTAGCTTGCTAGCTAAGGTTACTGTATGAACTGGTGGCCCGTGTCTGTTTTCGTTGTTGATAAGCCTACAAAGTACAAACAATGTTTGTTGTTATAATATTTGTTTTGATTCGTGCTTGTGAAAAAGGACAGGGGTGGAGTTTACAATGGATAATAGGTAGCAGTGGTGTTTGTGCCTGATCCTATGTCATTCTCGTATTGTTAAAATGGTTGACCATAAATATAACAACTTTGAAGGGCGTAGTGTATTGGATAGACTCACTAAACCAACACCACCTTATTTGAGCTATGAGCCACTGAACAGAGCAGACTATAGGCCTATGTTTCAGATGGCATAACAGTGGTATGTTACTTTTGAATTTTCCCAAGGCATCATTTTGATACTG
Source organism: Coregonus lavaretus (assembly GCF_964263955.1). Taxonomy (NCBI): domain Eukaryota; kingdom Metazoa; phylum Chordata; class Actinopteri; order Salmoniformes; family Salmonidae; genus Coregonus; species Coregonus lavaretus. The sequence continues at coordinate 25,792,262 of NC_139990.1, forward strand.
TTATTTTTGCCTTCCCTCAGCAAAGAATAGTCCCTTTCTGATGGCGGTTGCCTCAGCAGCAGTGATGGACAGCATTGTAATCCTTGATGATGATGATGAGGAAGAGGAGAGGCCTCAGCCCTCTTCCTCCACGTCCTCTAAACTCTCAGCCAATCATCGTACTCCCCCTAAAATCCAACAGCCCGCTCCTACTCACATCACCCAATCTCCTTTCGCCACGGCGAAGAAAGAAAGCCATGTTCTTAAAGCAGAGAACCAGAAGCTCTTTACTGAGGTAAGAGGGTACATGGATGGATGGATGGATGGATGGTGGAGATGTTTGGTACAGTCACACTACAAATATGTCAGTGGAGCTGCAACACTGGCAAGCACAACTATGGCTGTGGCTATGAGTCTTTGCAGGCTATTAGTCCATCGCGATCATGTCAGATCACTGAAATCATAAGGAATTGGTGCGTGACCCTTTCGAATTGGGGCCTTCCCACATCACTCTTAATCAGTGTTTTTCAAATCCCATAGTTTTGCAGGCGTTTGCTCCATCCCAGCACTAACACACCTGATTATAACTAATCCACTAATCGTTAAGCCCTTGTATTGAGCTGGAACAAAAGTCTGCACCAACCCTGTGTCCCCCCCCTCCCAGTGCAAAGATTGAAGAACACTCTTCTAAACCCTTCTCCCTCGTTCACTCCCCTCCCTCGCTTTGTTCAGTTTGTAGAGTACTGCTCGGCCCACACGCAGGACTGCCCCGAGGTCATGACCTTCTTGCACGCCAAGCACTCCAAGGCCTCACCGGACTTCCTGGCCTCGGTGGAGTTCCGCAACACGCTGGGCCGCTGCCTGACACGCGCCCAGGCCCGCCGCACCAAGACCTTTGTCTACATCAACGAGCTGTGCACCGTCCTCAAACAGCACTCAGACAAGAGGAGGCAGACTGTCTTGAAGGTGAAGCCTACCGCCGGGGAGAAGAAGGCGATGGAAGAGGAGGCACCGAAGGAGGAGCTACCGTCTACCTCGGGGCAGCAGGAGGAGGAGGAGGAAGAGAAGGAGAAGAAGATGAAGAAGGCTTCCCGGAGACAGGTCAGCAGCACCAAGAATGGACAGTGTCCATGACTTCTCTATAGCTTTATCTCCCTTCCTCTTCTGCCCAAAGTGTGCACTTGGTCTCCCACAAGGGTTTAAAAGCATTGAATTTGGTGTAGATTACTGTAATATTTTGCATCAGATAGTTCATCATCATAAGGAGGAATGTGCCAGGCATATCTTCATCGCTCTCTCTCGCTCTTGCTCTCTTCTCTCTCTCCTCTCGCTCTCTCTCAGATTGCGTACCTGGAGAACCTGCTGAAGATGTACAATGATGAGATCCGGCGGCTGCAGGAGAAGGAGCTGAGTGTCAATGAGCTGGAGGAGGAGGACTCCAGCTACATCCAGGAGCACAAGCTCAAACGCAAGGTCAGCACACCAAGGCCTATTGGTTCCAATGGCTCAGTTGGTTGGGGTGTGACGCTTGTAACACCAGAGCTGTGGGTTTGATTCCTGCATGAGCCACATACTACATTTGTTAACTGTACATGACTTTGATAGATAGAAGTATCATGTTTTTTGAGCCACTGAAAACCTCTCCTTTCTCTCTCTTTCTCTCTCTCTCACAGATGATGAAGATCTATGATAAGCTCTGTGAGCTGAAGGGCTGCAGCAGTCTGACAGGCCGAGTGATCGAGCAGAGGATCCAATACAATGGGACACGCTACCCTGAGGTCAACAGAAAGGTAACTAACACATGACATAATCAACCAACTCATTGTTTATTGACAACCCAATGCTTTTTGACCACTGCTTATTTATGTTATATAGACTATGGATGAAAATGAAATTTAAAACTAACCCCAGTATGAGTGAAATCAAGGAATAAATAGGTAATAAATGCATGAAAACAATAACAAAACATTCAAATCTAAATCAAATGTTATTGTTCGCATACACATATTTAGCCGATGTTATTGCGGGTGTAGCGAAATGATTGTGTTCCTAGCAATTAATTTGGCTGTCCTTTTGTGTTTTGCTCATGATGATCCAGAACACTCTGACCCCTCCTCATCCTGCTCTTCCACTCCCACCCGCAGATTGAGCGTTTCATCAACAGTCCCGAGGCCCAGCTGAATCCACCCGACTACACAGACATCCTGCAGCATATCCGTCGGGCCAACGAGCGCCACGGCCTCAACCTCAGCAGGAAGCAGCTGACCCAGATTGCTCAGGATGCCTTCCGCGAGACTGGCAACCGCCTGCAGGAGAGACGCCACCTTGACATGGTCTACAACTTCGGCTCGCATCTCACAGACCTCTACAAACCAGGTAAGAGAACATAGAACACACACCTCTACATTCCTGGTTGGAGCTGTGTGTTTCCGTCTGTCTGACGTCTGTCTTTCTGTGTGTAAGAATAAAGAGAAATTACACACTAGGGCTTGGAATTGCCATGGACCTCACGACATGATACATTATTATCACCATACTGAGGTGCCGATACGATATGTATTGTGATTCTCACAATTCTATATGTATTGCGATTCAATACTGTGATTTTATTGCGATTCAATGTTCCAAACATATTGCTCACCATATGTCTGCTGCAGAGGGACAAGACCGAGCCATTAGAACAAGTTTTGATCAGTCATGGAAATAAAAGTGCTGAAAATAAATTTGCTCCCTATTTAAAAATAATATGGAGAACAAGCTATGAAGGAAACATACTGGAGTTTTGGTGCAGGTACAGCAAACTAGTGCAAAAATAATATTGCGATATTGTCAAAATGATACAAATATCGTCAAAAATAATATCCCGATATGTAACTACCCCCCCCCCCCCCCCCCCCCCCCCCAATCACTATTACACACTTCACCAAGCTGTGAAAACCTGGTAATTGACACAATTACACAGTGACACCAGTATGCTGCTTTGTGGATATCAGGTCGAACGTGTGGAAACTATTTAGGAAAATTGACTACGAAGTCACTAACTCTCACACTTCCTCTTTTTTCCCCATCTTTCATTTTCCCCGCTCTTACCAGCCACTGACCCTGCCCTGTTGGACCCCACGTTGGCCCGTAAGCTGCGCTCTAACCGGGAGGTGGCTCTCTCCAGCCTGGAGCAGGTCATCTCCAAATACGCCCTGAAGCAGGACGACACGGAGGAGGAGGAGAGGAGTAAACGGATAGAGAGAGAGAGGCAGAAGAAAGAGGTAGGTTTGAAGGAGACAATTTAATTTTTGAAATGACTGGAGATTGAACAATTTTGTGTAATTCTCACCTGTTATAATCAGCCAAAGCTTTTCCACATCTGCTTTGAAAATACATGGTATTTATTTACATAAAATTACTGTATCTGTCACCACTCACTGTCTGTCTTTTCTGTGTGTGTGTCAATGGAAGGGTCAGTCATCTGAGCTGGAGGCCACCACAGCCGATGACAATCCCCTGAAGAAGGGAGAGGATGGTGAGGAACAAGCTGAGGAAGAGGATGATGAAGATGACGAGTCGTCCGATCCAGACATCGAGGAGGAGATCCAGGCCAGCAAATCACAAGCAGGGCCAGGTGATGAGGATAATAATTAGCATTTACACAGCACCTTTCTCAAATTCAGTGTTTGAACCCGGTTTATCCTGGGTTTTGGCGACAACATGGAGAAATCAAATAAAAAATCTGGTTTCAACTGATTTGGGTTTTCTTTTTTTTCAGAGGATGATGATGATGATTATGATGAGGAGGAGGAGGACAACAATGAGGTAGAGGCAGCAAACGAGAGTGAGAACGAGGTGGATGGTGGGAGTGACGGAGACCAGGATGGAGGAGAGGAAGAAGAGAATGCTGAGGAGGACAAAGACTCTGTGATGAGAGGAACCAGCCCCGTCTCCCGGGGTGACACCCCACGGATCTCCTCCTTAGTCGACGAATCCCCCACAGACAGCCCCAGCCAATCAGAGGCGATGGAGGTAGACAAGGGGAACGAATCATCCAATACCAACCTGACAAAGGAAAACATTGTTTCCTCCAATCACGTTTCAGCAGTATCTGTAAGCACAAGTGTGGAAACTAAGGACTCCTCAGCCTCCCCCATGGCGGCAAATCAGGTCTCTTTGCCGCCGTCACCGGTGCTGATTTCGACCAATGAGGACTCCTGCACGGTCATCATTGAGACGAGGTCAGCGAATTGCAGCCCCCGGCCACCCAGTCCCAAAATCTCCAGAAGCAGGAAGAGAAAGAGGAAAGAAGAGGTGGACTCCAGGAAGACTCACAACGGAGGTCTAAGGCACCACAATGGGAGGTAAGGCTGTAGCACCCAAATGAATGATGTAAAAAAAATCCATGGAACATACCTATCCATCTTCAAATGTGGAGACTTGAATTAATGAATTAGCTCTCTCTCCATCTGCCGTGACCGTGACCTCCCTCTGGACATTGGTGTGGAAACCAGGAGCCCCCTGCAGGCGGACTCCACCAGGGCAGACACTCCCACCCAGGAGATGGTCACCAGTTCCCAGTCCACCCCGCCTCCCAAGAAAAACAAGGTGAGAGTAAATGATGATTGCTGATGTTTAAGTATCACGGCACTATACATTTTCCCCCACTTATGCTCAGCATATCATACCCTTGCACTGAAACATGTCTCACCCCTCTAAAACCCCCAAACATCTGTCACCTCTGTGTGTGTCGTGCTCTAGCTCCGCTGCCATGAAATATCACCAAAAATGTTTGTGGCGTAGTCACTTGTGTACAGTATGCAAACCTCTTACCAACTTCCATTTTGTGTCATTTTCAGGTCAACGTGGCCACCCAGTGTGACCCGGACGAAGTGATCGTCCTATCGGACTCGGAATGACCTCTGCCCCCACCCTACCGGGTGTCCAGGCTTCCCATTGCTAGCCTGGAACCAGGTCTGTTTATGCTGCACAAACTGATCTGGGACCAGGCCATCCCATCACTGCCTCTTGACTTCCAAACCAGTGCCTGCTAATGTGAACTCTTGAAAATGCACACATTTTCAGACGGGAGAGAGCAAACTTTTCATTACAGAGTGAAACTGGCGATGGATGTGGTAGTTTACCACCAATGTTTACATTTTGTATTTATATGCCAATTTTTGCCCAGCGTCTGGATTGTGTGAGGAGGGAGCAGCATCACGTCAGGTTATTTTTGTATTTTAGCTGTAAAAATGAGTTCAATTAGATATTATTTTACCCGTTTATATTTTTTTGTCAATTATTTTGGGTGGGTGAATGAATGCGTGTCTGTGTTAGTATTCTAGAATGCTGGCAATAGAAGATGAACCAGCTGAACACAGGAGTACTGTATCTTAAGATTTATACAGAGCCAATACAGGATCTACACATCAACTTTGTCAGGGCAATCATGGATCATTTGTTGTATGGTTGGTGTTGCTGTGTCCACATAGTGCAACCTAATGGCCTGAACACCGCTATTTCGCCCAAGTAATATGCAAGCATAACTAGGTGGCAGACTGGCCATCAATTTGTGTTCAAGATGCCAAACGAACACAATTGAGCAGATGCATTGATCTAAACGGCCAGGTACAGCTTTGCATTAACGTGAAATGTAGTGCAGTGTCCTACTTTATGCAGGCATAACTCCCTGAAGAAATGTTCACATTGACTTTGCAGAAATAGGTGTGTTCAGGCTGATGGGTATTGTTGTAGGGGAAGTCAATCTCAGCATGTAGTAAGCTGGTTGGTGTTTGGGTTGGTTTGCATCAAAGGAACGTTCATAACGCCTCTTGCTTGAGACCAAACAGTGGTAATGATTAATCAGACTCATTATTTTTCAAACCTCCCTAAGAAGCTTTGATTGGATTCCGATGTTTTGACCAATTCAATAAGATTACAGAGGAAGGCCTCTTAATTGTTATCTAATTTTCCTTTTAGTACACTGAGAAGCAAAGATCACATTTCCTTTAAATAAACGTTGATAATAAATTAGTGCTTTGTGGTAAATCTCGTCATTAAAGCAATTAGGTAAGTTGTCCTTTTAACATAATTTATTTAAGAACCACTTTTATCAATTGCCATTCCACCAGGGCCACGTTCAGTTGCCCAACGTTGTTGAACATGGCAGATAGATATGCCACGAATAGAGCCAACATTATTACTTATTCTACATGTCAGAGATGCATGTTTGTTCTACATACCATATTTCTATCTGAACGTTCCAAAACGTTGTCCAGCTGAACACTCCCCAAGTGTTTTGTGGGTAAAGGCATAGGAGAAGGTAAAGTAAAACATGAATTGTACATTTGGAAAACAAGAAGTGACAAATGCAAAAACAGGTTACAGAAATTAACGGAACACTTTATTTTATTGAACCTTTATTGAACTTCCAATTAAGAACAAATTCTTATTTACAATAACGTTCCTACCAAGAGGCAGAAGGCCTCCTGTGGGGATGGAGGATTAAAAATGTAGGACAAAACATATCACGACAAGAGACAACACTACATAAAGAGAGACCTAAGATGACAACACATGGCAGCAACACAACACAACACAACATGGTAGCAACACATGGTACAAACACAAGGACTTTAAGGTAGAGGCAACACATCACGCAAAGCAGCTACACGTGGCAGTAAGTGTCCATGACAGTCAATGTAGATTTGAGTCTTTTTTGCAGCTCGTTCCAGTCGCTAGCTGCATTGAACTGAGAAGAGGAGCAACCCAGGGATGTGTGTGCTTTGGGGACCTTTAACAGAATGTGACTGACAGAACGGGTGTTGTATGTGGAGGATGAGGGCTGCAGTAGGTATCTCAGAGGGGAGTGAGGCCTAAGAGGGTTTTATAAATAAGCATTAACCAGTGGGTCTTGCGTTGGGTATACAGAGACGGACAGTTTAGAGGCGTATAGAATGCAGTGATGTGTCCTATAAGAAGCATTGGTGGCAAATCGGATGGCCGAATGGTAAAGAACATCTATCTGCTCGAGAGCACCTTTACCTGCTGATCTATAAATTACGTCTCCGTAATCTAGCATGGGTAGGAGGGTCATCTGAATCAGGGTTAGTTTGGCAGTTGGGGTGAAAGAGGAGCGATTACGATAGAGGAAACCAAGTCTAGATTTAACCTTAGCCTTCAGCTTGGATATGTGCTGAGAGAAGGACAGTATCATCTAGCCATACTCCCAAGTACTTGTATGAGGTGACTACCTCAAGCTCTAAACTGAGGTAGTAATCACACTGGTGTGGGTGGGAGGGCATTCTTCTTACCGAACCACAACCTTTTGTTTTGGAGGTGTTCAGAACAAGGTTAAGGGCAGAGAAAGCTTGCTGGCCACTAAAAAAGCTTTGTTGACGAGCGTTCAACACAAAATCTAGGGAGGGGCCAGTTTAGTATAAGACACTATAAAGACAACTGAAGGGCTTTAAGAAAAGTTTTTTAACATAGATCACACATTGACACAAGCACAAGGCACAGCTTGCTAAATTGCACCAGGTATTGTTTTATTTTGCCCTTTGATACAGATTAGTAAAGATGATAACATTAATGTACTTAGCCTACAGTAACAATGTCTAAGAAAGACATGTTTTGGTACACCAGAAGTACAATCATTTCCAATGAAACGCCTGTTTGCCTTGCATCATTGCAGAGGCAGTGCGTTCTGTGTGGTGCATACGTTGGATTTATCGAACGTATGCAACAAATTGTATGCGTAGACGGCTTGACAGAAATGGTAGAAGGTGAATGTTGAACTTTTGTTGCACACATTTCCAGATGATGCTGTAGGTGTGATCAAAGCATTAGGCAACAACTCCGGTTCCACACGCATGTGCAACAACAATCATGTGTTCAATATCAAATAATATGTAACCCAAAATATGCACTATTCAGAAGTTACACATAACAGTATATTTCAGACCTAGTTTGCAGTAGCTACAAGCTTTCTACATTTTCCCTCACAATATTCCCTTTATGAAAAAATATATTTGTCCGGCCATAAAGATGACAACTGGATACTGGCTGTTAAGCCTCATACAATGGTACAAATTTTGAGATCAACTGATGAAAAGGTGCTACATGAAGTTGTGATCCTGTGATTATGTGACATAAATGCTATGAAATGCAGCCAGGCAAGTTATTGAACAGTCCTCTATTGAAACCATACTGTAAAAACTTGATACAGTCAATGGAATTCCCTTTCAATATCACACAAATAGCAGCCAACTTGAGTATTAAGAGGAGGGAGTCAATACGAAACTCACTATTGACCAAAAGCACTTTATCTCTATATACAGTGGGGTTTGAAATTGACACCCTTGATAAAGATGAGCAAAAATGACTGTATAAAATAATTCAAATACCGAGCTATATTATATGCTAATACAATTGCTCAGAGAAATAGATTTTGTTTAACGAGAAACTTTTTTTTCCCTCAAAGGTAGGGGTAAAAATGGACAACCTTGTGAGGATAATGGCATTGAGCCTTTTTCTAAAATGTTTTATGAGATTGGAGAACACATTGGAAGGGATCTTAGACCATTCCTCCATAAAGAATCTTTCCAGATCCTTGATATCCTTCGTATGTGCTTATGAACTGCCCTTTTCAATTCAAACCACAGGTTTTCAATGGGTTTCAAGTCTGGAGACAGATGGCCATTGCAAAAAGTAGATTTTGTGGTCAATTAACAATTTATTTGTGGATTTTGATGTGTGCTTGGGGTTATTGTCTCACTGGAAGATCCACTTGAGGCGAAGTTTCCTCCTCATGGCAGAGGCAACCAGGTTCTTGGCTAAAATGTCCTGGTACTGGGTCAAGTTCACGATGCCACGTTGACCTTAGTCAACCCCCAGTCTCCGGATTTGAAACCCATTGAAAACCTGTGGTTTGATTTGAAAAGGGCAGTTCATAAGCGCAGACAAAGGATATCAATGTTCTCCAATCTCATAAAACATTTTAGAAAAAGGCTCAGTGCAGTTATCCTCGCAAGGTATTGAAAACAGGGATGTCAATAATTTTACCCCTACCTTTCTTAGAAGAAAAATATTACTTGTTAAACAAAATCTTTCTCTGAGCAATTGTATTAGTATAAAATAATATTTGCCCTTTTTTTTTTTTGCATACAATATAGCTCAGTATTTAAATTTATTTTATACAGTCATTTTTTATCAAGGGTGTCAATATTTCCAGACCCTTCGCCCACTGTATGTTATATTAAGGCAGTCAAATTAAGTATATAAATTAGTGTTACATAGAGTTATCAAATAGGGAATATTGAACTATCTAAACATAAATATATTTCATTATATACACTATTAGTTTAAGCTCACTTCAAATGCAATTTCCTCAACTGCTGCAATCATGAGACACATTCTACCACATGATTTAACAGATAAGCACACAAACACTAAAAGCAACAGGTCTTTCTCTTAACTCTAGACGTTTTTCTCCTGAATAAAAATATCATAGCCACAACCTTCATAGAAGGTAAAACCTTGGTAAAAACATACATAATCATGGTGGATACTGCTTTGTTTAGCCACCCTACTGTTAATAGTACTCTGTCTCTCAAGGCATGCATTGGAATTTGGCAGTTTGATTAAAGAATGATCTGTAAGTAACCCAATTCTCAGACTAATGCTTTGTAGACTACAATCAATGTTAATGAGGATCACTTGTAAACACACTATACACTGTATAGCTTTGCACCTATCATAATGGTAGCAGATTAGTAACTGATATAATAGGATATATTTACAATAATACTGTACCATAGCACTGGAATTGGACAGTGAACACATCACCCGTGTGGAAGGACATCCTGTGAAACAAAATGGCAGTACTGCAGGGGTCTTCTTCACAGACACTTTTACTTGAAATGCACTCATTCTCTGGCAGAAAAAGGCTTATAATATTGTAGAACACATCACTTACAACAGCAACTTTCCTCTCTATTTCTAGTTTACATTTTGCCAAAGGTGTTGTTGGTGAGTCAGTCTCTTGATTTTTGGTTTTCTTACTAGACACATAGCATGTGCCACAAAACAGTCATACAGAATAAACTTGACATTTAAGAGTATACTGAACTGTAAAATGGTCCATAGCCATTTTCCAAAGGGGGGCACTTTCCAGAGGTCATTGGAATACCTCTCCAAAGCCCCTTGTCTTAAACACTCAAATGGTGTTCACCCGTTTGGTCAAGTGACACTATCATTATCACCAACCTCACACACTTCCTCCTCACACCCACCTTGGCTGACCCCCAGACCAAACACAGAACCTTGACCCTGCAACATGCTCTGAGAGGTTACCCCTAAGTGCGCTCCGGCACTGGCCATGGTCAGGCAAGAGACAGCATTGCTGCTGCTACCTGTACTGGAATGATGTGGGGACAAGACGGAGATCCCACTTCTGCCACCAACGGCACCTTGACCGGCCTCGCTGGTCGAGAGGTGGAGATGAGGGAGGTGCTGTGGGGAGATGCCATCAGTGCGGTCGGACCCTTCCCCATCGTCGCTCCTGCCAGCGGCCCCGCTACGTCTCTCGCAGTGGGCGCGGTGCCGCATGAAGCTGTCACGCCACATGAACTTCTTGCCGCAGCCGTGGCAGTCATAGGGCTTGTGCCCCGTGTGGGTCTTCATGTGCTCTGTCAGGTGGTGCTTCATCTTGAACTTCTTGGCGCAGACCGGGCAGTTGAAGGGCCGCAGGTCCAGGTGCATGTTGATGTGGCGGTCGCGCATGCTCTTGTGGGTGAAGGTCTTTCCACAGTGGCACATGAACACCTTCCCTGAACTCCCGCCACCACCCCCATCCAGTCCATCTATGCCACCGCCCAAACCCCCCTGTGCTGACAAATGGACCGCTCCATGCTCCAGGTTTGGCCCTTTAAATGGTGCCACAGCCATACCACCTCCTATTCCTATGGGTTGAGAGGAGTCTAAAGAGGATTGGCTGTACATGAGGATCTGGTTGCCTTGCATGTCTATGGGAAAGAGCTGAGCTCTAGCAGCAGCAGCAGACTGGACATGGCCTAGTAGGGCAGAGATGGCTCTGCCACCACTCTGACCAGCGCTGTCATGAAGGTGCTGTGGGGGAGTCTGGTCCATCAAACCACTGTCAAACTTGAGGTAGTCTTCAGAAGACTGGCAGTAATCCATCTATGAGAGAAAGTGATTCAGTTTGGTAACGATAAAAAAAAATACAGAAACTGACAGTTGTTCTCCTGATAAGTTAGAATGGTAAGTAGCCACATACACAGAGACACAGACAAACATTTCGCATCAAGGGTTTGACTAACCTGTGTCTCCATCTCATGGTCCGCTCTGCTACTCAGCTCTCCAGACAGAGTCCTGATGTTAGATATGTTGAATGTCCTCTCCCTCTCCAACTCCAAATCTCTCTCCTCTTCCTCATCTGGCCCTTCCTCCCCTGACACCACGATTAGGTCATCGTCCTGGGGTCTCTCCGTCTTCACCACCACCCACTGCTTCCGGGGCATGATGCTGGGCTGGCTGTAGGTGGGTCGCTTCTGGAGAGGGGAGGCGTCCCCGACTTGGTAGGACGACACCCCGAAGCTGTCGCTGACTCCAACCTCTTGGTCCGAGACAGAGGTTGTCCGTTTCCTCCTGCTGCTCCCTCGCTTCCTATGGTACAGGAGCTCTTCTTCCTCTTCTTCATCCTCCTCTTCGATCAGAAAGGCTTCCTCGGCCCCAGAAGGGGTGCAGTAGCTGGGAGTGGCGTTCACGCCTTCCTGCCCTGCAGCTCCAGCTGCTGCCGCTCCCCCTCCCAAGTTGGTGTCTCTGGGGCTGAAGTAGTTGGTGCTGCTGGGAGACTGGCTCTCACTCAGGGATGGACGGCTGGGAGGGTGAGCGGCTGGCTGGGTGTTGCTTCCCCCTGCTTGAGCACTACCAGCCCCTAGGGAGCATTCACTGCTACTGCATCCAGGGTTCCCCTGCGCTCCCCCAATGACCCCCTGAGCTGCGCTCCCACTCCCCACCACCCGTCCCTCTTTTAATAGCTCTGTGCACTTGTCCACGATGTGCCACATCTGCAGCACGCTGCCCACGGTGAGGTAGTTGACGATGTCTTCGCGGAGCATGCGCAGCTGGCCCGTGTAGGCGCAGCTCAGGACGCTCTCGAACGCCAGCGGGTCCATGACGGCAGGGATGGAGACGGTGGACATGTTCTTCAAGAGCACCTGGTGGGGTTGAAGAGACAGTTAATGATGGCTGGCGACGTCCCAATGCACAGAATCAAAGTTATCGATGTCAACTCTCACTTCAGTGCAGCAAGTTGCATAGTGCAATAGGCCTTGGACGAAAACCATCTACATGAGACACTATCAGAGTTAAACTAAGTCCAGTCTGGCTATGCAACGCGCCAGCAAGCAGAACAAGACACACACCTGGTCATGAAAGTAGGGTGAGGATGCAGCTAGCACGCAGCGGTGGGCGTTGAACACCTTCCCCTGGACCTGGATGGAGAGGTCACAGAGCTGGCCCTCCTCACGCTGCCGGTTCAGGCTGTCCAGTACAGACGCCTGGGAGCTGGGGAAGCACACCTGAACCACCGAGCCAGAGGGAGCACCTAAGCTGCTGCTGCTACAGCCCTGCCCCATTGACAGAGAATGCATCTAGGCTTTTGAAGAGATGGAAAGTTAAGTTTGTGACAGAATAAATCAGAGGACACATTATATGAAGTGGTGGATGAATGGTGTATATCCTTTCATTTACCTACAAGTAGGCAACAGTTTTCCTGAGATGAACCCTTTATTAGTGCCTATTAATACCTACCACAATAAATTGTACAACCACATTCCCGAAACAGTAATATGAAATTGCTCTAGGTGGCCACTCAACCAAAAGACTCCTTTAATGTAAGCTAAGCTTTACAAATCATAACCGATTCTTTATTATAATTGACTCAAATTTCTCTGAATGACAGACACCACCTTTTTGTTGGGGAAATGTTACAGCCTACAGATTGGTTCTATAAATCAAAGAAACTGTCAGTAACCAATTAATAAACGTAGTCTCTATTCTGTCACATGCATAGCAAAATAACAGATTGCAATGCAATTAGTTAGCTAGGTTAGCACAGGCTTGCATTCAATCAATTCTAACCAGCTAGCATTTGTAGCCAATCTAGCTAGCTAGTAGCTACAAGCTGGTAGCTACAAGCTGGTGTGTAAGCAGTCTGCGCCGGTGGACATGCGTTGAAAAGGCAGTGTTACAAAGCATAGGTAGTTTCAAGCTCTTAATCATGAGAGCATCATTTAGCTACAACTATAAACTGCCTTCAATGTCTATCTACTGGTAACTAGCTCACGTTAGCTTGCTAAAATGTATCTAGCTAGCAAACTAAACACAACTTACCGTTTTAGAATGTGCACCTTTGAAACAACTATGAAAAGCCAGACTCTCTATCCCGGAAAGCTACCCTCTCTCCGTTGTTTACATATACATTTCCGAAGGTATGATTTGTTTCCCATCATGTTTTGCATACAACCCGTCATGCGCCGCCTTTGACGAAATGCCAGACATACAGACCAGACGACTAAAAAAGCAGCAGGGTTGTCTCGACTACCGACTAGACACTGGAGGTGGCATAGCAACTAAGCTAATACGACCTCTTGTGGCGTTTAGTGAAAGTGGTAAAAAAAAAAAAAAAAGTTAGTTAATTTAACCTGATGTATACTGGACAAAAATATAAACGCAACATGCAACAATTTCTAAGATTTTACCGAGTTACAGTTGTTGGGTTTTATTTTTCTCATAATTGGATTTGTATGTGATGAATACCTTGGAAGGAATGCATTGATGATTAAGCATGAAGGGTTTGTACTGTACTGATATAAATTGTTTCACCTAACAAGCTGTGATTAATGTGAGGAGCTGTTTTAGGGAGTAGGGGGAGATAAGAACTTGTGTCTCAAAATACTAGACCTCACTGCCTCTTTGTGATCTGTGAACCGTCCTTGAACGTAGGTACATAGAGTACAGTGGAACGGTGTCTTTTCGGTGCTGACTCTGCAGGTTATTATCATAGCAACTATGCCTGGCAACAAAAGGAGTGCCAAGGAGTTGAGACCAACCCCCGCGCCAACGGATTGGCTGAAATGGAGTCTGGACCACACTCAGTCCTTTGCTCTGGTTGGCCAACAGAAGAGGTGGAGGCTTTCTGTCAGAGTATTTGAGAAAGAATCTGTAAACAATAATTCTAGTTCTCTGTCGGCCCTGCGTGGTTTGTCAGTGAGCCCGTATACGAACTTTCATACTTATCATACATACATTTTGCATATAATAAATTTAGCTTGGATTGAATATCTCTTGATTTTTCTTATTCCAATACCAGATTTGAATTACGCAATTTACAACAATTGGTGACCTCCGACTGTGATCTGGTAGCGGAACTTCACTTCGCTGGAATTCACCCAGCCTATTGGACATCACTGTCATCGAACCGTGTTTCACAAATTGCCCGGGCTTCTATAAAGGTAAGCAAAACACCTATTGTAATATAACTGAAGTTTTGCACATTGGCTTTATCCAAATTAATTTTGTGAAGCACCTGTTTGATGTAAGTGAACCCTATTCTACTATAAATAACAATTACAGTATACTACTTCGATTTCATAATGTACTATGCAAATGTTTGATAATTGTGATGGTTAAACCCATGGGAAATAGAGGAGGCTGTGTGCCCAAATAGAGGAGGCTGTGTGCCCAAATAGAGGAGGCTGTGTGCCCAAATAGAGGAGGCTGTGTGCCCAAATAGAGGAGGCTGTGTGCCCAAATAGAGGAGGCTGTGTGCCCAAATAGAGGAGGCTGTGTGCCCAAATAGAGGAGGCTGTGTGCCCAAATAGAGGAGGCTGTGTGCCCAAATAGAGGAGGCTGTGTGCCCAAATAGAGGAGGCTGTGTGCCCAAATAGAGGAGGCTGTGTGCCCAAATAGAGGAGGCTGTGTGCCCAAATAGAGGAGGCTGTGTGCCCAAACAGAGGAGGCTGTGTGCCCAAATAGATTGTGTGTCGATTGTAAGTGTGTCATTTATGACTGTGTGACATATTTGACTGTGTGATAGGATTATGACTGTGTATTGTGAGTGAGCGTGATAACTGTGTACTATTTTTGCTGTGTGATAACTGTATACTACGTTTAACTGTGTAATAACTGTGTACCATTTTGGCTGAGAATACAAACAATATTTTAAAACAGTAAATAATGAGAATTACAATTAGGAAATAAAGTTTAAATTGTGCAAACGTTAACAAAAGACACCCATAGGAGGTACTTTAAATAAATAGGCAGTGCGACGCTATGGCACATATCAGTTCAGACTAAATATGACTAGGTTCAAAGGAGACACTTAAAATTCTTTAAGACAGGGGTGACGTATGCATGAGAGTGTGAATGATAAACCTGTATACCTTGATAGAAAACTAATTGGGAATCAAAGAGGTCTGTGCCTGTCCAAACTGTATAAATTTGGGGATAACTGTTGGGTTTGTGGTTGCTTAAACCATATAACCCGTTAATAACAATTAGGAACATAAAGCTAAAGTGATGAATGACTAGTGTGACTGAACTGAAACGTGTGAGCTGATATGATTGAACTGTGGCGTTTGACCCTGCAAAATACTGGTTAAACAATTAGACTGAAATAATTTGGTTTATCGTTTCAATATAAACATGCACCAACTTTAACTAATTAGGTGGGAATGATTTGATTTAAATAAATAGATTAAAATACTTTAAATAACGGCAGAATATTTGGAACACTAAAACGAAAAACAGCTCTTCAAAAAGCCTGCTCTCCTCAAAAGCTGAAGAGAGAGTTGCGAGGGGAGGGGCTGGAGAGAGCGAAACTGTGGCTTTTGGAGCGAGGAAAGACTGGGAGTTGGCTGGGAACACCACGGGGTGATTATTTGAGAGGTGCATGTGGGTTTCTGACGAGGGATGAGATGGGTGAGAAAGTAGAGAATATTTACATTTGCATTTTTGGTGATTTGGCAGACGCTCTTGTCCAGAGCGACTTGCAGGAGCGATTGGGGTTGAGTGCCTTGCTCGAGGGCACATCGGCAGATTTTTCGCCTGGTCGGCTCGGGGATTGGAACCGGCGACCTCTCGGTTGTTGGCGCGGCGCTACTGATCACTAAACTGCCTGCCGCCCCATATGAGTTTAAGGTTGTGGCGTTGTTTGATCATGTGATAAGGTTTAATTTGTAATCGGACCATAACTAAAGTGGTTGTAGAAGTAATGTATAGGTAGGGGAGAGCCAATAGGGGGCTCCATTGAACTATTATGGTTTATTTGGCATTTCAATGGCATAAGGTGAAATCTGTATGCATGAGGGGAATTCGATTATGTATTATTATAGTATTATGGACACTCCGTAATAAATAAACTGAACCAAACAAGACGTTACTACAGCAATAGAGAATAGTTAATGTTGTTACGTTAGTTCTTAAACCCGATGATAGAGGAAAATGCAGAACGCTGTTAGAGTGTGTTTTATTTAGGCTACTAGGGTGTTTGAGACGGAAGGGCTGGCTAGACGGGGGTGATGACGTGGTTGGATGTGCGACGTGAAAGTATTTACTTTGAGAGAATCGTAGATGGTGTGGAGTGACTGGCGATGTCCCTGGTTCGAACACAGGTAGGGACAGTAGACAAAGCTTTCGCAGTGGGGCTATATACCTAGATTACTATGTGAAAGGTTGAATTAGATAGCTTAAATAGAAGTATTCTAGAAAAGTCTATGAAAATATGTTATAGGGTTACCATGCGCTCTCCCCGAAGGAGCAAGGGGAGGGTGAGAGACAGTATAGTTCAGATGATAAGAATGTCATTAAGCGTATGCTGACCAACGATAGCAAGTATTTGTTTTATTAATTAGGGCATAATCAGAGAGAACAGTTAAATACATTGAATAGCGAACTGAAATGGGTTAGCGGGGAAATACAAGATAGATGGACCATTTTGAAACGATAATTTATTTTGGTTAGGATGAAAGTATGCATTGGCTGTTGTGCTGGGGAATGGCGCCAGCCTGTAGTGGGTTATGGATTTGTTACATAAACTTATATTTTGGACTGGGGTGATAAAATAGGCTACAATTGTAGCATAATCAGAAAAAAGACACAATTTAATGTGAATTAGTTATTACAATTGTTGTTGATAGTTGTTACGGTTATTATCATTGATCCAGTAATGATATAAGGATAGTAGAGGAAGGCAGGGGATTTAATCTCATTTAGGGAAGTTATATTAGGAAGAAAATACCATTAGCTGAGGGAACATTTGATGTAACCGTGATTGTATTGGCTAAAAACTCAAATATGACATTTACAGGGGGGACAGGAACAATAGAAGGGGAGAAATATTTTCCTAGGGGGTTGAACAGATAATTGATAATGGATCATTTGAGATGAGATCACATGTAACAGAGTTAGGGTAATCAATTAAATAATCATTGTATACTCGAGGAATTTTGAGTGGTTTTATAGATTAGTAATGAGGAATTAGATTGATACAAACAATTATTGATGGGTTAAGACTGGGGATAACCAGGAGAAAGAGATTAGCTCATCTCGTTGGAATGTTGCCAAGGGCTAGGGGAGCAGTAGTGAAGTTAGGCCGTATTTAGGTCATAAAAGTGAACTACCAAATTAAGGCCTGGCTATTTGTGGTTGTTTTTCAAATTGGGTTTTCAAATAAAAAACAACACACCTAGTATGATGTTTATAAAGCCTTGTTGTTTCAATTTTGGGGGGTTTTCAGCAGGTCAAGGGTGATAGGTCTTAGAGGAGCACACAGTGAATTTTATGGAGTTTTTTTAGCTTTTGGCTGAGTTTGGGGTATATATGATTTCTTATGAGAATGAATGTCATGAGGATTTAATGAACACTTGGGATAGCTAACATTTATGAAATATTTAGAATAATGGTAATGTTTAGTATACTATGGGATTAAACAGTTCGTTAAATGATTTCAATGGCCTCTGAACTCTGTTTTAACATTCTGGTGTTATTTTAATCATCCACACTAGTAAATTCTAAAGGCATGAGAGGAGGACTTTAAGATAGTTTATTTTACTAAGTTGAGGGTAATTTATAGTACAGTGAAAATTGTGAAGAAGATTATAATTTGGTAATAATATATTTGATTTGAACCATAAAATAACAGAAGAGAGAGTGGAGGAATGGCAATTGGATAATGAATTACCAATATTAACTAAAGTGATTGTTTAGATAGGTGGTAATATTGACACATGGCCAAATCATGTGTCAAAAAGGGGGATGGTTGGATTAAATATTAAATATATACGAAGGAGAGGACAAAATACTTAAAAACAAAAAAAAAACATGTATGATAGTTTATTAACCACACCTGTATGTCAGAGGTTTTGTGCCCCACAGGTGAACTAAAGGAGAAGGTGACCCACTCTATCTAACCAGGAGACTGAAGCAGGCCTGGCGGGAAGGGCCCTACCAAGTACTGCCTTTGCCAGCAGAACAGCTGAGAGATCCATCTGGGTGCATGTCACACACTGTAAAAAGGCAAAACCAGCTACACCTGACGAACAAACACAGAGTTAGGAGAAAGATCCGATAACCACAAGGGTCCGGGGGTTGGCTCCTTAACGAAGATTCCCTTACCCTGTCTGATCATCCCTGTGTGAGTTCGATAGAAGGTAAAGCAATGGGTTGGCCTCTGGCATCTGACATGTTCTCAGGGCAAGGGTGGGGATTCACAGGTCTCCCGACGGTAGGTAGCTGTCTGATTGTGGGGGCCATATTCCTAACACACACGGACCCTCCTGTTTCAGCCAGAAGTAGTAGTTAACCTAACACAAATTGAAAAGGCATAGGAGACAGCTAGACGTAGGGAAAGGGGAAATTCTAGAGTAAACCTCTCTGAGGGAGGTAGTGAGACCGGGGCTGTGGTAAAGATAGTGCAAAACTATAGACCTGGAGGAAGTAGTACAGGTGGAAACGGGGTATAGAAATCTTAACCTGTGGTTGGAATGGATTCAGTATACGGCAAAAAACTATGTCTAAAGAGGACTGTTTTGCCTGTGGGACAGCCAAACCAGGGTTGACAACTACTCCGTTCCCCTTGACAGGCTTTGACTCTCTGTCAGGTTTATCCTCCATGCAAGCCCGATAACGGGGTCGTCCCGACCTGGGTTGCCTCAATTTGAAGTCACAGGGGATTCTAAATTGTTTTTCTAGTCTAATCTCTCCTCTTTGTTGCAGCAAGAGGATTATAGGAGCCAAAACCAGGCCCGTGCTGACATCTGATGGATGTGTGGTGATAACTGATTGTGAACTCACCTACATACGCAAACAATCAAACGTGTCAGAGACTGGTGAGTTGTCACATAGAAAGTAGGACCTCCTCCCGGGATCCTTTGATGAAAGGATATATATTGATGGGATCCACAATCAGATCGCAGCTGGGTTTGAATCAAGTATTTTCTGGTGGTCAACAATTAATAAAAATGTAGATTGGATAAATTATATTTAATATAACCAGCAAAATATTTATAAACCACACTCGTGATGCAATAAAGGGATTAGCTGAGCAGACAGCGGTAACTAGCTTAATGACATGGCAGAATAGAACAGCTTTAGATATGCTTTTGGCTGAGCGGGACGGGGTTTGTGTTCTGTTTGGATATATGTGCTGTACTTTCATCTCCAACAATATAGCACCGGACGGGCCCGTGACCAAAGCGCTTGAGTGACCATCACCACGCTGGCGAACGAACTGGTTGAGAACTCTGGTATTGATAGCTCCATAAACGGTTGGTTTGATAACATATTTGGTAAATGGAAAACTATTGTTGTGACTATTCTGGGTGAAGTTATAGCTTCTATGGGTATACTTGTTCTTTGTGGATGTTGTCTTATTTCCTGGCTGAGTGACTGGTTTGGTGAGTACTCTTCTATGGTGGTTACTGGATTTCTGACCCTAGTAATTGTGTTTTTGCTGTTAATGTGTTGTGCTGCTTGCATCGTCCCCTGTCTCAGGAGGTCAGTGGTAGGAGTGGTGCAGGCGTCAGGTATGATGCTGTTGTTACCGGCCCAGGATGATGCGGGTGACTCTGCTACTGACTCTGAGACCAAGCTGGATGATCCATGGTTTGCCTAGTAAAATACATACACGCATTTATTTTCAGTTCTTGCTCATTTATTACCTTATGTTTTTACTAACCACTGTGATTGTTTATTCTTCCTGATGTGAAGGTAAAGGATTCCTGGGTGGCTGGTAGCCAACTCAGTACATGTTAGGTGTAGTGGAGGAATAGAGGGTTACAATTATTCTTTTTTATTTTTTATTAACATTAAATGTTGTGATTTAAATACCATATTCTGTTATTCTTAAGGGTGATTATACTCTGTTTAGAGTGACACCATAAATGGTGTCAAAAGAGGGAATTCTAAAATTTCCCTTTAAAAATCTTTAATCACACCCTAGAGTTTTAATAATCTTGTGTTTTGTGTTCTATTAATCCTGTGTTTTATGCTTTATTAATCAAGTTAGCCATGTGAATGTTTGTCTTTCCTTATGTGATGGTTTGAACTTCTTTGATGACTGGTAACAGTTTGCAAGTTGGGTGTCGATGGAAGGACTGAAGGACTTTTATTATCAAATTGTCTATTAATAAAAGTGTTTATTTTTGTTTGTATTGTATTTTAATGAGTGACACCCTAGAGGGTGTCAAAAGAGGGAATTGTTGGGTTTTATTTTTCTCATAATTGGATTTGTATGTGATGAATACCTTGGAAGGAATGCATTGATGATTAAGCATGAAGGGTTTGTACTGTACTGATATAAATTGTTTCACCTAACAAGCTGTGATTAATGTGAGGAGCTGTTTTAGGGAGTAGGGGGAGATAAGAACTTGTGTCTCAAAATACTAGACCTCACTGCCTCTTTGTGATCTGTGAACCGTCCTTGAACGTAGGTACATAGAGTACAGTGGAACGGTGTCTTTTCGGTGCTGACTCTGCAGGTTATTATCATAGCAACTATGCCTGGCAACAAAAGGAGTGCCAAGGAGTTGAGACCAACCCCCGCGCCAACGGATTGGCTGAAATGGAGTCTGGACCACACTCAGTCCTTTGCTCTGGTTGGCCAACAGAAGAGGTGGAGGCTTTCTGTCAGAGTATTTGAGAAAGAATCTGTAAACAATAATTCTAGTTCTCTGTCGGCCCTGCGTGGTTTGTCAGTGAGCCCGTATACGAACTTTCATACTTATCATACATACATTTTGCATATAATAAATTTAGCTTGGATTGAATATCTCTTGATTTTTCTTATTCCAATACCAGATTTGAATTACGCAATTTACAACACAGTTCAAGGAAATCAGTCAAATAAATTCGTTAGGCCCTAAAACTATAGATTTCACATGCCTGGGAATACAGATATGCATCCGTTGGTCACAGATACCTTTAAAAAAAAAACAGGAGCTTGGATCATAAAATCCGTCAGTATCTGGTGTGACCATTTGCCTTATGCAGCATGACACATCTCCTATGCATAGACTTGATCAGGCTGTTGCTTGTGGCCTGTGGAACGTTATCCCACTCATCTTCAATGGTTGTGCGAAATTGCTGGATTTGGCGGGAACTGGAACACACTGTCGTACACGTCAATCCAGAGAATCCCAAACATGGTCTATGGGTGACATATCTGGTGAGCATGCAGGCCATGGAAGAACTGGGACATTTTTAGCGTTCAGGAATTGTGTACAGGGCAGTGGCGGCTCCTGAAAAAATTCTCAGGGGGGGCAATTTTTCTGATGATTTAGGTGACCTACACACATTTTTAAAAAGATATGTCCAGCAACAACATGAAGACAGGGGCAGCATATAAGTCAATACCAGAAGCATTTATTGACTGATCTCAAAAGTGTTGGCTTACAAAATCAAAATAAGTTATCACAGTAAAAATAATCAAGGGTGTTCTTTCACATTCCTCAACACTGCATAAACAATATGCATTTCCATAAACAAATGAAATATCAGCTGAAAATACAGCATCTTGGTATTTGTTCAGATTGCAGGATCAACAAGAGCTTTTACCACATTTTTTGCCTCATGGTTGAATTGGAAATATGTGCACCTGAGCATAATTCACAACAAGCAAGCAGGAGCTTTTGATAGAGGCTACTGAAAACATTGATGCAAGTTATTGGTAATAAGACATTTTTATAGACTTCCATATTCTGCCCTCTTGTATAGATTTGTGAAAATGAACAGTGATAGACATTTTGCCTGAAAACAGAATTTGAAAGTAATTTCTAGAAAAGGTAAACACAGCTATCTGTATGGCTTTGTAAAAATTAACAACCATATTCTGGCCAATTGTATAGATTTGTAAATATGAACAACCCTATTCTGGCCAATTGTATAGATTTGTAAAAATGAACATTGAGAAAGATCGAATGATATTGTTTAATCTTACCTTATGGCCTGCACACTGCTTGTGAAGCTGTCGAGGGCACGTTTGATAAAGACAGCATCGATGTCCTTCTTCTGTAGCTTCTGGTACAGAATGTCGACGTGGGGCATGATTTTGTGAAAAAGCCGCAGGAAAAAAATAACATCTTCATCATGTAGCCAGATGCCTCTCTCACGGTGGGCTGGTCAAATGAACCCAATGAACCCGTCCGAATGGCTTCAAAACATTCTATGAGGTCGTCTCGATTCTCGTAGACAGTTTTCACGACTCTGCTTAGTAGAAACCTGTTGAATTATTACATTTGGTCTGGGAGGTCCTAATTGTTTCGTTGCCAATTTATCTTGATTTGTTCGCCGACAAAAAGGAACTTCTTTCAAAGAGACAATCGAATTGCACTGAAGGCTATCCATTTTGACAGTAATAGTGAATTGATTGATGAGGCTACCCGCTCTTTTCTTAGTTACGTTCATGGTTATGTTACGTATGACGAAAGCGCGTAAGTGCAAGCCCTCAGAAACCCATAGAGATTGCATTGAAAGCTCTGATATTTGAAAAAAATTGATTTTACATTAGAGGCTATGAGAGACTTCTGGGCGATTTTCAACCTGACTGAAATCGCCCCAAAACGGGCGGGGACATTTGAAGCACGACTTTAGCCTGATTGGACATTTAGTGGCAGATCAGACGTCTAGATTAGAACACTGATAACTACTGTTGCCGTGATATAATTGATTAGAAAAAAAATCCCTTCCTTTTCCCGTTTGGCAGTGCGTCGCCCATATCGCCCTAATGAACACACCGCCCCTGGTACAGGGGCTGTGCATTATCATGCTGAAACATGAGGTGATAGCGGCAGATGAATGGCAAGACAATGGGCCTCAGGATTTGATGCATTCAAATTGCCATCAATAAAATGCTATTATGTTTGTTGTCCATAGTTTATGCCTGCCCATACCATAACCCCACCACCACGGGGCACTCTGTTCACAACATTGACATCAGCAAACCACTTGCCCACATGACCTGGCCGGTTGGATGTACTGCCAAATTCTCTAAAACGATGTTGGAGGTGGCTTATGATAGAGAAATGAAAAATAAATTCCCTGGCAACAGCTCTGGTGGACATTGCTGCAGTCAACATGCCAATTGCATGCTGCCTCAAAACGAGATATCTGTGGCATTGTGTTGTGTGACAAAACTACATATTTTAGAGTGGCCTTTTATTGTACCCAGCACAAGGTGCACCTGTGTAATGATCATGCTGTTTAGTCAGCTTCTTGAGATGCCAAACCTGTCAGGTGGATGGATTATCTTGGCGAAGTAGAAATGCTCACTAAGAGGGATGTAAACAAATTTGTACACAAACATTTGAGAGAAATAAGCTTTTTTGTGCATATGGAACAATTCGAGGATCTTTTATTTCAGCTCATGAAACATGGGACCTACACTTTACATGTTGCGTTTGTATTTTTGTTGTGTATATAATGGGATGCACATATCTCTGCGCTAGGCGGGAAGGCAGGCGACAAGCTTAGGTCTGCATATTAAACCCATAGAAACGCATTGGGCTTATTCTGAACGTATTTAGGGGCATCGCCTCTTCCTCTCTGATTAAATTGTATTCCAGCTTAACCTCTGCAACAGATCTGGAATACAACATTATCAGACCAAATAACCTCTCTCTTTAGCAGGGGCGATTTTAGCATGTAAATCTTGGTGGGGCAAACAATTGTAAAAAATAAGATAAAAAAATATGCATGCCAGCAAACCCACAACACAACACTAAACAATACATTCATTACACTATAACGGTGACAAACGGTGCCCACATAAAGCTGTACCAACAGCAGAGCTTTCTTTTCAGCACCATGGAGTGAATCCTTACCACTGCTACACCTGGCTATCAGCGGAGCCTTGTCTGACAGCGAAACAGTTCATTCAGCCTCATTTACTGCCTTTTTGAAAAACATAGCTGATATGGCTGACTTGCTTAAAATGTGGTTTTAACTGACAATTGAGATGTACAAACTATGGCATAAGGGAACGACGAGCGGATAAGAGGCAATCCATAATTTAGCTTAAGACATTCATGAGCGAGCTAGGACTGATGTAGTCAATAACTAAATGTATTTGTTCAGCACTTTTGAAATGTACAGCGACAGAATTCAGAACACGGGCCGTTCTTACAGTATTCTCCCTGTACACAAAGTCAGAACCGTAGGATAAATAAAGGGGGCATATAAGCAGACAATGAAAGCTCTTACAATATTCGATGATTACATTTCTCTAAAACAGGCTATGGGCTACATGTGCACCACCAAGTCAGAACAGTAGGCTAAGTTATGAGGGAGGAAAGGGACCAAATTATTAGGGTGAGGCACATGGGCTACTAACAGCTTACTACACAACATACACTTCGTATTACTTTCTTAGCTACAGTATACATATCTCCCTGGCATATTACATCATTTATGCAGCAGAATACAATACATTTTTGGACTCACCTTGTTGTGCTGTGCTCACTTGAACAGGAAGGTGGCACGGCGGTCCTTCTTGTGGGCTCTAGAAAGAGGCCCGAAATCCCGACTTAGAATTCAGAGTTGGATGACCGCTCAATTATTTTCCGTATTTTCCCAGTCGGAGCGAGTTTTATCTGAGTTTCCAGTTGTTTTGAACGCGGCAGAAGTCATGCTGGATTGGCAGCAACGTAGTGACCCCTACGCTCCGTATTTTCTGCTGGCTGCCCCACCACCACACAAAGCACTCAGCTAGGCTGAAACACCTGCATTTTGAAGCTGCCTTACTCAAGAAAGCAAAAAAGAGACCATGTTTGTATACAGCTTTATTAACTCAAATGATTTTTAAAAAATACTTAAACAAAACATTTCAGCAAATGGTGGGTAAATTGTTGGGCAAACTAAAAAGGTGGGTAAACTGGGTTTACCCTACACTACAGAAAACATCCATCTCTCAGATTAAGTACAAGACAAACAACTTAAAAAATGAGCTTTTATTGATTGTTGTACATTGATCCAATTGATTAAAAAAGAATAATATAAAATGAAGCCACCAATAAAAAGGCATACGTTGAAAAATCTCAATGTATAGACACCACAGTCAATTTACATTTCCCCTTACAGGATGCACATTTACTTCCGGTTAGCTGATGCTGTGCCAATAACACAATCATTCACCTGCAACAGAATAAATAAACAGTTACAAATATGCCATTGTTATTTCAGATATTTAAACAAAATATGCACAGCATATGAACATGTTCCTGAGTGAATTGAATGTGGTGTTAAAAAAAATTAAATAGTGTGAGGCCACTCTGACCTTGCTGGCAAAACGCAGAGAGTTCAGGGTCTCCGGGAAGCTGTCTGCCTCTGGGGAAATGTTGACAAACATCAAGCTAGAAGAGCAGAGACAAAATGTTACATACTTTGATCCGCTAATCACAACCCCAAGCTTAAAATAACAGTCCATTAACAAGACTAATCTGCTCACAAATTCCATTTAAACTCATAACCCAACTTCAACTTACGTCTTGCTGTTTCCTCCGAGGCAGCTTTGGAGAAGGTAAGTCAGCTTTGAGTTTCTGTACGGGATAAAGCTCTCCTGGAATACAGACAAAGAGTGGGAGGGTAAGT
Source organism: Coregonus lavaretus (assembly GCF_964263955.1). Taxonomy (NCBI): domain Eukaryota; kingdom Metazoa; phylum Chordata; class Actinopteri; order Salmoniformes; family Salmonidae; genus Coregonus; species Coregonus lavaretus. The sequence continues at coordinate 25,818,389 of NC_139990.1, forward strand.
GAACGCAATCAAGCTATAACTTACAAAGCACCCGTAACGCCATAAACAAGCCACTAGCCTAGAGGCATTGGTCTGCAAACATATACCTTATTGGCCAGGGCGGCAATAACAATCCCAAGGTTGGTCAACGAGCCGTTGATGGCTGTCATCTCCTTGAAGCGGTCCCCTTGGGATTGGCTCTTCTGCACCCGCTCGCTGCCAGCCAGGTCCACCAAACACAGAGAGGCTGCAGACAGACACAGAAACAGTCAGGATTCTCATACCAGAATGCAGGTCAGACAACAGGATTATTATTTGTTCTCATTTAACATCTCAGCCTTTGTGTAGTTGCAGATGTACAAAACGCAGACATTTGCACTTGACATCTCTCCCAGAGTTCTCGCCCCCAATGTCAAGCTGGAACACCGAGTGCGAGCGGGAGGAGTGGTCGTTCATGTTGGTCCGGGCTGTGGATCGGTTCTGGTTGGCCAGTGCGATCAGGTTGCAGACCTGGATGGACAATTGGTAAAAATGGACCCATTAGATTAGCCTATAGAATAGGGGATACTTTATTGCAGAGGGATTTGAACCACCACTACAGGTTTATCAGACAACTGCTCTACCTCCCTGTGTTTGACATGTAGGACAATTCAGGTCCTAAATGGGCAACAAAAAAACAAAAAAAAGAGGCTACTTCGCATCATTCCTTTACTGTAGCACTATTGAGGTAATTATTATGCATTTACTGGTATGCATTTGTACATACCTATACTTCAATTCTACACAATTCGCTATGTCTATGGATAAGTGCCATCCAAATTACTTAAAGGTCGACTCAGCGAAACGATGTTGCCTCAAGCAGCACCGCAGATATTGCAATGAGCGAGATGCACAACTTTGCTTTCACACAGTATCTGTGCATGTGCACGGGTTCGCTTCACGCTTTTACGACGTGGTAGCCACGGGACCAAAACAGCGCATCATCACTCTTAGTTGCGGAAATTTACCTACTAGGCAGTTTATTTTCTGCATCTACGTCATATCGCTGAGTCTACCTTTAAATCTAAAATGTACAAATAAAATGAAAGTCTAACAGTCAAATTTAGGATAAAATGAGTGTGGAAATGCCCACCTCATCCTCAGAGTTGACCTTCTGGTAGGTCAGATTGGTGACAGTGATCTCGTTGTTGGTGCTTTTGCGAATCTCATGCTCCGGTCTCTTGTTGGCCTTGCCAGTGTAGAGGAGATCACGCAGAGTTTCGTTGTAGATCTCAACGAAACTGGCAGTAAATGTAAACTGGGGGGGGGGGAAATTGCCGAAATCCAGTCAAAAAAAGGTTGATGTTGCAAGTACCATGCATTTACACCAGCTTTAACTCATTCCACTTAAATAACAAATGGGAAATATACAGTATAATCGGATCTGAAAACCAGAAATACATAGATACAGTAAATGTCAAATCAACGAGTTCAAATTCCCTGTTCACTATAATAGAAATGTTCAGCTACCACTCATACTGATGAAAACCAATGACGTCATCAGTACCTGCCATCCCTGCTCCCGCAGTTTCTTGGAGGCCTGGAAGATCTGCTGAACGGCCCGGGGTATGACCCCACGCATGTCCTCCATCTCACCACCCTCCATGGTGTAGGTTTTGCCACTGCCTGTCTGGCCGTAAGCGAAGCAGCAGACGTTGTAGCCGTCCAGGGCTGACTGCACCAGGAGGGAGATCTCCTCAAACACATCCTTCTGTGGGATGGAGGGCCCAAACACCCGGTCAAAGCTGAAGTTGTAGCTCTTTTGGGTGTCTCCGGAGCGCCCTATGTGTGACTACGTGGGAATGGGGAAGTGATTATTTTTTTGCCGTCTTTGACACTTAAGATTAGAGGACCACACTGAAAAACATACAATTACCTAAACAATGACCCATTTCAAGATTGTGCTTCAGGTGTGTGATTGTTACCTCTTCAGTCTTGGCCAGTGTGAGAGCCTTGTTGTCGTGGGCCAGGAGCTGAATATGGTCAATCTGCCCGCCGGTCTGCAGGGGGCGCACTCTGCAGAAAACTCTGATGTTTCCCTATAGAAATAAGAGAGCGAGCGGTAAGTCTTCTTAGTTTGAGAAGAACATTGCAACTTTTTGTTCCTCTGTCATGAGCTGCAATGGACAGGGGCCTATCTAACAAGAACATACAGTATGTTTGAAGCAGAAATATAATAAAGAAAAAACTAATTCAATAGGCTCTAGATAATTTAATTTTATGCAATACAATCATATCTTCAGGGAATTGAGCATTCCCCCTACTGAAAGGCCCCCCTTGCCTTGAGCTCTTGGATTGCGTTGTGGAGCCCCCTGCGTTCCATCTCTCCACAGTGAATCTCATCTGTCTGGCGGGCCACAGTCTCCTCCAAGTTGCGGACCACGTCCTGGGTCTCCCTCAGGGTGGTCTGGCAACGGGAGAGAGTGGAGGCCTGCACAGAGAGCTGGGTCTGGTAGAAAGAGATAAGTCAGACACTGATGCACTTAAAACCAAAATCTTGGGCTGCAATGGGGGCTGGTGACGAGCCGTAATGGCAGTGGGTTTGAATGAGGCTGGACCAAAGGGCTATGCCAGACTTCCTTAGATATTACTGACCAAGGAGCAGAGGCACGTTAGAAAACCAGCCTGCCTCATTCAATACAGCTATACACCATTCATCTCATGTCACAGCAGTCAAGGTGATCCGTTGTCACAATGAGTAAGCCTGCCTGCCATTTCACTTGTGGGAGAACATGTTCTACCTTCACACTGTGAAGCTCAGCCTCCAAACTCTCCCTCAAGCCCAGAAGAACTTTGTGCTCGTCGGTGAGGTTGCATAAGGTCTTCTCCAGGGAGGCCTTCTCACTGGACACAATGGCCAGCTGCTCTTTGACACCAGACAGGGCAGCCAGCTCCAGCTCATACTGGCTGCAACACAGTAAAACTGGGTAAGATTGGCAAACACCAGAAGGACCAAAAGTTATTATTACAGTACTACTGGCTAAATGCATGCATAAAGTTATGACTAGTTTAGGACTCAAGAAAGGCAAGAAATCATGTCAGCTATAGGCCCACTTGTTTTGCTAAATCAATGATTTCCTTTGACGTTCCTTATGCAAAATAAGTCACTCTTTCCTGTGGTTACAATGCCCTTTCCCATGACACTACACCTATTTTCACATAATGGTCAACCCTATGCATGTTCCTTGGCACTCTGTACCTGAGCTGTGTGTGGAGTTCTTGTAGGTCTGAAGTCATCTGTGCTTCCTTCTGTCTGCTTTTAGCTACAGACTCCTTCAGACTCTCGTTCTCCTGGGCCACCGTTTTGACTTTGCTCTGGTAGTTAGAAATCTTGCCCTCCATGTCGGTAACTTTTCCCTTCAGGTCCCATGCAGGCCGTCGTGAACCCCCAACAGCTGCTGTTGGTGCTAGGGAAACACATTCAACACCCTCATGTCTTAAGATATGGAAGATAATCTTTATGGATACAATATACAGAAAATGTGATTAAGGAAGGACCATGTGAAAAAAAAGGGACTAGGGTACCTACCTGCTTTAGTGACAGAGGCAATGGGCGGCTTCTGAAAACCTATTCGGGGTAAAAAAGTCAGACAACATTGTGAAGAAATATTACCAAACAAGACAGACTTACAAGGCTAGCTATTAATATCACATATATACATCTCTCATGACACAGCATCTCACCTCTAGAGGGACCAGCAGCTATAGTGGCTGCTCCTGTAGGCCGAATCAGTTTGGCTGCTAAGAGAAGAGATACACATACTGGTAATACAGAAAGACAGTGCTAAAACTATTAAAAACAAGAGGTGATGACATTGCCCAACCAGTCGTTGAAGTGTTTGAGGACACTCACCAACAGCTCGCTTGGGTGGAAGGGGCCTCTTTGTTCCTGTCACACTTGCTGCATGTCTCATCTTTGGGTCGGAATCAATCCTTCTCATCTTTTTCTAAAGGAGAAAAACACATTTACTACTGGCAATTAAGGACATATTGGAAACAGAAGAACACGTCTAACTTGTGTTTGTGGTGCATTTCTAAAGGAATTGAACATGTTCATCAGTGTCTGTATTAGTTTTGCAAAAGGTTTTTACACACCTGAGCAGGTTGATGGTCTGAGCAGGAGTTTATACTCTCACTGCTGCTGTTGCTAGTGGAGAGGACTCTTTTACCAGACATGACTGGTAGTCGGGAGGTGTTCTGCAGAGGTTAGTGAAGGAAAAATCATCTAACGTTACAAAGTGATAAGAGAGTGTGCAAAGCTGTCATCAAGGCAAAGGGTGGCTATTTGAAGAATCTCAAATATAACATATATTTTGATTGGTTTAACACTTTTTGGGTTACTACATGATTCCATGTGTTATTTCATAGTTTTGATGTATTACCTATTATTATACAATGTAAAAAAAAAATAGTAAAAAAATAAAGAAAAACCATTGAATGAGTAGGTGTGTCAACTTTTGACTGATAACGTTAGTGTATATCGAAGTCCCACTCACCTCCTTATTCATATGGCTTAAATGTGTACCTGAAACAGAGGGAGCACCATGTAACGTTAACCACAAATCAATCAATGGGATGACATAGGGCTAGCTATAAATAAACCAGCATTGGCCAGTTAACATTAGTAAGCCAAGTGAAGTGGAATGGTGGGTAGAATTAAACCGCAACTTTGTAAAGATTGTAGCTAGAAATCCATGCTTTAGTTGTGTGAATAAACCAATAGCAAGTTGGCAGGGGTGTAACTCAAATTAACTGGCTTAGCTAACTAAAGTTAACTAGCTACTGTACTGTTAACTATCCAACCAACCTAACTAGGTAACGTTAGTTAACACACACCCAGCAAGTTGAGGGAACGGTAAAGCCATAGCAGGAAAAAACAAATTCAAACAGCCGTTCATTTTAACCACTCTTCGTGATTACAACCATATAAACAATACATTTTAGTTTAGCATTATTTACTTACCAATACGCGCATTCACACTGGTTTTGCTGCAGACACAACAGCCGTTTGAATTTCAAATTGAAACGTTTTGGTGGCGCGTTACACCGTCCAAGGTAATTGGTTGACCTTAGACCAATCGCGTTATAGGAAACACAATCCCGCCTTCTTTTTGCCTTACTACCCAATCAAATTTAAATTATAGTCATTTGGGGGATGGCCAATATTCCGCAATTCTATCATTGAGAAACATTGATCACTGGTGGGGATCAATGAAATTAAATATGATATCGAATATAGAATAGAAATATAGCTCGGAATCATCAGCGTGGCTCTATAAAATAACAATATTTAGTTAAATATGAGCAAATTGAATATGAAACTTGAGTCAGATACAGTCAAGATGCAGCTGAGAGAAAACAAAAACAAACAAATTGAATTATTATGTAAACCATTTTTTCTTCTCTGTTTGAATTCATTAAAATCTAGCTTTTCCCCGATAAATATTTCCACAACACATTGCCAAATTGTTTGATTTTTGATGAATTATTATGATGATGATTACAATTATTATTATTAATATTATTATTATTATTATTATTATTATTATTATTATGTTATGGATTAAATACATAAATTATATACATTTTCACATTCATTAAAACCTACTGTTCCTAAAATACATTGTTCTCTCATCATATACTGTTCCCTGTCAAATACTGTTCACCCATAATGTTCCCCCATCAGATACTATTGTTTATGATACCCCGTAAACCCCATAACAACTTTTCACTTCCTATCACATTCTTTTTCGAGCTGTTGTTAGGGAGCTATAACAGGCCTCAAAGACCAGCTGGGTCCTAACTAGGTAACGTTAGTTAACACACACCCAGCAAGTTGAGGGAACGGTAAAGCCATAGCAGGAAAAACATTCACTACAATATAATGGGGGAACAATATCTGATGGAGCTTCATTTCTTTAAAAAAATGTATTGCACCTTGCTGGAAATTGGACCCAGGGACCCAGTTTGGGAACCCCTTTCTTTGCCTGTACTGTGGCATACCTGTATCAGCCATCATTGATAGTTGAAGGCTACCAACAATAACAAGTACATTCCATATCATCATAAATCCATCTAAATAATCATATAATATATGGTCATATTAATTTAAATAGTTCTGTACAGGTCCCCAAAGACCGGAAATCAATTTCTCGGCACCGGAAGTATAGAGCGGAGCAGACCCACAGGAGGGGCAAAGAAAAAAAATCGAGGAAAAAAAAAACGGAGAATCTGAGGGTTCGGGCGGATTTAGACTGAGTTTCCGAACTGTCCCGAACCGAGGGAGCCCCGGGGTTGAGAGGGAATCGCCAACACCGGTAATTAACATCGAGTTATTACTCAACCGTTAATTATTTCTGTGTGACAGAGCAACTCATATGAGCTGCTACTCCACTCTGTCTGGACAGCCGGAAGTCTGCATGAAACTGCGTCTCGCACAGGGGCATTGGCGTCGACGTTTTTTTCTCTGTTTTTTTTTTTTATTCTCTCAGTGTGACGGAACACGGAGAGGGATGGAGGTGTAGGGGTTGTGACATTGTTGTTTTCAAGCGGAAGTGTATTTGTTTATTGTCGACTTAAAAATAGGCCGCATAGTAGCAAGCTAGCTAACAAAAGCTGAAATTAATGGAGGCAAGTTAGCTACTGTAGCTAGCTAATCTCAAGGAGCTAGCTAGCTTATATTTAGCTAGCTAGCTCAGATTTCACTCCTCTGTTGTTGCTAGCTAATTAACTAGCTAACATCAATAGCAGTCTATCAAGCTTGCCACCAGCCATTTAGCTAAAAGAAAGGGTAGACGAGTGTTTTCTTGTAGGTAGTTGTGGCTATCCCATTGCCTGGCATGCTGTCTTATGTGTGCCCTGGCCTGGGATAGGAAATACTATAACTTAACATAACTCAATATTCCCCATCAGAATGCTTAGCAGACACCTCTCTGTTGCTGGTGTATTGAATTACAAAGCTACAATAAATAACTTCCCCGTTATACACCTAGCCGGATGGTTTTCAATGACAGACTTGCCATTGTTCCTTGCTATTTAGAGTGCCCACTCCAGTCATGTAGCTCAGTGAGAGAAGCTAGCTAGTAGGTTCCCGGGAGTTGCATGGCATTTTAAATATTTCAGCTAAATATTCTATTATGCATTCAATACAATGTATCCATACTTATTTGTTGTTATGATCTCATCTGTAGACTGTGCTAGAAGTTATAAGTAGCCATTGATGAAACATTCTTTCTGTACACTCCCACTACTGCGCTCTGCATGCACGTATTTGTACGTATTTGTATGTGAACAGTAACATTTACAATCCTGACCAACAGCAACACTCTCTGTCCGGGGGCCATGGAGACTTGCAATCAATATGGCTCACTCCTCTCTATCTTAGTTAAATCTATTGGCAGTGGGCAAAATGCATGCCAGTGACGAAAACAGTGTTAGCTCAGCATTTGTATTGTTCAACGTTCCCCATTCCCTTGAGCAAAACTAATTTATTTAACTCAACTTCTTGGATATGCTTAGCAGTTGCGAGAGACCAAGAACTTTGGCCAGACATCAGTTGAGATGGGCATGGTCTCATTTCAACTGATGACGAAGATCGAGCAGGTGTTTATAAGTTATGTTGCTTTTCAATTACAGAAATAATGGAAGATTCCCATTTCAACTCATCATACTTTTGGTCTCCCGTTCCCACAGTACAAGGACAGGTAGAAACCTTATTACTGGACCTTATCTTGAAATGTACATGGTGGTGTCGCAAATAAAGACATAATACATGTTAGGTAGCACTATCAAATAATGAGCTTGCACCTTTTGGTGAGGATGGCAAAACATCAAATTCACTGTAATTTATGTGTAAGTAACAAAACAACGAGCCTCCCCAAATGATCACTTCTGCCCCCCCCTCTCTTCCACTTCCCTTATCAACCTCTACCACCTCTACTCATTTCCTTTTGGCATCTCAACCATTCTTTCTATTGCCTGTCTTTCTCTTTTCCACCCGTCCTTTCCTATCCACCTCCCCCCTCCACTATAGATTGAAAACGCCATGTTCCTGAACAAGATGAAGGAGCAGTTGGGTCCGGACAATAAGGGTTCTCCGTCGTTCCCTCACTCCTCGCACTATCCCACCGCCGTGCTCACCATGGACACGGGAGGCCGGGTGGTGCCCAAACAGGAAGGTGGAGGCGGTGGCGTCCAATTGAATGCCGTAGGCGGTCACCTGCACCAGCCGCACACCTCACAGAATATCACGGTGGTGCCTGTCCAGTCCACCGGCATCATGACGGCAGGTAAGTAAACAAGACACACTGCCAGTGTCAGTTTGTCTGGCTATCCTCTGTGGTTGTTCTATGTGTGTCTCCTCCCTGTTTCTGTCTGGCTGAATCATGTTATAGTGATGTCTCTCAAACGTTCTCACTATTTCATTGTGTGTGTAGTGTGTAATGTGTGCCTCAGCTCTCTCTGGGAGGGGTGTGGTGCAGTCAGGTCACCGTCTCTCTCTCCCTCTCAGCGGGGCTAGTGATAACCACTCCCCAAGGCACCCTGGTTTCTCAACCCACCTCCACACAATCTTTCGTGCCCGGACCCCCTGCCAACACCATGATAGTGTCCGCACTGCACCCCACAAACACAGGTAAAACCTCCACCCCATTCCCCCGTTCCCCAAAACCTGTTACCCCCCCCCCGCACTGTGATAGGTTGTGTGCCTGAGTGGCTTGCAAACCTGTCCTTGCTTATCAACAATCAAAGCAGACTCACTTTCACACACTCACATACAGACATACATTCATTTGAGCATTTATTTTTTATTTTATTTAATCCCATAGTTGATATGGGCTGACCCAGCAAGGGTGGCACCACCTTCTAGTCTTTTTTTATCACAAACTTCCATCCTCAACACTCACAGACATGCATTACACACACACAAACACACGGTAACACACACATTGCTGCTTGAGCTAACCCTGGCAACGCGCTGCCAGCAGCCAACTACTAACCCTTGACCGGATCCAACTCCCCCACCCTCTGCGGTGAGAGAGCGAGGGAGCGAGCCAGGTAGTGAGCTCCGTGTGTTGAGTGTGTTCTCCTCTTCTCTCGGTTTCTATCAGAGAGCAGCCAGCACTCCTCTCTCTACTTCTACAGCCACAGTGAGTACCCACCTCCGTCTCCCCTCCACCATGCCTCACCTAGTCCCCTACTTCCTCCCCATATGCCATCATCCATCCCTACTGCTTAGCAGCAACGCCCTGCAGCCTTAGCCCATGGCCAGTCCTGTGGTTGTGTTTACTTGCACTCTGAACTGTTTGAAGCCTGGTTTGGATGTGCAGTTGAGTTGCTTTTTAAATTACTTGTCTGTGTGGAGATACTGTAAGGCAGAGGTTCCCAAACCTTTTTAGCCCGCGACCCTATTTTGATCTAAATTGTTTTATTTATCAACGGCCAATGTTTACTTTTTTAATTGGGGCTATGACAGTCTATAACAAATCAGTCTGACAGTACTTTTGACAGTATTTCAATCTGAAGGAAGTATCGTTTGAAATGACTGAAATGCATCCGAAAGGTATTGGGAAGTTCAGAAGATCATCAAGCAATAATTTTGTATGATCTTCTGTGTAGAATTGATTATGTTTTTTTCCCCCAGTCTGATTTAGAGCCTGGTCCCGTCCTCTCTACTCTAATGAGTCCTGCGTGGCTTGTGGGCATTATAAAGGGAAACATAACACACACATCCACACATGTGGAGTCTTATCTTTCAGTGATGGGGTCATAATGTGTTGTAGCTTAAACCATTCAAAAGATAAAGCCACATTTGTAGGAAGAAAACAGAAACCACTCTGTTTAATACAACCGCATCTAGCGGCTACCAGAGGTTAGCACGACCCCATGTTCAAATCAGGCGACCCCACCGCAACCCCTAGTTTGGGAAACGCTGCTGAAAGCCCTGTTATAAGCTGCAAAGAAAATGTCTTTAAATGTGCAGGATGCTTGGATGTAGTGTTTTACTGAAGACTTTATTTAGATTTAAGCTCACACTATAAATTGCACAACATATTATGAAGATGATCAAATCTGTGACCTATTGATGGTTCAATAGAGTTATATTGACTGCAAAAACCCAATCTGAAAGTCAAAGAATATGATCTGATGCACCCCCACTAATGGTCCAAGGAAGTGATCTGGAGGACCAAGGGAGTGATCTGGAGGACCAAGGGAGTGATCTGGAGGACCAAGGGAGTGATCTGGAGGACCAAGGGAGTGATCTGGAGGACCAAGGGAGTGATCTGGAGGACCAAGGGAGTGATCTGGAGGACCAAGGGAGTGATCTGGAGGACCAAGGGAGTGATCTGGAGGACCAAGGGAGTGATCTGGAGGACCAAGGGAGTGATCTGGAGGACCAAGGGAGTGATCTGGAGGACCAAGGGAGTGATCTGGAGGACCAAGGGAGTGATCTGGAGGACCAAGGGAGTGATCTGGAGGACCAAGGGAGTGATCTGGAGTATGCCGCTGTTCTCTGGTGGTGCAATTTCATCCATGAATGTGATCATCCAAAAGTTGATGAAAATCATTGTCTTAACTTCCAAAACATACAAACGACAGTATCTGGCCCATTCAAAAAAGCTAAATCAAATTTTTTGTTTGTTATGTAGCTGTGCAACACTGTCCAATTAGGCAGTTGAGTGTAACCAATTATTTTTGCAGCGATGAAGTCTGTCAGGTGTTCCAGTATATGGGTGAAGAGATTAAAATGCCTTTGTGTTATGGGGTGATGTAGCACTCACACGTTGTTCCTTTCACCATTGCATACCAGGAGACACCGCTTTGGATGATACTCACCAAGCAGAGAGGCCCATGGGATATGTTGTGTGGTTTTTGGTCTGTTTTAATCAGAGCCTTATTCTTCTCCTCCGTTCTCTCCCCTTCCCTCCATCCCTTGTTTATGTCCCTGTTTCAGACAAGAAAGAGGATTTGGTCATCCCTGCTGTTGTCATGCCAACGCCTGGGAAGCGGGGCAGGAAGAAGAAGTCGATGATGCCGAGGGCTGGCGCCAACCTCCCCCCAGGAAGTGATGCGTTGATTCTGGCACACCTGGCTGCTGGGGGGCAGGTGATTGAGATATTAAGTGATGTCACATAAGAGCTAACATGCTGACTACCCGGGCATGCGCGTGCGTCCGCGTGCCGCATCGCGTACATGTTGATTTTGTCCATCCACACCAGACACGGTCAGGACACGCAGGTTGAAGTATCAAAACTAATTTGAGGACAGGTCGAAACACAAATGAAACATTCATGGACATTTAGCTAGCTAGCTTGCTGTTGCTGCTATTTTGTCCTGGGATATAAACATTAGGTTGTTATTTTACCTGAAATGTACAAGGTCCTTTTTGTTGCTGGATCTTTGTAGAATTTTGACCCATGTTGAGTGACACAAAATCATGTGTTCTCTACTCCAACAATCAATCCACAGATAAAAGGGGAAACCTAGTTAGTTTCTAGTAATTTCTCCTTGTTCAGTCTTCTTCTGTGGATTTTATATGGCTGTTGGCAACCGACTTTAAGGTGCATTACTACAACCGACTGGACTGGAGTGTGGACCTCGTTCATCTTTCAATCACCCATGTGGATATATGCCCCTAAAAATGGGAGAGGCGGGACTTGCGGCACGTCAAGCCTCTAAAATAGAAGCAAGTTCTATTTTAGCGCCTGGCTACGCAGACGATCGTTGACGCGCGCGAGCAGTTTGGATGAAATAATTGAATAACATGCATGTGTACATTTATTTTGCAACGCTCGCGCCCGCAACGCGGCCAGTGTGGTCAGCATGTAAGCCTCTACAGAAGTTATCTTCTGTATTACGTTGTGGTTAGATCACTGCATCTCCCCATTCAATCCAATCCATAATGATAAAATGTGTTAAGGCTACATATTGTAGTGTCATTACTTCAGGATTAGTGAAGCAAAGTGTTGATTATAAAAAACAACAACATTGTTTTGTGTTTGTTTATAGCACCACAATGCCGACCATTATGACTTATCAAATGATGAGGATGAGCATGGGAACAAAGATGGCACCAAATCATACAGGTAGATTACAGGCTTTGTGCTTACATACTTTTTACTCCTTAACTCTCACCATTTGCTACGCAAGTTAACCCTGTATTTTATTCCCCATTCAACATATCCTCATCTCTAAACAGCATATCTCTGTTTCTCTCCATTTCCACCATTTACCATTCTCTCTTACCCATCCTCCAGGTGCCGGATGTGTGCGGTGACGTTCTTCAGCAAGTCGGACATGCAGATCCATGCCAAGTCTCACACGGAGGCCAAGCCGCACAAGTGTCCCCACTGCTCCAAATCGTTCGCCAACTCCAGCTACCTGTCCCAGCATATCCGCATCCACAGCGGGGCCAAGCCCTACACCTGCTCCTTCTGCCAGAAAACATTCAGGCAGCTCAGTCACTTACAGCAGCACACACGGTACTGCTGCCTCCCCGGCGTGTGTGTGTGTGTGTGTGTGTGGTGGTTGATTTAAGGGAATAGGTGACTGCAGAATATAGATTGTCACTAGAATGGAGGATTGGTAGTAAAGACAGTCACTATCACTACAAATTCAGTGCTAGTGATACCAATGTACTTTTCTACATTTGGCTTTGAATTTGACCATTACAATATGAGTAACCACTCTGCATTAGATACATAGGGTTTTATTTTGACAAACCAAATGAGACAGTATTACTCCCAATAATACTGATTTCAAAAACTCTTATTGTACTACATCTATGACCGCAGGTTTAGAATAAACAAACCCAATATTTATATTTCTGGTGACGTGTGACAAAGCAGCACCGCCTTTTTTTCTCTGTCGAAATGTCACAGCTAGTGACCCTTTTTATAAGGAGAGTGGGTGCTGTTTGAAATGTTTTTTTGTTGCCAAGTGTATCTGCGTTGTTTACTGTCTTGGCGGCTATGGTTTTTATGTATGGTTTGCAGATTTCTTTGGGAATTCAAGATGCTTATGTTATTGATAAACAGAATCTGAGTACCGTATTTTCCGCACTATAAGGCGCACCGGAGTATAAGCCGCAGCAGCTAAATTGAATGATATTGAATGATGTGTACATATATAAGCCGCACTGGACTATAAGCCGCAGGTGTTTTAATGTTTAATTACCATATGTAAGGGTTCGTGCACAGAGGGGATTGTCGGGAAAGAGACAAACTGTCTCGCTCTCGTAATGTCTGTCTGTCTTGCTCTCGTACCACTCTCGGTTCCACTTTTACTTTTGCGCGCTACCTGTCTCACTCTTTTCCGGCCTCCAGCTTTTCATGCTGGAGCCCGCCGCTTAAAGGTGGGGGGCGCGGACCGGTCATAGAGCCCATAGAGTTAAAGTTGGTGGACTGTAACCTGTAAAATCCATAGATTTAGGAGGTCTTCTAGTGGCCGTTAGCTGTAAAAATCCATAGATTAGCCGCACCGTTATATAAGCCGCAGGGTCGAAAAATGGGAAAAAAGGCGCGGCTTATAGTCTGAAAATTATGGTAGTGTTGATGCGTTTGGTAAACTAGAAATAGTACAGGTTCAAGAATCGATCCCTGTGGAACACCACATTTGATCTGAAGGGTTAACTCCTTGACAGATTGCATTCTAACCTTTTTAGATAGCTGGAAAACCACAGCAAAGACTAATAAGTCACGTCCATCCTTGGGGAAAGGATGTCATTTTGGGTAAACTATCCCTGAAACAGCTTCATAATGTTAAACAATTATGTCATACAAGTGATCTGTACATTTAGCTATCCTACGACCACAACTTTCCATATTGATTTCTTCCTTTTCTTTCGCTGCCTTTCCATGACACTTTCAGTTCTATTTGTGCACCATCTCTTCAATCAGTCTTTGGTTTCTTGAATGTTTGAGTAATGAAATGAATGGCTTTTCCTTCCTCCCCCTCACCATTGTGTTGTTCACGCTTTGCTTTCTCTATTAGGCTACATATCCTCCCTCACATGCCCCTCTCAATGTTTAGCCTTAGGTTTCAAGATAAATACACAAGCTTGCCTTCACTCAAATTCTTTAGCAGTAGGCCTCTGTAGGATTACCACACAATATCGGTAGCACACGATAGGTGGAGAGACAGAGAGAGAGAGAGAGAGAAAGGAAAGGGGGACTGTGCCTGCTGTCTGTTTGCGTACTGTGTTTCGCAACTCAGACACAGCAACAACAAAAAAGTGCACACTGTCAATCCAACTGCGCTAAACTTGATTTGGAGTGATTTGATTTAATTATGATTTGATCTCCGGATCATTCGCCGCTGATTTGATACGTTATAAATCTCTCTCTCTCTTTTTCTCTCTCTCCATCTCCCCATCCCCTTGTTAGAAACCACACTGAGGGCAAACCGCACAAGTGTCCCCACTGCTCCAAATCGTTCGCCAACTCCAGCTACCTGGCCCAGCATATCCGCATCCACAGCGGGGCCAAGCCCTACACCTGCTCCTTCTGCCAGAAAACATTCAGGCAGCTCAGTCACTTACAGCAGCACCACAGGTAAACACTACTAAACAGGGACAGTGGGCAGTCACGTCAGCACACACCCTCTCTGCAGTCACGTCAGCACACACCCTCTCTGCAGTCACGTCAGCACACACCCTCTCTGCAGTCACGTCAGCACACACCCTCTCTGCAGTCACATCAGCACACACCCTCTCTGCAGTCACGTCAGCACACACCCTCTCTGCAGTCTCGTCAGCACACACCCTCTCTGCAGTCACGTCAGCACACACCCTCTCTGCAGTCACGTCAGCACACATCCTCTCTGCAGTCACGTCAGCACACACCCTCTCTGCAGTGTCGTCAGCACACACCCTCTCTGCAGTCACGTCAGCACACACACTCTCTGCAGTCACGTCAGCACACACCCTCTCTGCAGTCACGTCAGCACACACCCTCTCTGCAGTCACGTCAGCACACACCCTCTCTGCAGTCTCGTCAGCACACACCCTCTCTGCAGTCACGTCAGCACACACACTCTCTGCAGTCACGTCAGCACACACCCTCTCTGCAGTCACGTCAGCACACACCCTCTCTGCAGTCACGTCAGCACACACCCTCTCTGCAGTCTCGTCAGCACACACCCTCTCTGCAGTCACGTCAGCACACACACTCTCTGCAGTCACGTCAGCACACACCCTCTCTGCAGTCACGTCAGCACACACCCTCTCTGCAGTCACGTCAGCACACACCCTCTCTGCAGTCTCGTCAGCACACACCCTCTCTGCAGTCACGTCAGCACACACCCTCTCTGCAGTCACGTCATCACACACCCTCTCTGCAGTCACGTCAGCACACACCCTCTCTGCAGTCACGTCAGCACACACCCTCTCTGCAGTCACGTCAGCACACACCCTCTCTGCAGTCACGTCAGCACACACCCTCTCTGCAGTCACGTCAGCACACACCCTCTCTGCAATCACGTCATCACACACCCTCTCTGCAGTCACGTCAGCACACACCCTCTCTGCAGTCACGTCAGCACACACCCTCTCTGCAGTCACGTCAGCACACACCCTCTCTGCAGTCACGTCATCACACACCCTCTCTGCAGTCACATCAGCACACACCCTCTCTGCAGTCACGTCAGCATACACCCTCTCTGCAGTCACATCAGCACACACCCTCTCTGCAGTCATGTCAGCACACACCCTCTCTGCAGTCACGTCAGCATACACCCTCTCTGTTTCCATCTACTCCTTTCACTCATTGTCTCTCACATCCTCTTATCTTCTTGCTCAATTTCAAAACGACCCTAATCCCCACAGACTTCTTTAATTAAAAGTCTCATTAAAGTTGGCTACATTTTCTGGTGCGTCCCTCATGTCAGCATCGGTTTGGACATGAGGCTGTAGATAATTTTAGGCTTTTTATTTTTGTAGCCTACATGAAAAATAGATATGAATATTATTCCAATGTTGGCCTCTCCCATCCAATTCTAATCAGAGCAATTGTTTGATATTGGGATTTTTTTTATTTTTTTTGTCCATTCGGACAGTTTAAATATATATTCTTCTTGTCCGAATTTTTTTTAACAACCTTTCCCGGACAAGGGGACAAGCGTTAATGTCGAGCCCTGTTTTTGCTCATTCAATCATAGATCTGAAAGGACTGGTTGGATGTACCAGGAAGCAATATGGTGGAAACTCTATCTATGAAGGGACATCAAGAAATCTCTATGGATAGTTTGTTTGATTTGGGATTGGATGTCTCTCTTTCCATCGTTCCTGTCAGTTCCTTGGAGTGAGTGACACTGTAATGAAAGTAGTCAGTCTACTGGGGTTTGTGGGAGCTGTAGTTCATTACAGACTGTGTTTCACTTCCATAGGATCCACACTGGGGACCGACCTTACAAGTGTATCCATCCTGGCTGCGAGAAAGCATTTACTCAGCTTTCCAATTTACAGGTAGGCCTACTACATCTCAACATCCAATAGATCTCAATTTCATCTCAATTTCTATTTATTTGATTGTAAGTTTCACATAGCAAAACTTCACTTAGCTCTAAATGAATGACGTCAGTTAATAACAGAAGCGTAATGATATGATAACATCATAGTCACAGTAATCATAATGTATTAACTCTTTCATTGCTTCCCCCAGTCTCACCGCCGGCAGCACAACAAAGATAAGCCGTACAAGTGCCACAACTGTAACCGCGGTTACACAGACGCGGCCAGTCTGGAGGTGCACCTGTCCACTCACACGGTCAAACACGCCAAGCTCTACTCCTGTGGCCTGTGCAACCGCGCTTACACCTCGGTACGCCTGCCAGTCACCCTAAAACTCCTCCTTCTACCCTCCTCCTCAACGCCCCACCCCTTTAAAAGTGTCACACCCACTTTTGCTTTCTAGATGCAAGGCCTCAACTTGTGATGTTCAGCAATGTCATCATTTAGGGGAGGGGCTAGAGCATTGTGAGGGTGGAGACTAATTAATTGTATGTACTTCTTTCAGTAACTGCAGTATTAGATTACTTGAAGGACTACTTCAGGTACTGTAAGTTGGTTGGTAGTGAAAACAGTTGAACAACCAGTAGAAGAGTAGATTAACATGTACAAGTAGTAGTCTGGCTTGATGGTAACCGATAGGGTTGTATAGGACTGTAGAGGTAGGCTTTGGCTATGTAGTTAAAACCCCCCCCCCCCTATTTCCTCCCAGTCATTTGCATAGATTACATATTACTGAGTTTGTATGTAGGTGCTGCCAAGCCCTTGTGTTTTGTTCCCTAGACCCACTGCATGGTAAGTGTTCACTGCACTGTCTACCTCACTCACCCTCTTTCTCTCCTCTCCTCTCCTCCAGGAGACCTACCTGATGAAACACATGCGGAAGCACAACCCGGACCCCCTCACGGTGGCGGCTGCCGTCGCCGCCCAGCAGGCTCAGGGTCACACTCATGGAGGAGGGGGCAGGGGGAGGGGCCGTGGCAGAGGAGGCGGGGCAAACACAGGAGGAGGCGGTCCCGGAGGGGTGAGTCAGAACCAGGGTCAGAACCAGCCCCAGAACCCTCAGCAAGGCAGCTACCCGCAGACGGAGGGCGTGCCGTGCCCTTTCGACCTTCACCAGTACAAGACAGTGTCGGCCGGCGAGATCCAGTACAAGCCAGTCAGCGTCGCCGACCTGTCGGCCCATAAGGACCTCTGCCTCACCGTGTCCACCTCAGCCATCCAGGTGGAGCACATGAACTCATAGAGCGAGAGGATGGACAGAGGGGAGGATGGACGAGGGGAGAGGGAGGGAATGGAGGCTGGTGTCACTTTAAATGGGAGGATGGGCTCATCGTAATGGCTGGAATGGAATGAATGGAAAGGTGTCAAACACAGTGAACACATTAAATGTGTTTGATTCCAGCTATTTCAATGAGGCAGTCCTCCGATTTCTCCTCCCACCAGCCTCCACTGTAAAAACTACACTGCCTTGGGGTTGGCGAAGGAATGGGATGGAAGAATGAGGTTTGGAGAGGCAAGACCCAATCAGAGAATAAGGAAAGGAGGTTGGTGAAGGGACTACCTGAGATGAAGAGGAAACATGGGATATGTAGTCCAGTATTGAATGAAGAGATGACATATGAATGGTTCAAAGAATGCACTTAAAGGAGAAGACACCGAAAAGGGAGAGGGATATGAAAAGAGGGGGGGGGGGGGGGGGGGGGTCTGATATAAAGAAGGCACTTGATCAATGTTGTATTTTTTCGGTTTCTCATCGTTTCATTTATTTGTTGTATGTATTTTTCTACCAACAGTGGAGTGTGTTAACGAACGGCGTGGGAAAGCAAAAAGATTGTGCAAGGAAGGAAGTGAGTGAGGAGAAACATCTAGAAACAGAGCAGATTTTGTATTTAAGAATGATAATTTTCTATATTCCCAACTCATTTTTGCAAAGCAAGGGGCGTGGGGGAGAAAGGCATATCGTGTTGAAACAATGAAATGGCTGTCAGGTACTGTTAACTAGTTTTTGTTTTGTTTTTTTAAACCTTTCATACGGAATATTACTACCTTCATTATTCTTACTGTATCAATGTTATCGTTATTATCAATTGGAAGATACTGTAATCTATGTAGATATATATAGAAATGACTTTTTTTTATTCAAAAAAGGGAATGATGTACTTACTACTCTCTGCCTCGTTAAAGTAAAACAGAGATCTAAATGCATATGAAAAGGAAAACAAAAGAACTCCAAAAGTAACGAATCGTTGACGTGTATTTCTAACCCGTCCAATCACAGAGCTCTATTCTGCTCTGTATTTATTGGCCGGTTATCTTATGTATACTCCTTGTACTTCATTATGTGTCTTTTGAAATAACACAGTTCTCAATATTCGTATTAATGTTTTTATCGCTCCTAATACCGTTATTAACTACCCTTATGCTACACTTGCTGTATATGCATAGGACACATTCATCTGAAGAGACTGTTTCTCCTTGTAAGGACAAAGTGAGACAGTCGGAGATGACAAGCTTGCTGTCAGATTCTCCTTTTACTGCATGCAGACATGCTGTGGAAAGTCAGTTTGAAGGTATTGTATCAATGTACAGTACATAGGTAGATTATACATTAAAATAATAGAAATATTATGTTGTATGTTGGAATGGTTTGCTAGGTGATTGTGTTTGGGACACTAATTTGCCATACCCTGTGCCATGCCCATTTCATGACCTTCCCACACAAACACACACCAAAGAACACGAGGGTTGTGGTTTTGGAATC
Organism: Coregonus lavaretus; assembly: GCF_964263955.1. NCBI lineage: Eukaryota > Metazoa > Chordata > Actinopteri > Salmoniformes > Salmonidae > Coregonus > Coregonus lavaretus. The sequence goes on from NC_139990.1 coordinate 25,837,672, forward strand.
AAAGGAATTATGTATTTGATATAATGTAAGGGTATACATTTCCTACAAAATACAGATGTCTAAGGTTCTTCATGACACCAGTGCACAGCAATTGGAAAACAATGGAGGCACATTCCAATTTTGGCAAGTCCTCAAAAACAAAGTCAACAACACACTTCTAATATAACTCAAAGAAAATGAAATCAGTCCTGGATACACTACTTGCCATGGAATTCGTCCTATTCTTTTCATTAAATGTATATTAAGTCACTTTTCCCCAAGTTTTGTTTGGTGTTCACTGAAATAAGCTCAACATGCCATTTAAGAATATATAATAAGCAACTATTGGTATTATTTCTTGCTAAAACAAGGGACAACCATGAACATAGATGATATCCTGGTTAAAGTAAGATACAACACAGAAACATGGTAACATTGTGTTAGTAAGGATAAGGATGTTTGATTACTCTGATCTTATGATGCAACTCAATGTAACCCCAGGCCAGCAGCTGAGCTCAGAAGGTCCTTCATAAATTAAGATAAATGTGACAACTTGACATAAGAAAATCATATGTTTCAAATCAGCTTTTTATCTTTGCGTACAGAAACTGTTTCAAGCTAAATTGAACAAAAATCGTATAATACTTCACTAAAATGGGTAGAGTAGTGGCATTTCTACAATAATTACATCTAAAATATTCCCATATTTGGACCCTTTGGCCATATTTGGAACCTCTGGTTCAGTCCCTGGTTTGGTTACTGAGCTATAACAGTAGCACCTGGTATGGCTCATGCATTCAGGCTCCTGACAAATCATATAGAAAAAAACACACTTCAATATAATAAATCACATGCATGATCTCGTGTTTCACATAAACAAAACAAAACACATTTTAAATTAAATATAAAATTTAATACATTTCAGACTATTCGGTGTAACATCATCAGTTCATGAGAGGGAGCTTGTGTGGCGACGGCGAGGTAGAGGGTGACAGTGTGTGGGGATAAGGCAAGTTGGTTGTCAACCTCACTTCCTATACTGAGTCAGTCGTCTCACTAGACCCTACAATGCCATGAGACACACATGGCTAGCAAGCTATGCTCTCTGAATTATTTCCATTGAACATACTGATCTGAGGCATTGATTGAACCATAAGATAAGATAGTACTTTATTAATCCCCCAGAGAGGAAATTTGATTGTACCAGCCAATACATACAGTGATGAGGAATGACTGCTTGCCTTTCCTCTGGTGAAATGCAATGTCATGAAATATGTGCCATGTACTCAATACTTGTATATCATGCTATTATGTACTAGTAGTTACGTCTATTAGTAGTACAATACGGCACAGCTAGCTTTAGTTAGGGCTGCGAAAGGTTCTCAAATAGAAAAAACAACCTGCTTTCAGAATTTCTTCTTTATACATATGACACCTCTCTTTCTACTTCTGATGACAGTCACTTTTTTTCTAACCGAAAATTCCTCCTTTAATTAGTCATTAGCGCAGCTACCATTTCTGTTGATCTGAGGACCATCTTAATAATAACGTAGCTTCAATGCTAACAGTACATCTCAATTAACATCAATAGTACAACTTGACATTATGTAGTGTTAGGCAGAAGTGCAATAATTCCATGATTATAACGTCATATTACCATTTTGACAGCTATAGCAGAGCAGTAAACCAGTCCCCTAGCACTCTGGACAAAATTAATACAAGTTACATTTGTGAGAGCTGCTACATAATCTTCTTGACTAAAAGGTCCTTTCTAAAGACTATCGATTAAGGAGGATAATTCAGTGTGAGAGACGCAGAAAATACAACGAAAAAACAACATCAAAAACACGTAAGTTACGTGTTGTAACAGTGAATGTAGACACACATAAATGGTACACATTTCGCAGATAGAAATCCATAGAAAATTATAATATATAGAGAAACAAAGCTGAGTTGACTGGCCTATTCACACTACATCTCCCAAGACCCTTTGCAGGTATAGATTAGAATATTGGATACTTTGAATGGTTCATATTTTGTACATTCATTGTTACTCAAACATAGTACCAACAGAGCAATGAGATTTCTCTGAAACATGGATTTGGTCAGGTCACCTTTGCTTCTGATGAGTAAGACTGAGAATAAGAATACTGGGTGGAGGATTTGACTGTGCGTTTGACCAGTTAAGATGCACTTAGGGTTTTGCAGCAAGGCAGTGGACACAGGCAGTTATGAAGGAGGGAATCAAGGGCCAAATATACACACACAGAGGTGAAAGGTGAGACAAGCAGAGAAAGACACATGGAAAGATGAGGGGGTTGAGAGAAGGGTAGATACTAGATACAGTGCCCTCTCTAATTATTGGGACAGTTAAGCATTTTTCTTTTGGTTCTATACTTCAAAAGTTTGGATTTGAAATCAAACAATGACTGGGAGGTTAAAGTGCAGACTGTCAGCTTTAATTTGAGGGTATTTTCATATTGGGTGAACCTTTTAGAAATTACAGCACTTTTTGTACATAGTCCACCCATTTTAGGGGAGCAGAAGTATTGGGACAAATTCATTTATATGTGTATTAAAGTAGTAAAACGTTAAGTATTTGGTCCCATATTCGTAGCACGCAATGACTACATCAAGCTTGTGACTCAAATGTGTTGGATGCATTTACTGTTTGTTTTGGTTGTGAATAAATTGTGAATAATGATGAGTGAGAAAGTTACAGACGCACAAATATCATAACCCCCCCCACAAAAATGCTAACCTCCCCTGTTATTGTAATGGTAAGAGGTTAGCATGTCTTCGGGGTATGATATTTATGCGTCTGTAACTTTCTCACTCATTATTATTCAGAATTCATTCAGGATTATCCGTAATCATGGTAGCATCCACATTAATGTAGAAGTGTTTAGAAACATATTCTATTCTTATTTACAATAAAAGTGACTCCATAATGACACAATACATTATTTACTATTCATTTTGATTGGGCACAAAATAATCTGAAACACAACCAAAACAAACAGCAAATGCATTATTGGGTTCTAATTTGAAATACCTGCTATGCTAGAAGTGTATGGTTACATGTATGATGAATGTATATGGTGGGGTCAATGGAGGGTGGATAATAAGTAGGGGTCTGGAAAGTTACAAAGTAAGGGAAAAGGCAATCACTTGATTGCGGTCACTGATAAGGTTGGATAGCTGTGGATTAGTGAGGAATGGGGGCCGAGGTCAGGTCAGGTTAAATGAAGGGAGAAGGATCAGTTTTATTACACACATCACTTAACTTCCTGCCTAGCAACAAAGATGTAGTGTTTAGAGGTGCAAGGAGGAGACTCCGCCTAAAGGAGGGTATAAATACTTGTGCTGGTGGAAACATGTCTTTTGTCTTTTCAGCTGTTTGACCCAGTGGGTGAATAAACTTGGTTTGAGCTTTGACTAGCTTGATGTGGTCATTGTGTGCTATGAAAATGGGACCAAATACTCAACGTTTTACTACTTTAATACACATATAAGTAAATTTGTCCCAATACTTTTGGTCCCCTAAGTATGGGGGGACTATGTACAGAAAGTGCTGTAATTTCTAAACGCTTCACCCGATATGGATGAAAATACCCTCAAATTAATGCTGACAGTCTGATTTCAAATGCAACCTTTTGGAGTATAGAGCCAAATGAAGAAAAAATTATTCACTGTCCCAATAATTACGGAGGGCACTGTATGTTTTTGGTATAACATACTTGAGGAGAAAGGGTAAGGCTGTGATAGTAGGCAGGGGTGTGAAATAGGTCTGCCTGAGCACCGGAGCCTCTCCTCAGCCCATACGAGTTGTCACCTAGAGAATGGAAGGACAGGATGAGAGAGAGGGATTTGGAGAAAGAGAGAAAATGAAGTCTTAACATAGAACACCAACAGGAGCCGGGATTCACAAAGTAGGTTCAGTGAGTTAGCCAACTAGGTTTACTAACATTACTAACAATACTAACCGGAAATGTGCATGATATACTATCTTGTACTTGATGCTTACGGTGCCCATATTAACATTTAGCATTCTTTATAAACTGTAACATTTAGAGTTATACATGTACATGCGTGTTTGTCAACGTTATCTGGCAAGTTATTCATATATCCTATTCTGTGAAATATAACTCCGGATCAGGGGTGGCAGGTAGCCTAGTGGTTAGAGCGTTGGGCCAGTAACTGAAAGGTCGCTGGTTCAAATACCAGGCGGTGTACTACTATGGCTGACTCTGTAAAATAACAAATTTCACTGCACCTATCCGGTGTATGTGACAATAAAACTATTTTTTGGGGGGTAACCACTGGTTAATGAATTGGAGACCTACTGAGAATTTTGTTATTCAGACAAATAACAGTCCTCTAGTTATATAATACGTCACACATCGTTGGTTAGGCTGTTTCACCTGTGAGATGTTGACTCCCGTCAGTTTCTCCACTGTCGCTGGAAGGCGGGTCATGATGTCTAGCACCTCCCCTGTGAGCTTGGCCGCGCCCACCTCGGCGTCCCCGCTGGAAACCATGGTGATCTTCTGAGCCTGCGCCAGAGGCCTGCTGATCTCTTCCGCCATCTAGAGGAGAGCAGAGGAACATAGAGGTGTTCGTCCAGTTTCTCTGTCCTAAAGCTCACCCCAGTGACGAGTGATCAGAATATTGGACTCTATAATGATGTGTATTCTTGTATTCAAACTAACTTTATATGAGTTTTATGACTTTTTCATGCAAATCTTCAATTCAATGCATGATATACGCAATCTTTAAATGCGCTCATCTCAAATTAGGATTCTGTGTGTTTGAGCTCTATCTCATTGAAGGTTTTCTCACCAGTGGTAGTTGCTCCAGCAGCATGTCCACCATGGCTCCCTCCTTGTACTGCTGGAAGGCTTCGGCCTTCTTGGCCATCTGCTCTGCCTCGGCTCTCCCTTTCGCCTCCACAGCAAAGGCCTCCGCATCACCCTTCATCTGAGAGACAGAAGAACATTTTTGAAGGTTTTATTGTATTATGACAGTCATACTATGTTGTTACAGCTTCCTTGGGTGTGACTTATCGTAAGTTAACTGCAGGATTTAGTAGTATTGATTGAACAAGCTAAACGACTTGAGTGTGGTAAACATGGAATTCTATTACTATTAAAGTACTCTCTGCTTATACGAGTCACAGACACAAGAATTAACTGCTTTTAGGGGTAAAACAAGCTTGGAACAGTAACAGTCCTATAGTAACAATGTACTTTTGCTTTTCAGAATTTGTCTGGAACAATGTGATACTTATAGACACACTCACCCTAATGGACTCTGCCTCAGCCTCAGCCTCCATAATGAGCTGTGCACTGTGGGAAAAGAAACATATTTTGTTTGGCCTGTTAGGTGTACATTATAAAGTACATAGTACATACAGTATTCAGTATAGTTTGTATATTTGTTTGTTTGTCTGTCTCATACTCCATGGAATGCATTAATATCTAGTATATTTTCATTGTCTATGCAATACATGGTTCACAAAATACAATATATAATTTGTGAAAGGTCATTTGGAGACGTGTGGTCATTTGGAGACGTGTGGCTGGTACTAGGGTTGGGGCGATATTTGGGGAGATCTCTTCTACGATATGCTACTCCAAATATCGCAATATCCAATATAATCGTTTTACGCCGTTAATGACTAGATATTTCCAGACTGTGCAATTTTTGTGCTTATTTTACGATATTATATTCACATTCTAATTAAATAACCTTAGTATGGGAAAACAATAAGACTTATTTCATTCATTTAGACTTCATTTTCAACATATTGATACAGCCTAACTGATAAAACTGCACTGTTTTGATTTGAAATGTTCAAATAGAGTATAGGAGTGGAGGGGTGCGTCACTTGGAGGGGTGCGTCACTTGAGTGGGTTGAGTCACTAACGTGATCTTCCTGTCTGGTTTTGTGCTTTGGCAAAGTGGGTGGGGTTATATCCTGCCTGGTTGGCACTGTCCGGGGGTATCATCAGACGGGGCCACAGTGTCCACTGACCCCCCCTGTCTCAGCCTCCAGTATCTATGCTGCAATAGTCTATGTGCCAGTCTGTTATAGCTAGTGTAATTCCCCTGTCTTATCTGGTGTCCTGTGTGAATTTAAGTATGCTCCCTGTAATTCTCTTTCTCTCTCCCTCTCCTCCCGAAGGACCGGAGCCCTAGGACCATGCCTCAGGACTACCTGGCCTGATGACTCCTTGCTGTCCCCAGTCCACCTGGTCGTGCTGCTGCTCCAGTTTCAACTGTTCTGCCTGCGGCTATGGAACCCTGACCTGTTCACCGGACATGGTACCTTGTCCCGGACCTGCTGTTTTCGACTCTCCCTCTCTCTCTCCCCCTCGCTCTCTCTCTCTATCGTACCTGCTGTCTCGACCTCTGAATGCTCGGCTATGAAAAGCCAACTCACATTTACTCCTGAGGTGCTGACCTGTTGCACCCTCTACAACCACTGTGATTATTATTTGACCCTGCTGGTCATCTATTAACGTTTGAACATCTTGAAGAACAATCTGGCCTTAATGGCCATGTACTCTATAATCCCCACCTGGCACAGCCAGAAGAGGACTGGTCACCACTCAGAGCCTGGTTCCTCTCTAGGTTTCTTCCTATGCTCCTGACTTTCTAGGGAGTTTTTCCTAGCCACCGTGCTTCTACATCTGCATTGCTTGCTGTTTGGGGTTTTAGGCTGGGTTTCTGTAGAAGTACTTTGTCACATATGCTGATGTAAAAAGGGCTTTAAATACATTTTATTTGATTTTATATAGTCTTGCACATCACGATATATATGGTCTTGCATATCACGATATTAGATTTAATCATATATCGGCCCAACCCTAGCTGGTACTCACCGCTGAGCCTCGGCCAGCTTCTCCATGCGGTATCTCTCGGCCTCAGCAGGCTTCTTGACCTTGGCCTCCAGCTCCTTCTCCCTGCGGGTGATCTCCTGGGCCTGGAGCATGATCTGCTGAGAGCGCTCCACCACCTGGACCTGCATCTTCTCTTCCTCGATGCGTTGCTTGGTCTTGGCCACCTGACGGGTTCAAGATCTCAGTAGTACTCTTTATGTTCAAATGGTAAGCCCAAGATCTCAGTAGTACTCTTTATGTTCAAATGGTAAGCCCAAGATCTCAGTAGTACTCTTTATGTTCAAATGGTAAGACCAAGATCTCAGTAGTACTCTTTATGTTCAAATGGTAAGCCCAAGATCTCATTAGTACTCTTTATGACCATTTTCAAGAGGTTATGTTTTCCTCAATATTTTTTTAAATTCTGTGTTTATCTTTTTGTTGCTTTGTTTCAATTGGTTTAGTGAGCTGCTTTCCATACTTTGTGATTTTGAGAACAAACAAATAACAAGAATGGGTGTGCTATACAATACATCCATGTCTTATCATGTCATATCATGGACATACAGTGCATTCGGAAAGTATTCAGACCCCTTGACTTTTTCCACATTTTGTTACGTTACAGCCTTATTCTAAAATGGATCAAATGAATTTTTTCCCTCATCAATCTACACACAATATCCCATAATGACAAATCGAAAACAGGTTTTTAGAATTTTTTGCAAATGTATTAAGCATAAAAAACAGACCCTTTGCTATGAGACAGGAAATTGAGCTCAGGTGCATCCTGTTTTCTTTGATCATCCTTGAGATGTTTCTACAACTTAATTGCAGTCCACCTGTGGTAAATTCAATTGATTGGACATGATTTGGAAAGGCACACACCTGTCTATATAAGGTCCCACAGTTGACAGTGCAAGTCAGAGCAAAAACCAAGCCATGAGGTCGAAGGAATTGTCCAAAGAACTCAGAGACAGGACTGTGTCGAAGCACAGATCTGGGGAAGGGTACCAAAACATTTCTGCAGTATTGAAGGTCCCCAAGAACACAGTGGCCTCCATCATTCTTAAATGGAAGAAGTTTGGAACCACCAAGACTCTTCCTAGAGCTGGCCGCCCGTCCAAACTGAGCAATCGAGGGGAGAAGGGCCTTGGTCAGGGAGGTGACCAAGAACCCGATGGTCACTCTGACAGAGCTCCAGAGTTCCTCTGGAGAACCTTCCAGAATCACAACCATCTCGGCAGCACTCCACCAATCAGGCCTTTATGGTAGAGTGGCCAGACGGAAGCCACTCCACAGCAAAAGGCACATGACAGTCCGCTTGGAGTTTGCCAAAAGGCACTTAAAGGACTCTCAGACCATGAGAAACAATATTCTCTGTCTGATGAAACCAAGATTGAACTCTTTGGCCTGAATGGCAAGCGTCACGTCTGGAGGAAACCTGGCACCATACCTACGGTGAAGCATGGTGGTGGCAGCATCATGCTGTGGGGATGTTTTTCAGCGGCTGGGAGACCAGTCAGGATCGAGGGAAAGATGAACGGAGCAAAGTACAGAGAGATCCTTGATGAAAACCTGCTCCAGAGCGCTCAGGACCTCAGACTGGGGTGAAGGTTCACCTTCCAACAGGACAACGACCCTAAGCACACAGCCAAGACAACGCAGGAGTGGCTTCGGGACAAATCTCTGAATGTCCTTGAGTGGCCCAGCCAGAGCCCGGAATTGAACCCGATCTAACATCTCTGGAGAGACCTGAAAATAGCTGTGCAGCGACGCTCCCCATCCAACCTGACAGTGCTTGAGAGGATCAGCAGAGAAGAATGGGAGAAACTCCCCAAATACAGGTGTGCCAAGCTTGTAGCGTCATACCCAAGAAGACTTGCGTCATACCCAAGAAGACTCGAGGCTGTAATCGCTGCCAAAGGTGCTTCAACAAAGTACTGAGTAAGGGGTCTGAATACTTATGTAAATGTGATATTTCAGAGTAAAAAATATTTGGGGTATTGTGTGTAGATTGATGAGGGGGGGGGGGACAATTTCATCCATTTAAGAATACGGCTGTAACATAACAAAATGTGGGAAAAGTCACGAGGTCTGAATACTTTCCCAATGCACTGTACCTGTAGCTGGTAGGCCATATCAGACTCTGCCTTTTTGGTGTTGACCTCG